>NC_090921.1:993946571-994259128 GCF_040938575.1 Ambystoma mexicanum
CCCGGAACCTAAACCGCACATGAGGAAAAAACATGGTGGATCAGCATTTCCTTGCCTAGCCGTCAAACTTTGGAACTCCCTCCCCAGAGAAATATGACCCGTGAAGGACCATATAAAATTCAGAAAACTTCTAAAAATCTGTCTCTTACAACTCAGAAAGGGACGGAAAAAAAAAATGAGCAACACACATGACCCATGGAATGAACACACAAATGGATTGACTGGGCCAGACCACAGTGAAGTGCATGGAAGTAGAGAGGCCTCCAAATGGGAGGGAGACCCAGGTGCACCCATTACCATAGAAAGACCTACCAGTAACAAAGGAGAGAGATGGGACAGACCTAATTGAAACAGAGATATTGGGTATTCGAATTATTGGGGAGAGAGTGGCGACACACATTCAGTACAGATAGACTACAGGGCGCAGGAAGCTCAAGGGCACAGGGAAGAGGTGCTTCCCAGCACCCGTTTAAGGGCCAGTTGAGGCGATGGTACCTGCACACCAGGATAAGCCAGGGGGTAAAGTGATGTGGACACGGGGGTGGAGAAAATACCTCCACTAAATAGACCTGTCATCGACACATACTTCTGCACAGGAAATAGGAGTGGGAATTGTAACACACCACAATGTACATCACAGGCGGCCGAACTGAGGGAGTACGATAGAGTATTCCCACTTACCAACTCTTCCTTCTTCATACACCCCATAAATCCTAAACTAAACACAACCACACAACCTTCACTACACCACAACAATGAAACAAACCAAACATAGCCTCGCACAACAGCATATGACGGCTAACAACCGAAAATTCACACTACCGCTCAGCGAACGGTGTAAACCGAACTGAAGCTGTTGACAGCACCATCAGAGCTCTCTTGCTCTTTCTTCCGGATCAGTCCTACTAACCTACGCCCCAAACCATACCTTCTTGATTTACAGATCCACCAGAGTGCCAAGGGACCAGGCAGGTGGTGATAGTGCACAGTATAAAAATCCTTTAACATAACATAATAGGCAGAGAGAAGAAGTGGATTGTAACATTGGGGACTTCATGTCCCACAATGCCCAAAATACTGGGATGAGAAAGAGGGATTTGGAGGCATTAGACTGCAATATGCAGTCTAATGATTTCAATGACCCACACCGGAGAGTAACTAGGGAGTATAAAGGGCCAACTCAGGTGCAGGCCATTAGCAACAGCAGCAGTCGAGTAGCAGCGGTCATAGTAGAAGAAGCAGACTCCCGCCTTGATTTTACTGGTATCCATTTCCAACCCAGCTGGAGAAATTACAAAGCCTTGGAACTCCACTCTTGTTGATATATGAAACTGGCTCTTTGCTAGCTTCGCAAAAAGGTGATTCTCTCGCAATTTAGTCAAGACCTTCTCCACATGTTCTTCATGTTGACTCACATCCTTGGAAAACATGAAGATGTCTGGGATGAAAACAACCATGAAGATATCTAGGCATTCCCGAAGCACTTCATTGAAAAAAAAACGAAGGGCTGCTGGAGCGTTACAAATGCTGAACAGCATCACCCGATATTCAAAAAAGCCCACAGCGAGTACTAAACACAGTCTTACACTCGTCTCCCTCTCTAATCCTCAAAAGATGATACACCCCTCAGAGATCCTGTTTGGTGAAAGATGTGCGCACTATATCTGATCCAGCATCACAGAAATTAGTGGGAGTGGGTATTGATTCTTCACAGTGATCATGTTTAGGGCTCTATAATCGCTGCAAAGTCTTATCTTTCTTGGGCACGAAAAATAAGGGTGACGTGGCTGGTGACTGAGAATGGAGGATAAAGCCCATAACTGGATTTTCCTGCAGTTACTGCTTCAAATGCTCGTTCTTCTTTTCGGTTAAGGGGTACATTCTGCCACAGGGAATTGGTGCCCCATCTTCCAAGTCAATTTTGCAGTCGTATGGGCGATGTGGTGTTAATTTACTAGCCTCTTGCTCACTGAAGACATCTTCAAAACCACAATAACACTCTGGCAAGCCTCCCACAAACACCTCCTTAACCTTACCTCCCCATGTAACCATCCACTGTACAGTGTTCCATACAAAATTCCGATCGTAACTCTACCGTTCTCTTAGCCCAATCTGTCAGGATTTTATGTAGTCAGTCAGGGCATTCACAAAATTATTTGCAACTGGGGTGATCTATTCAAATATAATTTCCCCCAATGTCCCTCTGCAATTCTCAACCCCAACTTCTCGGTGGTTTGAGTGATTGGACCTGAGGACAGTTGTGTGCTATCTACAACTCTGACCTGTTCAGGAACTACTGGAACACCCAGATGAGCAGCCAAAGTCCTATCCATAAAATTTCTGGTTGCGCTAGACTCTAGAATCTAATAGATAAGGACCCTCACATCGCAATTTACCTTCCCAGTGCAAGGATATGTTAAGCGTAATGTGTGGCACTGAAGTCTGGATCATATTGGCCACCAATTGACCTCTTCCTGTAGGAGCAGGACATCTGTGAGGTACGCAAGGACATCTTCCTACAAAATAATTACAATCCACTCAGTACAAAGATTTTCTTTCCGCCTCCTCTCTTTCTCTTCTTCGGTAAGGGGTGATCTAAACTGACTTTCCCGGTCGGAATCTTTCATCTTCTTAAAACCTGGCTCCAGCTTTGGACTCTCACTCCTCACCCAGATTCTGTACTCAGGGAAAAACTTTCTTCATTCCAAATGCCTTTCTGATAGTCTTGCGTCCAACTGTAACACCAGGGTTATCAGTTCTTGTTCTTCACAAGAAGCTGGTCTCTCGACTATTGTTGTAAGCGTGTCTTTTAACTCCTCTCGTAACCCTCTATAAAAAAGTGAGGACCTCTGCTCTTCTGGTCAACCACTCTCCAGGACCAAAGACCTAAATTGTGTAATATACGTGTTCAAATCCTGACTTCCCTGTATCAGTTCTAGCAGCTCGCTATCTACACTTTGGGTCAGAGTACGCTGATCAAACGTTTGACTAAACTCGGCTTTGAATAAAGTCCCGTTCTGTAACTCCAATGCTCCTCCACCCACCAAGGGAACAGAAAAAGCTGCTGCCTCCCCTGACAAGAAAGAAATTAAGAAAGCCCCTTTCGAGGCCTCATTAGGAAAGGACTCCGATTGACACATGTAATGCAATTCACACTGCATTAAAAATTACTTAAACTTTCGTTGATCTCCTGAGAAACACTCAGGTGAAGCCAAAGGAGTTGTCACTAAAGAAATTCCCAGAGAAATACTGTAAAAACTGGAGGGGGTATCTGTACTTCTGCACCCTACATGGTAGGCTAAAGGCACACAACACTCAAGCCAAAGCTCTCAATTTGCTAGAATGGGCGAGCAGCCAGGCTTAAGCTTTCAGGAGGTGATGCAGGAGGTTTTCCCCAGTACAGTGTTTCCCGAAAGCCCCCATAAAGGAATGTCCACACACTTTGTTAGGTGATAACACAGCTTCTTCATATAAAATAAGGTTGCTACCAAAGCATATACAAATAAATAATAACACTTTGCATTCTGGATATACTATTTAAAATAATGGCAAATATGTACACTGTATGTGGTACCACACAATACTTAAATTCAGTAATAGATGCACTAACTGCAGACAGTTTTAAATAGGCATGTGCATTCTTAAGTGAGGTCTAACTGCATAGATTAGGGACGAATAGCAGGTTAGTTATGAACAGTGGCAGAATGCTTTCTTTAGGCTAGATACACAATTCTGTGTGAGGATCCTCCCCATCTGGGCAGCCTGCATGAAAAGTTAGGGAGTAGCTTACCTGGTCTTTTACAGCCCAGTCCAAGAAATGCTCAATAACTCTCTACTTTCTTCTTAAAGGTTCTACCACCCCAAAGTACCTGGGAGGCCACAGGAGAACAGGATCCAAGAAGAATGTGGGATCCCTGGATGACTCCTCAGGCTAGAAGATGATCTTCCTCGTCACAGTACCTTTGGTGCCTTGGCAGGTGAAGTGGCAGAGTTTCTCAGTTTCAATTGAGGCTTCCTTTTGAGGATGGACCCCCTTTGGAAGAGGAGCAACTGGGATGCTGAGTCCAAGAAGAAAAATGGAACCTGAATGAAGTGCATCGGTTTTACTCTTCACGGTGCTCTCTGTTGGTCGATGATTTCTCAGACTGTAGAAGTCCTGGGAAGATGAAACTTGCTGTGGGCTCCTTAAAGTCTTGTCAGATGAGAGTAAGACCCCTGCGACCATTTGATGTCTTCTGGCGGCGACGGGTGCATAGGTCACTTTTGGTGTTGGGTTTTGAATTATGCAGTTTTCTGACTTTTGGTTCTTCTGTGTTGCATCACAGACTTTTGGACAGCTTCTGGTGACCTGGACTCGACCACTGCAGTGGACCTCGGACACTCTCTAAGTCTGGACCCTCATAACGTCTTTGTTGGATTCTGGTGGCAGGAAACCCACCGGCGGACCTTCTTCTGCACTCAGCGACCATGGACCTTCTCCGGCGGCAAAAAGTGGTCAGTGATGATGGCAAGGATGTCCCTTGGTATGCTTAGGCAGTTTGGAGCTTTTGCAGCTCAAGGTGTCCAGCAGCACTATGCCAGGGTACCCCCTCTTCTGGGCGGTGGACAGCAACGGCTTCCAGCGGTCACAAAACAATCCTCCAGACCCTGGGTGACACCAAGGGCCTTTTCGACTCGAGATGTCCAGGCACTCCTCTTCAGGACTCACAAAAACCCCTTCTCCGGTCGGCAGGCACAAAGCACTGACTTCCAGGGCACTTCAGATGAAGAGTAGCAGGGTGCACGATGGTCCCTCATAGCTTGGGGAGAGGTCGCCTTTGCAGGTCCTAGCTGGATCAGTCCTTGGAAGAACAAAACATTGTTTGGATTACACAAAGAAAATGCAGCTCCAGACCTCTCCTCCAGCTGGGCTTCAAGGAATAGCTTCTTCTTGCTCCAGCTTCGACTTCAGCTTCTGAACAAATTGGTGAGTGAGAGGTCCCCTGTTATTGGTTGCCATTCACTCAGGCTTAGCCAGACTCAGTCAACCAATCATGCAGAAGGGCATTCATGCAGGCAGGCAGCCAATCAGTCTCAGGCCTTCAGGCCATTCAGTCCACCCAGACACCCGTAACAAAGAATGTGGATTGGGGTATGTACCCAGCCTTTCAGCACACTGCACTGCATTCCTGTCAGATTCAGTCAGGGCTGTCTCAGTCATTGTGTCACACACAGAAACCAGACACCCACAACCCAGAATGTGAGTTCACTTCAGACTTCATTCACATAGGTCCCACCCCTAGGGTGTACTGTGAGAAGCCATAAGGTGTCTCACCCACTAGTCCCCAGGGATCTGTCATCCAGATGGCCAGGACACGGCCATCGCTTTTGGATCCAGTTCCTGGGGGTGGACCAGTGTGGGAGGATCACCTGGATGAGGGGTCTTCGGGGAGTGGGACACCGGATGGTGAGACCCGGTATCCTCTTACCTGTAACACCTTTATCCCATTCTACCAAGCAGGATACATAGGAACTTTACCACCCCACTTACCCCCCTTTTACAACACAAACACTTTCTCATGGACAGCCCGCTATGAGAGAAAATGGACTAACACCCGAGCTGTATACCTGATGTGTCCCAATACAATGGTCAGGCAAAGTCAAGCAATTACTAATCATCACACACACCCGACTTCCATTACACTTCTCCACATGGAGCATGAGAGCACACGATGAGCGAGGCAGAACACATGAGGAAGCAGCAGTTCCAAGAGGTCAGTTTAACACGAGAGGAAAGACGGCAAGACCGAAGGGGATGGCAAGCAGGGAAATTTCCTTGACCTTTTTGACAAGGAACCGTTACTTTCCAGAGACTTCGAAGATAGAAAGCGTAAGACCAGGAAACCAGGCTGAAGAATCCTGCATTGTGTATCGGAGATACCCAGGGCCCTCCCGCGTCAGTATTCGAGGCATGGAAGAATCACCATCCTCTGTTGTACCGTCCTTGGATCCAAGGTCAAAGCAGCAAATCAACACAGCTGGTGAGTTGGGGAGACCGGTCTGTGTTGATGTAAGTGGCAACATTGTATGGCGAGCGCTGGAACGAACATTGTTTGAAACGTGTGTGATAACAAACGCAAGTAAAATTTCGCTGCAGATGAGTGATTGAACTTTGAAACCAAGATACAATACCTTTGACAGAGTGGTCCGGCACTGTGTGTGTACTAATTCTAAGGTCTCTGTAAGGTATCCAGCTGAGAGGTGGCAAAATTGAAACAAAAGGCATGGAATTGGGAATCAAAGTGGTGGTCCTGTGACGAGTCAAGCAAAATCCTGTGCACAATCGAAAGTCTTCAATGTTGATACAGTAAAGAACGTTTATGGCAAAGTAGAAAAAATGGTCCGAGCCCCGTGGAGGGAGACTAATTGAAGATTTTGTGTCAAAGTGGATCTGAGCCAGCGAAGGGGGATCCGGGGTGAACAGTCTAAAGGATTCTAAAGCTAAGCGTGGTACCACATAGACATTGTATATATTTGCCTTATTAGAATTACCAGAGTACAAAGTGTGTTATTAATTGTGTATATATCTTGAACCTTATTTTTATATAAAGAACTATATTAGCACATAACATAGTATGTGGACATTCCTTTGTGGGGTGGTTTCAAAGCAAGGGATGCCTACACTACCACAGGTCCTTTAGGCTAAATATATCGAAACAACAAAGAATGGACCTTGGCAAATGAGATCAGAACATTTCTTAGTATTGACAACACCAACTTTTGTCAAAAGAATATATTTATTTATGTAGAACTTTCAAATATTTGTTTACTACCAGCATCCACATCTATATACAACCATTCATTCCATCATTCATTCACACTCTCACTAAATGTATAAATCTTCCACAGGCAGGGTAAACATCCACCTAAATACTCAGATTTTTACATAAATCACAACACTTCTTTAAATTTTCAGTAGGTGTTAATACACAAAATCAAATCGCATCATGCTTATTCAATGTGACTCAACATATGTTTCGGTCGTCAAGAGATAGGCTCCCAGTTTGAGCCAGTCAGTATAGGCAACCTTCTTCAGGAGACGGATGGTTCAGTAGCAACCACTCCGAGATGTCAAAAGGTGGGGGATGTCATCAAACATCAATCTCCACAAAAATGATGGAGTCGCGTGTCAACAGGAAGATTAATCCTACAGTAGTTGCGGATTACTCTGCACCAAAACTGATCCGAAGTTTAGGCACATAGGGGTATTTTACAAAGTTCAACGTTCCAAGTTTGCCCTCATAGTTTTTAATTCTACAGGAGAGAAAACGACCCTGGACGTCTCTTGTGTTGTCGGATCGTGGAATGATCCATTCTATTTCCACGGATGAATTGCGGGTTCCAAATCAAATGATGCCCAAGTTCTTCTATAGCTGTGAAGTGATCTGTGTCACAAGAAATCCCAGCATGCGTTCACAATCTGACCCTTACTGGATTGAAGGAACACGGTTTCAGTGCGCTGGCCTTTGCGAAAACCTGACTGCCTTTTACCTAGGATGGTGTGAGACTCTATGAAATGTTGGATTTGGTTGTGGGCTGCTTTATATAGAATCTTGAGAAGGAAGGGGACGGTAGTGATCGGGCGGTAGTGGAAGTGGGGTCCAGGGAAGGTTTTTTTTAAAAGGGGGCAGACCCAAGCTTCTTTGGACTGCCCCCTTTTAAAGGGGACTGTAGCTGTGGAGAAGGCATTGATAAATGCAGTGATGATAGGGGCCAAGGACTCTGCGCAATCTTTGACAATGTTAGGGGGGCAGGTGTCCCCTTTACACATAGATGGTTTGAGATGTTGGGGCATGTTTATGACTTCTGATTCAGAGACATGTCTGAAGGAGAAGGGAGGGATGGATGGAACGTGACATGGGTGTTGGGCGTTGTCTGACGGGAGGGTTTGGGGAGAGCTTTATATTGAGTTTGAATTTTGTCCTGGAGGAGTTTAATTTTGTTTAGCATGGCTGCCTGGATGCTGTGCACCACACTTCATCTTTAATGATCTCATCAGGGCTTGTGGAGGAGTGATGAGGTCTTTGAAGAGAGAACATTTCCTTTGATTTGGAGTTGGCATTAGAGTACAGCTACCCACTCCAGTCTTTACAAGGTGATCCATGCCAGAGAGGCATAAGTCAGGGTGGGTCTAATAATTATCTTGTAGGAAGCCGGTCGTCTCTTTATTAGTTTGATGACACCCCTCCCACATGTCACAAATCACGTGGCTGCTGCACGAGCCGAGGAGGGGCTCAGGACACAACACAGTCAGGGCCCAAAAAGTTCTCTTTCCCTCACATTGAAGAGCAAGATGGTGCAGGTGAATGTTTGAAAAAGGACAGTGGTAGCAACATTGCATACATCCCCATGCAAGCAGTACAGCACAGAAAGCAGCAGTGATGGGTCTCACATGTAGCACAAGAGTAGTGCAGGTTTCCCCTATGCAGCAGGCATACATAGGCCATAGCAGCAGAACAGGCACCCCTGCAGCTTGCATCTCATCAACAGAGAATTCTGATTATTTGCTTGCATCACATCTAGACAGAAATATGCATGTCAGCTTGCTTCACATATACACAGAATTGTAATTATTAGCTTGCGTCACATCTAGACAGAAATTTGAATGCTCGCTTGGGTCACTCCTAGACAGAAATTAGCATGTGAGCTTGCATCTCATTTACACAGAATTGTGATTATTAGTTTGTGTCACATATAGACAGAAATGTGCATGTCAGCTTGCGTCACATATACACAGAATTGTGAATTTTAGCTTACGTCACATCTTGACAGGAATGTGAAAATTAAACATTGCCACATCTAGACAGGAATGTGAATATAAGCTTGCGTCACATTTGGACAGAAATTTTTATGTTAGCTTGCGTCACATATACACAGAATTACTAATCCCCCTCACTAACGTGATGAGGGGTTTAGATTTTATTAAAGACAAGGAGGCGAGTATTATGCAAAACAATCTTTACTACTGACACATAGCAGCAAAGACATTTTTCTGTAAAACAAACAACTTTTAACAGTAAACAGGAAAAACACAGTAATCCATTAGAAACACAGGGCGTAAACCCAGTCCAAGATGGGGCTATGGTCAAGCCCTTCAATAACCAATCAGCAGGGACCCACCCCCATATAAGTCCCTTCCTCTAAAAGCAACTCCTCTTCTGAAGCTGCACTATGACACCATCCAAAGACAAACACAGAAACACGAACACTGCAATGGATGACAAATTTTGGGATCCTTACAAGCAACGCCATCCAAAGGCTCTCGAGTGACTTCCTTGTCTGAATCCCCTCAACCCGAAGCTGCATGAAAACAAAACGGAATAGGGTGGGTGGGAGGGATAATACTTGCCTCCTTGTCTTTAATAGAATCTAAACCCCCTCTCATGCTTAGTGAGGGGGATTGGTCATTCTATGTCAAGACAGGAGGCTTCATATTATGCAAGTTTAAAGCCCTTGCATTACATTAATAGCCACGTGATCAATACGCTTATGATAACATTTCTTGAATGTTGACTCTCTTGGCCAGTCAGCTGCTTTCAGAATTCGTTCAAGACCTCCCCCTAGGAAGGCTGCTTTGGGCGCCATGGCACCCCTGACTGAATGTGCCCCAAAGGAAGAAATGTCAATCTCAGCTTCCTTCATCATCATCCTAATCCATCTAGCCAAAGTGGCGGGGGATATCGGCTTATAAGGCTTCTTATAGGAAGTCAGTAAATAGGCTGACAGTGGTGATTCTTTGATGATCAAGACAATTAGAGGTCTGTGTGCACAAAATGTGTTATTTTTTGGAAAAACCATAGGGCAACAAGGTCATGAATTTCGTTGTTGACATGAAGATATGATGATTAATAATATGTACACAATTTATTTTGCCTTTTGAAACATTGTATGCAAGGCGTCAATAGAAATGTATACTAATGGGTATTATTTAAAAATTCTACTTGCAGATATTAATATGAGAAAACTAGTTGTGATTTGCCCCTGAAGAAGTGATTACTCACGAAACGCGTTGGGCCAACAATAAAAGAATCAAGATTGATAAAATAGATTGTCTATTTTAAGTTATTTGGATGTGCATTATAACTTGTATGTTCATGTTTAACATTGCTTATTTCAAAAGATATGTAAAAATCCCTTTCTTTGACAAAAGAAAGTAGACATCACTCATTACACATTTCTCAAATGACTAAGGGCCTCATTACACGGTAGATGCTAAACCATGGTGCTATTAGCACCATGGTTCATGCCGTAATTTACCGATTCCGCCATGGCGGAATGGGGAATTACCACCCCATTCCGAGGTTGGCGGGGCGGTAATTCCCCATGCCGCCATGGCCCTTCCCCATTCTCATTTTTGCCCCATAGGGCATAATGGGAATGGGGAAGGCGCTAATTACGGTACTGCAAATTGCGGTACCGTAATTAGCACCAAGGTCCCTTTGCGGGTCCCTACTTTAACGGCTGGTCTACACCAGCCGTTAAGGTCGGGTCCCGCAAAGGGACCTCGTAGTAAGGCAGTAAGGGTTAACGGTCACCGGTAGCATTACCGGTGACCGTTAACCCTTACCGCCTTCCGTGTAATGAGGCCCTAAGAATCTTATGTTAGCCTTTGATAGAGTACAGAGGACGGGAGTTCCCACATACGGGAACTTTATTGTTTGTTTCCTATAGGAAATAAGCAGATGAGAGGTACCCGTGGTTCTAAGCCCCTCTGTCTTTAATTCAAAACATTTTAAACATTGTGCAACACACAGTTTAATGTTTTCTGGAAATGCTGGATATGAAATTGAAGAAATCATACACTTAGTTCTTCTAGACACAAATAAAGTCACCCCTTGTGGGGATAAAAGATTATTGTCAACATCTAGAGCTCTGATATCTGACACCCTTTTAATTGAAATGACACACAAGATCATGGCTAACTTTGAAAAAAGCTGTTGCAAGGATAAATCGTCATTACGGGGCCAAGAGAGGAACAAATCCAAGACCTTATTAACATCGCAAAGAACTGAATATCTGGGTTTAGGGGGAAACCTTAATGCAGATAGACTTAAGGGCCTTCCTGACCAAAAAAGGCCTGCCTACTGGCTCTCCTTCAACTAGCACATGGCCAGCTGAGATGGCTGACCTGAACCCGTTAATGGTACTATAAGCCTTGCCCTCCATGAACAATTCAACCAGAAAATTACCTCTACTGAAATTACCTCTACCGGACGGGCAGAAATGGGGCCGAGGTGTCGAGTCAAACACCAGCCCACCCAGCGGCTCCATGCCGAGGAATATCCGGACTTGGTGGAGGATGCCCTGGAATCCTTGATGATGCCATGAGTCCTGCAAAAGTCCTCTGAAGCACCAGGAAGAGCTGAAATCTTCCAAGCTATAAGGGTGAGATGTCACCGAAGGACCAGGTCGAGAGGGGACCTGTTGGGTCTGATTGGAGCTGAGGGTGGAGAGGGAGAAGATGAGGGACATTCACTGTTAACTCCAGGAAAACGGGAACCCAGACCTGAGAGGGTCAATACAGGGTTACTATTATCAATGTCGCAAAGTGTCTGCGTACTCGCACCAGGCCTCTGATAATCATGGGAAATGGAAGAAAGGCGTAGGACCGGTGACCTACCCAATCCTGCAGAAAAACATTGGGCGCTAAAGCCAAGGGATCGGGTCTCCGACTGTAAACCAGAGGCACTTGGCAGTGGAGGCGAGAAGTAAAAGGGTCTATTTGAGATGGACCCCAATTGGATAGAATCTTGGGAAAGACTATGCTGTCCAGCATCCAATCACTCCTGAACTGGAGGCACCTGGAAATCCAGTCTGCCACAGCATTGCTGGCTCCTGGGAGATACTTTGCTTTCAAGAGGATGTTCCTGTCTAGACAAAAGTGCCAAAACTCCCTTGCTAGATCCGCTAGGACTTTCAGGCAGGAACCCCACCCCCCGGTGGTTTATGCAGCGGACCGCTGACACATTGTCTACCCGAGGAAGGCCACACAGCAGTTACCTTGGTCTTTGAGGAGGCTCTTGGCTGCAATGGAGCCAGCCAGTAACTCCAGACAATTTATATAAAGAAACTTCTCTAGAGCTGACCATTGACCTCCAGTGGAAACCTGCTCTATCCTGGTAACCAACCTGCTGTGCTGGTATTGGAATCAAGAACTACATTGGGAGATGGACCAAAGATCGCCTCGCCATTCCAGGTGGTCACATGTTTGAGCCACCATGGGAGCTATGAGAAATTCTTGCGAGGATGCTTCCCCTGTAGGCGCCGCCGCGCTCTGTAATGTAACGGAGCCGGGAAGATGGCTTGAATGGAGGTGGAAGGAATTACCACTTCTCTTGCTAACTGCTCGAGAGATACCTCCCCTTCTTCAGAAGTAGGCGCATAGCCTTCCGAATCCCGGACAGACTGCTGTCTGGAAGAAGGTGGGTGCATTGCCTGAAATCCGAAATGTATATTGGAACCCAGAAACTGGATGCATGGAGTAGGAAGGAATATGGACTTCTTTACATTTATTACAAAGCCTAGGGCCTGCAAGAGGGAAATTGTCAGATGTAAAAGACCTTGGAGAACCTGGAGATCCTGCACCAGAAGGAGCATGTCGTCCAGATAAATGATAACTAGAATCCCCTTTTCCCTTAGACAGGCCATCACCAGTTTTATTAACTTGGTGAAGCACAGGGCTGACAAGAGGCCGAACGGGAGAGAGGCAAACTGTCAAAGGTGACCCCCCCAGTGGAAATGGAGATACTGCTGATGAAAGGATAAAGACTGGGTTGCCAGTATCTGCTGAGAGAGAGAGGGCCCTCCTTTTGGTGCCACCCCTCCAAGCAGAACCTGTGTTTCAACTTGCAGCAACAGCCACAATAGTTTTAATCTTTAATTTCTGATCTTAGATCCAGAATTAAAGCAAGCCGGTTGCATTAAATGCATGTTATACGGTCTCAGCAGCAACAAACCCTTTCATATTGCTAAGGACTGGCAGGCTTTCATTCACCAGTGTACTGTTCCAAAACACAGGCAGCTGTTTTTCTATATTTTGCAAAAGCCAATTTTTTGACACGTGGCGCAGCTGCTAGCATTTCTTCCTTTAAATTGGTTTAGCATCTGTCTTTCCAATATGGGTTACACAACAGTCTGGACAAAGCAAAGGTCTCCATAAAATTGACATTTGTACACACAGCTATGATTCCTTTTCAAACAGTGATTTTGATGCTTTTTAGCCAAAGTTGAGTGCTTTTCCGTGTTTGATGCAGTACAGCCTTTGTTGGTTTTCATGTTTTGGCTGGCACAGCCTGTCATTCTGGAATAAGGCTTGGTTTTGCTTAGGGACAGTGGGGATATGCATGGGCATGGCAGGGCCTTATTAATCACTGTGGTTGCAGGAAGAACAGATGGAAATAGTGTCAGAGCAGCATTTTTAAAGGTGAAAAAGGGTTTCTTTTCGATTGATATTTTGGCTTTTGCAGCAAAGCAACGCTGCTTTTTCCACTTCCTTCCGTTTGTTGATGTCAGCACACACTGGCAATCTCCTTCGATGTGCCCCCTGGTTCCATCCTGCCCGATGTGTGCTTGGCAGGACGGTGCACCCATTTTTGCTGTTGTTGCAAGACGCAGTTTTGAGCCATGGCGCTCACAGGAGCCAGCACAGCCCTTTTGTGGTTGTTTCTGCGCAATTGTAGCTTAAAGATGTGGGACAATGCCGTTGAGTGGGTCAATATATCAGTAGGCTACAAAAGAGTTGAGGGACCGCAGATTTAAGACAGGACGAAATCTGCTTAGGAATTGGGAAGCTCTGAGGAGGTTGGGACCACTGCACCCTTGAAGAAGAGATCCTGCAATACCCCTGGGTTTGAGGTGAGCTCCTCCCACCGATGGATGAACTCTGCCATCCTGCCCCCAAAACCTCTGTGGAAAGAAACACTTAAAATAAGTGGTAATACCTGGAGCAGATCCTGCTCTACCCGCCCCTCTGACACACGTCCTCTCCATTGAAAACCTCTCTGGGGATAGAAGAGAGTCTGAGATCCTCTAGCAGAGGAAGAGTGGTATGCTCCTTGAGAGGCATACTGCTGCGGGTGGAAAGAACCCCAGAAGTAACGGGCGGAAGAGCTGGCTTTACCTCGTCCGGCCTTGTCCAAAAGCTTGGGGGCAAAAACCTTCCTGATGTTGATTTGGGCCTTATCAAGGGCAGTGAAGGTGTGCACATATGTAGGAAGATCTTTAATAAACCTGTCTCCAAACAGGTTACCTTGGGCCTTAGGGACCATCTCGCCTTCTGCCATATCCAGCAGCTTAGAATCAATGCGCATGAGAAGGAACTTGCGTCTTTCCCTGGAAATGCTAGAATTGGCATTGCCGAGCAGGCAAACAGACCTCTGTAGCCAACCTCTAAGTGCTTGGACATCAATCGTGGAATTGGTAAGCGCAGCCTCTTCAGCTAATTCAAATATTTGAGTCAAGGGCCCCAACATGTCTAGTAGTTTATCCTGACAACTACGAAGGGCCTTGTCAACCCCCTTTTTTGGGACTTTCCCCTTTTGAGACAAAAAGGAAACCAACGACTGATCAATATCTGGGGTGAAAGCCACCTTATCTGGAATAAATGGCCTAGGGCATTCGGAACGTAACTTGTTCCTGTCCTCCTTAGGAAGCGGTCTACTGACCCAATGATGTATGAAAGAAGAAACCGCCTCTGAAGGGTGCTATTCTGCAGATCTTGGATGATGTATGAGAGAGGGGTCAAAAAATGGTACCCCGTTATCATCTAACAATGGACCCTTGGCACCATCGGCTAAATCTACAATGGACCCCTTCTTTTTACCCCTCTTAGGTGGGGAGTCAGCATCATCTGAAGTATCAGGAGAGGATAAGGGACTTGAGGTGGCGCGAGCCATAGCAATTGGCTGGGAGAGACCCTCCCCCAGTTTACACTTAAGGACCCTACTAGGGGAAACAGGAGGAGAAGGTGAACTATACATAGGACCGAGTTGACCTTTTAAATGCTTTGACTTCGCAGTACACTTTTAGGGGCTAAAGAGGGACCTGGACCTGAGCTGGGGTGAAAATCTGCAATCTTATTAATCAGCCTATCAAATGCTGAGGCTAGGATTGAATTCAAACTAAGTAGAGCAGAGTCCAAGGAATCCTGAATAGCCCTAGTGATTGCTGGGGGGGCCGCTAGGAACCCTTCCCCAAACCCCTCTTCACACAATCTTCCCCAGACCTTTTCATTTTCTCCGAAGCCCTGGGTACTAGCATCAGCAGAAGGGGCCCCCTCCGACCCTTTGACTGCGTGTATAATTGTAGCCCCCACACCAAAGAAAAATAAATGAAAATATGAAAGAATGCGTCTCCCAAATACCAGGGAGCACTTGGAAGCCAAACAGGCTGATGGAGCTACGCAATTAAATAAATAAATAAATGAGTGAAGGACGTGTTTGCACAATACATCCACCAATTACAGACAAGTCGACTCACACAGGCTTAGCCTGCAAGCCAAGCAGGCTGCAAAACACTTTACCACAAGTACTCTTGATAACACCAAACAGGTTAGCAGACAAACGTACTTAAGAAAAAACTGGGACGAGAGGGCTGCACTCCTCCCACGCTCACTCGTGCGCAGCAAGTGTCTAGTTTTGGAGGGGTAAAGCAAAGTAAAATATAAGTTTGTCGGCGCCAAGCAGGCAAACATTTATTTTTTTTATTTACTTGTCTATAATCAAAACAAAATTTGATTTTTACAAGAAATCACATCTCATATCTCATATGAAACCGTTGCGTTAAAAAAACAGAAAATCGAGAAGAGAAAGAGCACAGTGTATCGTAAGAAGAGGTGCCGGACAGGGCAGAAGAGGAGGGACTTTGTTAGGTAGTACAGGGTGAGGTGGCACTCTCTGTTGCTCGTTTGAGAGCGGCCTCCAGCATCTTTACCGCCGCCGTAGACCATTTCGTCTTTTCGCCTGCAACCAGGCGACACCACCATGTATCTTCCTCTCAAAGTGCCGCGTCACACATTAGAGGTAGCAGAAAAGCTTCTCGCAGATATGCCGTTTTGTCACAGTTTAGTAGTAAATGCTTTAAAGTTTCCACCTCTTGCGTCTCTGGGCATAATCTGCATGTATTAATGATGGATTTTGTCCGAATGGCTTTGATTTCCTGAGTTAACATGAGATTGAATCTCATTTTCATGAAGTTTTTCTGTAGCCTTTTATCAGGAAATTTTATGCAGTAATTCAAAGGTCTGTTGAGCTTGTTTGTAGTCGGCGGTAAGTGAGCAAGCAACTTGTTTGCCATCGCTGCCTCGCAAGTTTGAATCCAGTCCTCCTGTGCTATTTTTCTCTTTATCTTGGCAGGATTATCGATTAAGTCTTCTGGTGTACAGGCTAGGTCCGCCAGATTTTTTTGTAGTTCTTGCTCCCATTTGTTCAGCGCAATGCATTGTCCTTGGATAAGTTCCTTTTGGATTGCTTTAAATAGTGGTAGAGCGTCTGGAGAAATAATTTTACACAGAAGTCTTATTTGACTTTGTTTGACAGACGCTTTCATTGATAAAAGGCTGCGCCTGATGGCTGAGATAGATGTTGATTTCGGGAGGCCCAGTACTGCTTTCCACAAAAAACCTTCCAGGTTTGGCCAGATCGTATCTTGGATGTTTAGCGCTGCGTCCATTGCGTAGTTTATCGATGGAACCACCTTTTGCTTATAGAATTGTATCGCTGGTAGAAGGGAGAATTTTCCATATTTCCGATCTAAGAGTTTGGTCTGAGTGGTTAATGTTTTTATTTTTGACCACAGGGCCAAGTGGATAGCCTTTTCTGAGCACGTTGCGTCAAACATTATTCCCAAGTATTTTATACTGGAGACAGTTTCTATCTTCTTGTTGTTCAAGAACCAGTGTCCGTTGTTACTTGCGGCTGAACAGGTTATTCCCATGATCAGAAATTTGGATTTGGTGGTGTTTATTTCCAAATCGTTTTCTTCGATGTATTTGGCCAGGTTGTTGAGTTGGCGCTGAAGCCCAATTTGGGTCTGATCTATAAGGATTAGATCGTCCGCATAGAGCAATCTAGATATTGCAATATTTCCTACTTTTGGTGGAAAGGCTCTTGTCGCCGTTTGAGTGTGTTGGTAATCGCCCAAAAATGCTATGAAGAGGGCCGGGGCAAGCGGACACCCCTGCTTCACGCCTCCTTCTTATGGCAATTGCTCTGACATCAGGCCTTGTTTGTTGAGCCGAACTCTCAGCTTTGTTTCCGTGTGCAGAGCGATCACCGGTCCTAGGATTTCACCCGGGCAGTTCCAGTTTGATCATTTTGACCAAAGTTTCCGACGCCCAATTCTATCGAAAGCTTGTGTTAAATCTACGAACGCTATGAATACTTTAGGAGCGCCGTTCTTCACATTCTCTTTTATGATGTTTAATATCATAATGTTGATGCTTGTGCTCGCGTTTTTGACAAAGCCTGTTTGGAGTTCGTCGAGGCATGGAGCTGTTCTTGCCCATCTGTGAAATCGGGATAGGAGAAGAGTTGCAAAGATTTTGCCCATAATGTCCAAAAGGGCTATAGGCCTATAGTTCGCTGGATTGTCTCTACTTCCCTTTTTGAAGATGGGTACTATCAATGCTTCTGTCCATGTTTTTGGGATTTGTTTCTTGGCCTGGCATTGGTTCAAAATTTTGGATATTAAGAGGGACCATTCCTTAGGATGTTGTTTTAGGTCTATATTGGTTAGGCCATCAGGGCCCGGTGCCCTAGATGTTTTCAGTTTGAGTATTGTGGTCAAAATCTCTTCTTGGTCTGTGGGATCATCCCATGGTGTCGCCGTGAGGGAAACAGTTGTTTCTGTTGTTTCAGGCAATGGTGCGAATTGGGCTGCAAAGAAGGAAGTCCAGGTCGATTCTGGAATAACGTTTGATAGTTGGCTGGCTGACTCATTGCTTTTGTTTTTGATCAGCGCCCAGAAATCTTTCGAGTGTTTGGACATCAAGGTTTTAAGCATTTTTTCCGCGTCGTTCTGATACATGGCCCCTTTATGATGTTCCAGCCATGCTTTTTATGATTATGCGGCCGCTATGGCGACTTCTTTTTGTCAGAAACTCTAGCCAGACGCCTCCGTTTTTGGACTTCTCTTCTTTTCACCACCAATTGCGAGTCGTATTCATGGGTCCTGTTTTCATTTGATGGGCCTTGGTTTCTTTGCTTTTTCCTGTACTTCACAAGTAATTGGAGGTAGTTTGGCCTGGTTTGCGAGGATCTATTGTTATCATCTGCCTCATCGAATTTCCGGGAGATTTCCGTGATGTTAGCTGCTGAGAGTTGGATTCGAGGAGAGTTGTGTGAAACCTCCAAGTCAAAGGGATAGAATTCTTTGAGAGGATTCACTGACTCGAAGGTCATTGACAGCAAGTTGTGGTCGCTGGCTTTGGTTCGATAGACTTCATAGAAATCGATAGATGAGAGAAGAGAATGTGAGACGAAAATGTAATCCAGTGTTGCTGAGGTGTCAAGACGTTCCCAGGTTGGAATCATTGGAAAGCGGCCGCGCAGCACTGCCACGTTGTGGAAATTTCTGGAATCCATGAGGTCCGACCATAGTACACCACGTTCTAGAGATGGCGACAGATGGGGGCTTTTCGCGAGTTGCTCGCACCTCGCGTTTAGGTCTCTGCAAATGAGGATATGATCGGTGGCCAGTTCGATGGTGAATTTATCCCAGGTGCCTGCGACGGCGTTGCAGAACTCAGTGTTGGTTGTTCTTTGCGGATTCCAATACACGTTTATGATAGCTAAACTGGATTTAGTTTTCTTTCGTGAGGGATTTTCAATTTGGATCCATTCTGTTTGTAAAGCCAAAATACCGTAGGATTCCATCACTTTCTTTTTAATAGAAATGCCTGATCCTAGTTTGACTGCGGTTAGAAGGCCAGATGATGGTCTGCCAAACATGCCCTTACTTGCCGATGAAATACAGGTTTCGTAGCCATCGATCATTGGTAGATCCATCAACCAGGTCTCCTGGAGGCAGATGATGTCGAACTGTGCCAGGTCAAATGTATCTGATTTGGTTAAATGTTCGTGGCCTCTCGTGTTCCATGAGCACATCGATGTTTCTTTTGATTTGAGGGCTTGACGAGGTTCATGAGCTATGTTGTAAGTCGACGTTGGTGGGGCATTTCGTTGTTATGTTTGAGTATTTGGGTTTAACACCTTTTTCAGCCATCTCCATGGACCAACGGGTTCGCGTTTTTTATTATGGGACCACTTTGCTCAGTCGAAGAGCTGAGTCTTCGCTTGTTCACCCATCTGTCGTTCTTTCTTATGTTTTCTGTGTAATTTGATCTCTTATAGTTTGCATTTTCCTTTATTGCAGTGTGATTTGATTGAAGTTGGCCTCGCCGGCTTTCCCCGTACCTCCTGTACGTATCATCTCTTTTCTTTGTAGTCTGAACCTCTGTGCTCATTGGATGGTCGGGGTGGTTTTCTATCGGTCTACTTGAGGAATGCATGCTTTCTTTCGGATGGCACTGGTGTTGTAATTTCCTCAAGGGCAAAACCCATTTCCTTCAAGGTTAGGATCACGTCTGATTTTTAGGTTACTACATGCTGCCTTTGTGATGTGGAGGTACGCTTTGGCCTTCTTGTGTCTGTGGTATGGTTCAATCAACACCAGATCTGCCGTATCCAGGGATTTCAACTTTGGATTTTTGGCTAGGATCTTGAGGATGGTTTTTCTGTTTAGTATCACAAAGTTTTTCCCGGCCGTCAGTTGCTCCATCTTAAAGATTCGAGCTTGGGAGAGTCTCGAGGTCGTTGCTAAACCTATTCGCGGTGTGACCTTATTTTGTTCCTTACTAGGCTTCTGTTTTTGTCTAGGAATTTCGATATTTTCTGAGGTATAGTTCTCGTTTTGTTGAGTTTTCTTTGGTGGGTCCAGAGGAGCTCTGTCCGGTTCTTCACAGACATTGACTATGGGGCACTGAATTTCTGGTGTAGTCGTAGTTGTAGTTGGTTCTCGCGGTTTCTCCTGAGCAGCGGTGTTTACTGCTGTGTCGGCCGTCAGTTCTCGGTTTTGGTAAGTGTCATCTGGCGAGTCACAGACTCCTTCGTGATCCAGATGAACTGTTAAATCCGAAAGTGATAAGTTTCCCGATGAGTCGGCTGAAGATGCAATAGAATTGTCCAGTTCAATTATCTCTTGTTCCTTCGTTGAGTTTTGACAAACAGGACCTTGAGACATCGTA
This sequence comes from Ambystoma mexicanum, assembly GCF_040938575.1. NCBI lineage: Eukaryota > Metazoa > Chordata > Amphibia > Caudata > Ambystomatidae > Ambystoma > Ambystoma mexicanum. Next base: position 993,966,853 of record NC_090921.1, read on the forward strand.
GAAATTTTAGGTAATGGTACAGTTTTGCTGGCAATTGGCAGAGTTGTCTTTGCAATGTTGAAGATTGTCGCTACTTTAGGTTGGTCTTTGCTTTTTTCCCCGTTTTGGCGTTTTGGGCCGGAGCGTTGGATCGTCTTGGAAGAAAAGGTTTTTACACCGACAGTTTTTGGCTCCTTCGAACTTGGCGTCGATATTAGATCCTTTTGGGCCGTCAAGTGAGCTTCTTGTAAGGAGCTGGCGCTAGATTTAGCTTCAATTAAATTTTGGAGTTGAGCGAATTTGGCGTCTTGTTGTTTTTCTTTCTCTGCGTTTTGTTGGATTAACGCTGTGATAAAGCCCTCTAGGAACGTTACTTTGGTATTTATTGAGGCTGATAGGGTCGCGAGTCTTTCATTGAGTCATTTATTGACTCGTATAGCTTTACAAAGGGAGCCAGACCCACCTTAATTGCTGACATGATAGTGACAAGGTCCGGTTTTTTGGATGGAGTCTCTTTGTGCAGGGTCCCAAAACTGCTGGGTCTCTCGTTTCTGAGCGGGGTTGAGATGTTATATTGAAGGCCACTTTGGGTTGGTGGTCTCCTGACTGGGGAGTCACTGTTGTTCTTTGATCCAACTGGGCCAAAACTGGTTGGGCCTGTACTGATAAACGTGGGCTTCTTTGATCCCGTCCATTAATTGCGGAGGCGTTGGTTGACGGAATTAATAGCTCATTTCCTAATCCCGACCTCTCTGTACAGAAAGATGGAACGTCATCGTCAAGCAGGTTGATTTGGGCCAGGGCTATGCCTCTGGAAGGTGGTTTTTGGGTGTTATTCCTCTCCTTCATAACGACCGAAGCTGCTGGGCCTGGGACAATGTCCTGGCACAGAGGGGAGCTTCTGAGAGGGCTTGAGATGGTGCAGATATAGTTTTCCCTTGATTAGAAGCTGAAGGGACTGAGGGAGCTTCGGCGACTGCGTCTAATAATTCGGCGTCTGAAGGTTCAACCTCAGATTCAGATTTCCTTTTTGTTTGTTTGAAGAAGAAGTCTTTCAGGGAGTGAGCCGTCAGAGGGTTTTGCAAGAATAGCTTTCCTGATTCTCCCTTCTGGGCTGTAGCCCTAGAACCTTTTCTTTGATGTTGACGATCTTGATTTAAAAGTTCTCCCTGCTCCTTAAGAATCTTAAGACGCTTAAGAATCTTAAGACGCTCTTTTTTTAACAGTGCCAATGCTATGTCCCTTTTTTGCCTAATTAGTTCATTTGTAGAAGCATTCAATGGGCTGGGGTTTGATTCTCGATCTAGATCAGAGTCCATGTGTTCCTTCCCCTCTGAATTATGAATGGTGTTTTGGATAGGACGTAGTAAATCCGCCGAGGCAGCAGAGGGCGCCTCTGTTACAGCGCAGAGTTTGTTCAATAACTTTCCTGTCTGGCCGGCATGGGACTCCGCCAGTGGGCTATGGCATGAAGCCTCTCCCTTCGTCTCCTGCGCAGTACCCGAGTCCGAATTCTGGTTCAAGGACTTGCCACCCCCGGCTGTTGTCTGGGCATGGTCGCACAGAGCACCACCTGACCCCCCCCCCCCGCTGAAGACTCCTCGGTCCGCGAGATGAGGTTGGCTCCTCCTCACTCGCCGCGGCGGAGGCTCGCGGGCCAGGAGCAGACAGCAGTGGGAGGGATCGAGCCGCCGGGGGCTCCTCCATCAGCGACGGCGGCAGCTGTTGGGCCGGCGAAGACTCTGCAGGAAGACTCACATCCGTGTTTGCAGGTAAGGGCTCTGCCGCCGCTTTTTGGAGCGGCGCCCTAGAGGGGGTTTGGGGAGATGGAGAGTCAGATGGGCGGAAGGTTGTTTGAAAGGCGGGTGAATCTTCCCCGCTAGAGTCCTCGTAGCTCTCCTCTCCCTCCTCCTCCGTGTCCTGAAAGTTTTTGCTTGCGTCTTCCGAGAGGAATGGGGCCATTTCGGAAGGAATTGGGCACAGTTGTGCAAAAACGGTGGATGCTGTTTTCTGTACTGGTATACCAGGAATGGATTTGGTGTCACCATTAGTGTCATGGGCGCTACTCCCGAGGGGCCAGGACTGGCCCAGCGCCATCGGAAGCAGACCCGTCTTCCACTACTCCGGACCCAGCAGACCCCTACAGGGGCCCTTTGGACCGTGTCCTGGCGCCTTTGGCGCCAGGCTCATGAAGGGTTTCAGTCCCGGCGCCATAGGCGCCGGGCTCATATTGATAAACAGTGTAATAATGCTTGGGTGGACTTACCTGAGGCAGACCATGCTGCATATTTACCCAGAACAATCCAGTCTGGTTGAAGTCCCCAGGCATCAGGGCTGGGTGGAACTATTCCCTCCATTCAGGAACTCTTTTCTTACCTGGGTGGAACCGGTGGAAGAACACACACTGGAAGCACTTCTCTGCTATTTAAACCACGCCCGATGGAAAACACGTGCTTCGCGTTATTCTGCAGCAGCAGCAGGACGCTCACCGAGTCGGCTCCTGCATTCCAGGTCCAGAGTCATCTTCAGCTTCCGCGCAGCAACCTGTGGATGAAGAAAGACACAGTACAATACTTACCAGATCCCGGAATCCAGTCACCGGCAAAACCTGCAAAGAATAAACATAAGGTTAGAAAAGTGCAACTAGCTGGCAGCCGCGCCCGCTTACCTGATCCATCCGTGATTGCAACGGAGCTAACCGCGGCCTTCTCTTCGGCAGCTTCTCTGCACCTGAAAGGCAAAGGACATAATTAAAAAGGGGTTCGGGTGAAGGCAGTCGCATTCATCTTAACTTACCAGTTTTAGCACGCGCAGAAGCAGCCGCATTAACCGCAGCATCCCGGCACCTGAAAACTAGAAAAAGGACATTATTAGAGGTGCCATTAAAAGCGGCCAACAAACATTATACTTACGTGCATCGGCACGTGCAGCGGCAACGGAAAACTACGCCCACAGCATCCCGAGGCCTGAAACAAAGGAAAAGGGACATTATTGAGGTGCCCATCTTTTAAAGTCTAAAGACTACAGTATACTTACAGGCATCCGCTCGTGCAGTAACGGCGGCATCGCTCTTCGGCATCCCAGCACCAGTGCCACAACTAAGGCCGCAAAAGACTTGAGCCTCAACACTGAACTCATCCAGTGACGTAACTGGAATCCACGCACCGCTGGCCCAGACGCAGGATGGAGAGCTCAGCATTTATACGCCTAAGTTGAGAGCTCGCCGAGACAAGTAGAAAGCTAGGCTGTGGGAGAAACTGGCGATTGGTGTGAGAAGGAATCCCATCAAACGGTGATTAACCCTTTTTCTTCCACCTGCAGAAAACTTACCCTGCAAGTCAGACATTCGATAAGAGGAAGCCCAGTCCTGAGAGTCGTCCGAGCTCTACGCTTCTCCATTGAAGAAACGATAGCAGCCCAGCCGGGATCAGCGCCTCTGTGGGAATCAGGTGAGCGTTACAGAACGCGAAGCCCACCAATAACCTCCTACCCAGGCGCTATGGAAACTTCCGACACAGACCAACTGGCCCAGTTATTAGGGGAATTAAGAGCTGAAGTTCATACTGGCCGCCACGAAACGAATGCCCTTAGGAGGGAATTGATAATATCAAAAGAACGAACTGATGATCTCGCCAGACAGTTATTACAGACACAAGCGGGCAAACCCCGCTACCTAATTCAGGAGGGAGCTATATCCCAGCGGCTTCAGCCAATCCTGTTCAAATCAACCTACCCGGAAATGTGCCATTGGCACCGCCTGAACGCTTCTCTGGTGACCCTAAAAGGTTTGCGGTGTTTATAAATCAATGCCGATTGCACTTTCTTTGTAGACCTGCAGCCTTTCCGACTGACCAGACTAAGGTAGCCTTTGTGCTTTCGTATCTTAGCGGCAGTGCCGCTGATTGGTCGATCCCTCTGGTTACACAGGATGACCCGATCCTTTGTGATTTCCCGACCTTCCAGGCAAATATGGAAAGACTTTTTGCAAGGCATTCCCAGGGGCAGGCCCTGGACAACGAACTCCTTTCCCTACGACAGGGCAATCAAGATCTTTTGGCCTACATTGCATCATTCAATAGGCTAATCGTGGAAACCAGATGGCCTGAGGACAAAAGAATCACGCTTTTTCACAGGGGTTTGCGTGACGTCCTTGCCCAGGTAGTGAATCCTCCTCAGGATTGTTCAGAGTACATTGATTTGGTGGTCCAATTGGATCACAGACTACAAAACAGAAAGGCGGATCGATCCAGGTTTGAAACACGAGTGTTCCCTAAGCCTCAAAGTCACACCAAAGGAGTTGAAGCCGTCGAACCTATGCAAATTGGGGTTGTAAAGGGTCCCCTAACCCAGAAAGAACGCGACAGGAGACGACAAATGCAACTATGTCTCTATTGTGGAAATTCAGGACATTTTCTTCGAGATTGCCCAGTGAAACCACCTAAGAAGACAGTGGGAGCTTCTGATAAGATTTCTGAAAAGCCTGAGCCGGGAAACGACCTCGCCCGACAAGTGTAGAGGTCCGCTTGCCGAGCGTAAAAACCAGTTCTTTAACCTCGCACTTCATAATGCCAATGGTCCTCATAAACCCAGAGCAACCGGATCGTTTGCATGCAATTAAGGCATACATTGATAGCGGAGCAGTTGGGAATTATGTGGACCGCGAATTGGCTTCCAGGATGAACTTACCTCTTTGTCCAAAGGTGGTTAAAGACGTCATTACCACGGTGGATGGGACGGAAATTGCCTCCGGACCAGTGACCCATATCACTACTGAAGTGACGATACTAGGCCAAGACGGGCAGCAGGAGGTAATTGTGTTCGACGTGATCAAGGCTCCTCAATTCCAAGTAATTCTAGGGATTCCTTGGTTGGAGAAACACAATCCTCAGATTGATTGGCGAGCAAAGACGATAAAGTTCCCAGAGTGCACACCAACTTGTTATCCACGACCCAACATTGGCCTAGCGTCAGTAACGGCTGACGGTCCACAATTACCTCTAGAGTATCGAGAGTTCCAAGATGTTTTTCAAAAGGAAAAGGCTAACACCTTGCCACCCCACAGATCATACGATTGTCAGATAGATTTGCTACCCGGTGCAACTCCCCCTTGCAGTAGGATTTACGCCCTTACCGAGCCTGAGAACCTTCATCTGCGACAGTATTTAGACCAGTACCTGGCCAATGGCTTTATCCGTCCGTCGAAGTCCCCTGCATCCTCGGCTCTGTTCTTCGTACCAAAAAAAGAAGGTGACCTCAGAACCTGTATAGATTATCGTGCTCTGAACCAGATAACAGTAAAAAACCGGTACCCCTTACCTCTGATCCCGGAACTCCTTGACCAGGTAAAAAACGCCTGTATTTATACTAAGCTTGATCTCCGGGGAGCTTATCACTTGGTACGGGTCAAGGAAGGAGATGAATGGAAGACGGCCTTTCGCACTAAATATGGGCTATTTGAATACCAAGTGATGCCCTTTGGACTATGCAATGCACCGGCCGCCTTCCAATATTTTATGAATGATGTCCTCAGAGAGCTCATTGATGTCTGCGTTGTCGTCTACATAGATGACATTCTTGTGTACTCATCTTCAGAAGCTGACCATCGAAATCATGTTAGGGCAGTCCTTGAAAAACTTCGCCAACATAAACTTTTTGCCAAGCTCGTAAAATGTGTTTTTCATGTCACTGAGGTCAAATTTTTGGGATTTATTCTGACACCCAAAGGAGTCCACATGGACTCGACAAAAGTAGACGCTATCCTCAAATGGCCGTCTCCTACTTCCGTGAAAGGCGTTCAAAGCATGCTAGGCTTTGCCAATTTTTACCGTAGATTTATTCCAGAGTTTTCACGAGTGGTACAACCCATCACCGCCCTCTTAAGAAAAAATAAATCCTTTGAATGGTCCGCAGAAGCAGAACAAGCCTTCCAAGAGCTAAAGGCTAAATTCACCTCGGCGCCAATACTGAAACACCCACGCCCGGACCTCCCTTACATCGTTGAAACCGACGCCTCCAGCTTAGCAATGGGAGCAGTCCTATCACAAAGAGATCCAGAGACTAACCAACAGCATCCTGTGGCATTCTGGTCTCGGAAGTTCTCGGCGCCTGAGATCAACTACACCATCACAGACAAAGAGCTTCTAGCGATTAAATCAGCCTTTAAGGCATGGCGGCATTATCTCCTCGGGGCCAGACACACCGTCACAGTGATCACCGATCATCGAAATCTGCAGTATCTGAAAACCGCCAAGGCTCAATCCTCCAGACAGCTTCGCTGGGCTCTATTCTTTGCTGAATTTGACTTTGTGATCACTTATCGCCCCGGCAACAAGAACGGCAAAGCGGATGCTCTTTCCCGAATTGGAATGGGAGATAACGTTGCCAATCCAGAACCTGTACCAATAATTCCTGAACAAAGGATCGTGGGTCTGATTTCTTCACAATCCATTGAGGATATTGAAGAAAAAACTAAACAACTTGTAACCTCACCAGACTTACTGAACTGGTTACAAAAAGGAAAAGATTTCACCGTAAGCAATGACTTGCCTTATTTCCAAGGACGATTGTTCCTACCACACGCCGATTTACAAAGACAGGTAATCTCCTGCTATCATGATTCATTAATTGAGGGTCACCCTGGCATTGCCAAAACCACAGAAAAGGTGAAGAGACACTTCTGGTGGCCTTCGTGGAGAAAAAACATAAAGGAATTTGTGATGTCCTGCGGTGTGTGCGCTCAAAACAAGGGTCAGAAGAAGAGGCCGGCTGGTCTTCTGCAACCATTAGACATCCCACCGTGTCCCTGGCATACCCTTTCCATGGACTTCATCACAGACTTACCCTCCTGTTCCGGGTACAACACCATTCTTGTTATTGTGGACCTGTTTTCTAAAATGGCCCACTTCATTCCGCTAAAAGGTTTACCTTCAGCATCAGTCCTAGCCAAAGTATTTCTTGAAAACATTGTCCGGCTACACGGCTTCCCGTCAGTACTAATCTCAGATAGGGGGAGCCAGTTTATTTCCCACTTTTGGCATAGCTGTTGTCGATTAGCTCAAATCGTTGTAAGACTTTCGACCAGCCGTCATCCCCAGACCGACGGGCAAACCGAGAGAACAAACCAGACTCTCGAGCAATATTTACGATGCATGCTACAACAGTCGGAGAGTAACTGGAAGGACATCCTTTGGTGAATATGCTTACAACAATTCAGTTCATTCGGGTACCGGGAAGAGTCCCTTCTACATCTTGTATGGGATTCATCCTCGAACCTCCAACCTTGATCCACCTCAAGATCTTGGAACACCCGCCTTGGATCAATTGCACACCGTTATTACCCAAGCTTTTAAGGAAGCGACTGCACATCTACAACAAGCTAAAGAGAGGTACAAAAAAGGAGCAGATCAACACCGAAGCAATGCCCCTCAATACCAGGTTGGGGATGAAGTCTGGGTGTCCACCAAACATTTATCGCTTAAAGGGCCTCGCACCTTCAACCCCAAATACCTGGGACCATATCCAATTACGGCCATAATTAATCCAGTGGCCGTTAAATTAGAATTGCCAACCCATATGAGAATACATCCTGTATTTCACGTATCTCTTTTGAAACCCATGCAACCTGGAACCAGATTGACCAATCCTCCAGAGCCCATTCAAGTGAATGGGGAGCCCGAATTTGAAGTAAAAGACATTTTGGACTCTAAAATCATCAGATCGAAGCTATTCTACCTAATCGACTGGAAAGGCTACGGACCTCAGGAAAGGTCATGGAACCCTATGACCACGTCCATGCTCCTCGTCTAGTCCAGAAATGTCACCGAACCTTTCCCGATAAACCAAAACCCCTGGGGAGGACAAGTTTGGGAGGGGCCTTGAGGGGGGGTGCTGTCATGGGCGCTACTCCCGAGGGGCCAGGACTGGCCCAGCGCCCTCGGAAGCAGACCCGTCTTCCACTACTCCGGGCTCATATTGATAAACAGTGTAATAATGCTTGGGTGGACTTACCTGAGGCAGACCATGCTGCATATTTACCCAGAACAATCCAGTCTGGTTGAAGTCCCCAGCCATCAGGGCTGGGAGGAACTATTCCCTCCATTCAGGAACTCTTTTCTTACCTTGGTGGAACCGATGGAAGAACACACACTGGAAGCACTTCTCTGCTATTTAAACCACGCCCGATGGAAAACACGTGCTTCGCGTTATTCTGCAGCAGCAGCAGGACGCTCACCGAGTCGGCTCCTGCATTCCAGGTCCAGAGTCATCTTCAGCTTCCGCGCAGCAACCTGTGGATGAAGAAAGACACAGAACAATACTTACCAGATCCCGGAATCCAGTCACCGGCAAAACCTGCAAAGAATAAACATAAGGTTCGAAAAGTGCAACTCGCTCGCAGCCGCGCCCGCTTACCTGATCCATCCGTGATTGCAACGGAGCTAACCGCGGCCTTCTCTTCGGCAGCTTCTCTGCACCTGAAAGGCAGAGGACATAATTAAAAAGGGGTTCGGGTGAAGGCAGTCGCATTCATCTTAACTTACCAGTTTTTGCACGCGCAGAAGCGGCCGCATCAACCGCAGCATCCCGGCACCTGAAAACTAGAAAAAGGACATTATTAGAGGTGCCATTAAAAGTGGCCAACAATCATTATACTTACGTGCATCGGCACGTGCAGTGGCAACGGATATAAAGCCCGCAGCATCCCGGCACCTGAAAACTAGAAAAAGGACATTATTAGAGGTACCATTAAAAGCGGCCAACGAACATTATACTTACGTGCATCGGCACGTGCAGCGGCAACGGAAAACTACGCCCACAGCAAACCGAGGCCTGAAACAAAGGAAAAGGGACATTATTGAGGTGCCCATCTTTTAAAGTCTAAAGACTACAGTATACTTACAGGCATCTGCTCGTGCCGTAACGGCGGCATCGCTCTTCGGCATCCCAGCACCAGTGCCACAACTAAGGCCGCAAAAGACTTGAGCCTCAACACTGAGCTCATCCAGTGACGTAACTGGAATCCACGCACCCCTGCACCAGACGCAGGATGGAGAGCTCAGCATTTATACGCCTAAGGTGAGAGCTCGCCGAGACAAGTAGAAAGCTAGGCTGTGGGCGAAACTGGCGATTGGTGGGAGAAGGAATCCCATCAAACGGTGATTAACCCTTTTTCTTCCACCTGCAGAAAACTTACCCTGCAAGTCAGACATTCGATAAGAGGAAGCCCAGTCCTGAGAGTCGTCCGAGCTCTACGCTTCTCCATTGAAGAAACGATAGCAGCCCAGCCGGGATCAGCGCCTCCGTGGGAATCAGGTGAGCGTTACAATTAGTCCCCACACTCACCCTCAAACTCGGCTTTAAACTTTTGCAAATTTCTTTCCGGTTATGAACTCGGGCGTAGTTGCTCCTCAGCACTCTGCCTGAGGGACTTTTTGCGGAGTCTGAGGAGTGGAATTGTCTGGGATGAGGGGGTTATCACTGTGTGATTGTGTCTTTCTGGGAAGCAGCGGCATAGTTTTTGGGTCCACTCGCAAAGCCATGTCTCCTCACCTCCAAGCCTCTGTAGACTGGTGAAGACTGCTCGCACCTCAGCGAGCCAACTCCACGTGCCGCTCCGTGTGGGTGCAGGGGGTTTTAACCTCTGATGCAGACACTGTAGACAGGGTAGACAGACTCCCAGCAGGAAAGCAGGGAGTGCTGAAGACTGCTCGCACCTCAACGAGGCAACTCCGCGTGCCGCTCCACGTGGGTGCAGGGGGTTTTAACCTCTGATGCAGACACTGTAGACAGGGTAGACAGACTCCCAGCAGGAAAGCAGGGACTGCTGAAGACTGCTCACACCTCAGCGAGCCAACACGGCGATAGAGGGACTGCAAGACCATGAAGATTTATTTAAAAAAGAACGCCGCTCTGCAAGCGATGATCTGCCGAGCAGGCGTGCAAAATCAGCATGGAACGCTGACTCAGGCCAAGAGCCCGCCGAGCAAGCGAGCGTTAAGTAGCCATTGCCGAGCAGGTGAACGCTAGAAAGAAACAAAAGTGGGCGCGTGAGTGGAAAAGTGTAGCAGCGAACACAGGCGTAGCGGCTTTCTCACACCTCGTCACTGGGGAACAGGAAAGGCTGGAAGGCCTTGGGCAAAATGGAACGCTAGAGCAGCTATCAAGTACACGCGACCACTGAGAGCTAAATTCAGCGGTCGCAGCAATGATACACAATAGAAATAAACAAGTTTAATTAACCACACGTTTGAAACACTGACTAGCAAAAAAGTACAAGTGTGTCAAACAAATGTACTTAGCTCATGCATCAGCAGCAAAGAAAGAGGACTTTCTTTTAGAGGAAGGGACTTATAAGGGGGGGGGTCCGTGCTAATTGTGATTATTAGCCTGTGTCACAGCTAGACAGGAATCTGATTATCAAACGTCGCCACATATAGACAGGAATGTGAATATTAGCCTGCGTAACATGGGACAGAATTGTAGATATCATTATGCATCCCATACAGATAGTAATGTGTATAAACAACCCAACTAATATAAAAACTCGTCCCTCTGCTGCATGTACCTTGCAAACTCTGAACTAAACTCAACCATACCTCTAAAGCACAACAAACCGCACACACTTCACTACACCACTCGCACTTCACTACACTATAACAAAACAAAGCACACATAAACTCTCTTGCTCTGTCCTACTAAGTTACCCCACCATCTTGCCTTTTAGACCGCCAGGGGACCACTCCTGTGGTGATCCTTAAACATTAACGATAAGGCAGAGGAAGCAGCAATACCAGTGTATCGGTGTTATGTAATATTTGGTATCCTATATGATTTGAGACTCCCCTGGCCTTCCTGTACTCGGCCCCACCCTTTGATCACTGATTGGCTGCATCTAAACAACGCCCCCATGAAGCTGACCGTCCAGGGCTTCTGTGGAGATGTGAGCTACACTGGTCGTGCACACAAAAGACTAACTGTAGCTTCCTTCTTTTTGAGAGAACTGCTGCATCACTTTTGAGTGAGCATTTTCTCCATTGAACAAATTAACTACTTTTACCGATGTACTTTGGGCTGATGAAATATACTAAAACAGTTCTTCATTGGGGTTCATCAGCGGAGGCATTGGTGGTTCAGTGGTAGAATTCTCGCCTGCCACGCGGGAGGCCCGGGTTCGATTCCCGGCCAATGCAGTGCGAATTTTTTGTGTGATTGATTGTAAAAAAACATTACGTACATTCAAAGGGAGGAGGAAAACTTGGCTACACTGTACTAGAACGGGTTATGGCAACGTTATTATTAACTCAAAGCAAACTCATTGGGCTATGCAGGTCGGGGGTAGGCGAGACTGTTGTTTACTATTTACATACATCCTTCTGTGTGTATTCCCTGCTGCTGGCCTCTCGTTAGTAGGTTGTCAGCTTTTTTCTAGTAGTACAGCACAGCTGTAATTGTAAAAGCTTCCCTTAGCTTCAACTGTGTAAGTAGTGGTGTTTTATTCTTCCGTCACGCGGATCGGTCCTAGGACGGTGTCACACAAGCCGACCCGGTGGAACACAGAAAACGGCTCTGTGCACACTTCACTGGCAGACAGTAGTCACTCAGGTTCAGTGCCTGGCTCCCCCTCTTGGAAGCAAAATGGGTACAGTCAGAACATAACACGCGGCACGTCGGCGGAATCCTCCATGCGTGCTGTGTTGCCTGAAGCTGCAGTCTGCCCAGTCTGCGTTGCAGCGGGGCAAGACCCTCCCTCACTTGCACACGGAACTAAACCAGTGGTATTTAAACGTTGTTTAAGTTGAGCCCCCTCAGGTGAATACAGATATAGTTTCCAGAAACGATGTGTCCCCTACACACAGGCAAGACACAGCATATGTAGCACGCAGACCCGGTGTTGTATGGGATCCTGCATCCCCCTGGCGGCATGAGGGAGGTAGTGTTCGGCAATCTTCGGGACCACGCCCCCTTGGCTACCCCGCCCACCCACTGATGGCTACAGCCAAAAAACAGCGTACACATGAGAATATGAAATGATCTTTGTAGCTCTGCCCCCTCAGGATTCCCGTCATGTGTGGGGGTTGCAGAATATCATAGAACGCCAGCAGCACAACACGGGCTCGCGGTTTCCGTGCCCCTAAACAGTTGAAAGGAACATGTACTATCTGCTCGGCCCATCAGTCACAGCCCCTGTGAGACACACAGGCAGCAATGAACTCAACAACACGTTTTGTTTGTCATCTGCAGCAAAGCCTTTCTTATGCATGATGGAGAGCTTCCAACTGAAAGGCCGCCAGTCACCCTGCATATCTGAGACAGTTATACAGTTAAAACCAGCAACACAATAAAGCACCCTTTGAAAATGTGTTCATACCCATAGCATCTATTAGCGTGATAGGTTAAAAAGTGAAGTTTGCTTTGATGTCCTTAGATGAATGTTCTTAAAACCATACAAAACACCACGCTGGAGGTTTGTGACAAACCTGAGTTTTTTTACACCTCTTTTATTGTGTGTCTTAAAGCGCCGAAAATAAAGTAAGTACATAGATATTTTGCCTTTTGCATTCAGGATGTGGAAAATAAAGGTACACTGATATTATTTTGGCCCAACATGCTGCTGCTAAAAGTATTTACATATTGTCCTGATACTTTACTATGCAATTTGTGGATTTTGGAAGTAAACTCCATAGGGCAGCATTATTGTAGGTCTTGACACCCAAAACATAAATATGTGCTCCAAGTAACGCGTGGATGAAGGTGACCATGCCCAAATTGCAGAGTGGTTTAAGATCCCTGCTTCGCTGTTTAGCGTAAGTGTGTGATCCCAGTCAAATAATGTAATCTCACGCTGACTTCAACTGCAAAAATTGGAGTGCTTATAAGTGATTACGTTTACACCTTTACAATAGGACAGTTTTAATAAGTGTAGGGACAAATTAGTGTACCCTGCTGCTCCTCTGCTAGTGGCTCCAATACTCTCCTATAGAATTGCATTATTGCTGCACTGGCCCTCCGCCAGTCTCGTATAACTTGATTTGACAGGCAGACATAGTCTCACCATCCAGTCAGTGTACCAAAGATTCTAGTATAGTGCACTAACTGTGGTAGAACTAACATTACATTTTCTCCCCAGTAGCTTGGGCCGTCCAGCGTACTGCCCCTCTATGTCCTGTTATGCTATGATATTGAGCCTCTAAGAGTTGGACCAGACATTGGGAGCAAAGGTGCCAGGAATAGCCCTTCAAAATAACCAGTCCGCAGGGACTAGAACATTATGTCTGCACGTAATACCTTTTATTTAACTCTGCAAGCTAGTCTTGGAGGAAAGATGGGGGCACCAAGCAAGCTCTGCAACAACACAATCGACTGCCAAACGTCCACATCCAGGTCAATGGAAGAGTTGTATTAAGCTCAGTTTGTACATGTGTATTTATGAATCAGTTATGAACGTATCGGGTGCGTAGCTGGTAGGTTCCTCCCAGCCATGTTTGCTGTATATTTTGCTAGTAAGCAATAAGGACAGCACATTCGCAGAGAACCAGGGACAGCGGCAGGGCCTTTCAACTCTTTCAAATGAAAGGGGCATCGAGCCTAAGGGGGTCCCCAGCAACAGCCCCCATATTGCCACTCAGCAGTTGAATAACACAGCAATATATTCCTTATACATATTGCTCACTTTCTGAGTCTTACAGTGTGCGCTTTGCAGTGCTCGCCTTACAAGCTGCTGCTGGAGCCTGTCCTGTGGTCACTTCCATTGAGGAAAACAGAAATATTATCAGCTACTTTCAACACAGTTTTCTTCATGTCAGCCACTTTCTTATGAAGAAGGATCATTCACACCTATTCAGTGGTCATTCAATGTTTCAGCTCCCTGCTGGCTCGTGATAATTGGCAGCTATTAACCTTATTATAATGTATGCTCCCCTCCCCACAGGAGCCTCAGACTGCTTTCTGCTCTAAGCAAGGGGAGCCCCCAACCATCATGTTGAAATGGTCCCCCACACATCTTCACTAGGGCCTGCAGAGAATATTCCATTATGTTGAGGGATGACATTTTATCAGACCTATATGCACCACTACATCGATACAATGGTGCCCTGGCAACTCATGGCTCTTACCGCATGTTACAGCGTGGAATTCTATGGACATGTGCCAGAGTTGCAGCATTCAAACACTTAAAAGAACACTACAAATAATTTTGATAATGGGGGATATCATGGCCTGAACGAACCTACGGTAATTCGCATCCCCTGCCTCCCTGGCGTTAATTCACACTAACACAAGTGGTCAGCCTGTTTTATATTTACTCAGGTCCCAACCAATGTAGAGGCACTATCTATCCCCTCCCTGGACACCCCCATACCTTTTCAATGTGGGGGTGAAAGGTATCATGGGCTGAATGCACCAATGGTAATTCACATCCCTTGCCTCCCGGGGATTAACTCACAATGAAACAAGTGGTCATCCTGTTTTATGTTTAATCTGGTCCCAACCAATGCAGAGGCACCATCTAGCTGTTCCCTGGATACCTCCATACCTTTTGATAATGGGGGTGCAGATATCACGGTCTGAATGCACCTATTGTAATTCAATTCGCATCCCTTGCCTCCCGGGGATTAACTCACAATGACACAAGTGGTCATCCTGTTTTATGTTTAATCTGGTCCCAACCAATGTAGAGACCCCATCTACCCCCCAGGAATCCCCATAACCTTTTGATTGTGGGGGGTACAAGATATCATAGCCTGATTTCACCTATTGTAATTTGCATCCCCTATTTGTCTTGGAGTAATTCACACTAACATAAGTGGTCATCCTGTTTCATATTTACTCAGGTCCCAACTAATGTCTTGGCACCATTTATCTCCTCCCTGGACACCCACATAACTTTTCATTTCACTGTGGGGGTGCATGATATCATGGCCTGAACGTACTTTTGGTAATTCACATACACTGTTTATCTGGGGTTAACTCACAATGACACAAGTGGTCATCCTGTTTTATGTTTAATCCGGTCCCAACCAATGTACAGGTACCATCTAACCCCTCCCTGGACACCCCTATACTTTTTAATTGTGGGCGGTGCAATATATCATGGTCTGAACACACCTATGGTAATTCTTATCCCCTGCCTTCTTGTGGTTAATTTACACTGACACAAGTGGTCATCCTGTTTTTTATTTACTCTAGTCCTACCCAATGTAGAGGCACCATCTAGCCCCTCCCGCTACACCCCCATACTTTTTCATTGTGGGGGTGCATGAAATCATGGCCTGAACGCAACTTTGGTAATTCACATACCCTGTTTCTCTGGGGTTACCTCACACTGACACAAGTTGTCCTCCTGTTTTATGTTTAATCTGGTCCCAACCAATGCAGAGGCACCATCTATCTCCTCCCTGGACACCCCCATGCCTTTTCATTGTGGGGGTGCATGATAGCATGGCCTGAATGCACCTGTGGTAATCCACATACCCTGTTTTTCTGGGGGCAACTCATACTGACACAAGTGGTCATTCTGTTTTATGTTTATTCTGGTCCAAAATGATTTAAGGGAACCCTCTAGCCCCTCCCTGTAAACCCCCATACCTTTTCATTGTGGGCTTGCATGATATCATGGCCTGAACTTACCTATGGTAATTCACATACCCTATTTCTCTGGGGTTAGCTCACACTGACACATGGTCATCCTGTTTTATGTTTACTCTGGTCCCAACCGATGTAAGGGCACCATCAAGCCCCTCCTTGGATACCTCTATAACATTTGATTGTGGAGGTGCAAGACATCATGGCCTGAACACACCTATGGTCATTTGCATCCCCTGCTTCCCTGAGGTTAATTCACACTGAAACAAGTGGTCATTCTGTTCAATATTTACTCTGGTCCGAACAAATGTATATGCACCATCTAGCCCCTCCCAGAACACCTCCATACCTTTTTAAAGCAGGGATGCCAGATATCATGGCCTGAACACATCCATGATAATTTCAATCCCGCCTCCCTGGGTGTAATTCGCAACAACAGAAGTGGTCATCCTGTTTTATATTTACTCATGTATCAACAAATGTATAGACACCATCTCGCTCCTCCGTGGACACCGTCATACCTTTTGATTGTGGGGGTGCAAGATATCATGCCTGAACGCAACTCTGGTAATTTGCATCCCTTGCCTTCCAGGGGTTAACTCACACTGACACAAAAGGTCGTCCAGTTTGGTTTACTCTGGTCCGAACAAACGTATATGCACCATCTAGCCCATCTCGGAATACCTCCATACCTTTTTAAAGCAGGGATGCAAGATATCATGGCCTGAACACACTCATGATAATTTCAATCCCCTGCCTCCCTATGTGTAATTCGTAGTAACACAAGTGGTGATCCTGTTTTGTGATTACTCTAATCCCAACCAATGTGTAGGCACCATCAAGCCCCTCCCAGGACACCTACCTTTTGATTGTGGGGGTGCAAGATATCATGACCTGAACGCACCTATGGAAATTTGCATCCCCAGCCTCCCTGGGGTTAACTCACACTAACACAAGTGGCTATCCTGTTTCAGATTTGCTCTGGTTCCCCTTAAGCAATGTATATGCATCCTCTAGCCCCTTCTTAGATGTCCCAATACCTTTTAATCACTGAGGTGCAGAGAAGGTGGAACCAACTGTTGAATAATCTGTGGATGACTTGCGTGCACTCTGTGTGGGAGTGGTAGCCAGTGACTCCAGAGGGAGGCGTGATTGTGAGTGTATGTGAGATGGAGTGGTAGTGGTAGTGGGGTGTGCAGGAGGTAGAAGAGGGGTAGGTGAAGCGTGTAGATGTCAAAGGAGTAGATATGGTTAAAGAGGAAATGAGAGGTGAGTGGCAGAGAGAGGGAGTAGTGAGTGGTAGAGAGGACAAAGCATAGGCAGGAGTTGTAGAGGGGCATATAGAGGGGTGGAGACTGTCATAGGTGAAGGAAGGGAGTGTGAAAGGTAAAAGAGCGAGGTGTGTGAGAAAACCGAATGTACAGAGGAGGAAAGAGGTGGAAGGAGATAGGGAAAAGGGAGAGAGGAGGAGGAGAGAATGGAAAGTTTGGGTAGTAAGAGAAGGTGGGAGAGTAGGGGAGGTAAGACTTGAGAGAGGTAGAAGACAAAAATAGAGAGTAAGGAGGTATAAGATCATGGAATGGAGTGAAAGAGCGGGAGAGAGTACGGCTACCCAGTTCAGTGTCAGCTGCTTGCAAACTTTTCGACATGGGGCGTTAGTGCACTTCGATTCGGCCGTCTATCCCTCTTGACTCAATGCAGCGGTCGTTGACTCCAGATGTGACGTCGGTCGCCCCACATATACCGCGTCACTATGCCCCAGTCCCTCAGTTCCTCTGTTTCTTTTTTCCACACGCTCAGCACGCTGCCCATCGTGCAACTCACTTTCTCTCAGAGAAATATTATTTTCAACCTACACATTTTTATCTCATTGAACGCGGTTTCAAAATTATGTCGGCTCCCAAGGTGTCAGGCTGCAAGCGGTGCAAGGACGGTCATTCCAAGATGTCCATTGCCGACCCACACAATGTCTGCAGGTGGTGCCTCTGCATCGGTCACGTCAATGAGGACTGCGGTTCTTGCATGAAGATGAACCCGAAATCACTGCGGAAGAGGGCTCTGACCTCACATTAGGTTGACGCCTGTCAAAATCTCCGGCCTGCTTGAACGGCTGGTCGTCGGAGCTCAAGACGGAGGGCCCTACTCCAGCAAAGGATGTTGTGCACCATAAAGAGACCAAAAGGTGATCACATTTGCACAGTCATTCCTCATTCTCCTCTTCCCATAAAATGAAATGGCGTCATCAACAAATGTACAATTCTGGTTCATCTGACGTACGCGTTAAGTCGGCTTCAGGGCCTACATCTAGGACCAAGTGGGAGGTTTTTTTAAAAAGCAAATGCTCAACTTGTTTAAGAAAGCAGCTGCAGGTACAGGTGACTCCTCGAAGCAGCATGCTCCATTGGCTCCAGTGGTGCCTAGGTGTGATGCTGGAAATGCATTGGAGGGACAGGGCCTCCGTATCCTTGCCCTTTACTGCTTTTTATCATGTGTTCTGTCGTTTTTTTCCACGCAAGAGTTCATGTGGGACTCCTAGCGGTGCAGCTCTCTCTTTTGGTTTGGTGAACAGACCCATGGGATACCCTTATGGCAACCATGGGTGGGTGGTACAACCCTGTGACCCTAGTGTATGATTTTGGGCACCTGTGCGTGGCCCACAGAGCAGGGTATGGGCTGGTGGCAGCTCCATGCTGAATTTGACAGGTGCTCTGAGTATCCTCCATTTTGGGATACCCAGGCCATGCCATTGGGATCAGTTGATTCCTGATAGGAAACAAGTTGGCCCCCATGGCCTCTTGCTTTCTATTGCCTGTTACCTTGTTTTCCCAAAGTCCTGGGAAGCCCTGACTCTGTCCCTTCCTCCTGACCGGCTGTTGGGTGGAAGTTCCATGCATGGGCCCTGATCACGACCTTGGCGGTAACGCTAACGCTATTAGCGCGGGGGCTATTAGCACGACCGCCATAGCCCCCGGCGCTAATAGCGCGGGATCACGAGTTGGGCGGACTTGGAAGTCCCCATTCCCCATTGAGCCCATTCGGGAATGCCCCATTCCCCATTGGGCTCAATGGGGAAAATTTGCGCTCTTACTGCCGGCGGATTTCCCGCCGGCGGTAATAGCGCAAATATTCGGTGGATTTCCCCCCAGCCAAGAGCTGGGGCGAAATCCGCCGAAGCCCTGATTCGGTGGACCCTTATATCCGGCGCTAATAGCGCTACCGCCAGATTTAAGGGTTACCGCCGAGGTCGTGATCAGGCCCACGGTGTTGTTGTGAAGTCCAGGCCAGACTGGCTGGAGCCTTCCCAGTGACTGTATGTTGTGGGTACACCCAGTAGGGGGACCTGTGTGAATGGAGTGTATGACAAATACGAATTCTGTGTTGTGGGTATCTAGTATCTGGTGTTTGACACAATGACTGAGACAACCCTGCCCGAAACTGGTATGAATGCAGTGTGGAGTGTTGAATGGCTGGGTACTTGTCCCAATACACAGAACTTGTTGTGAGTGTCTGGAGAGGTGTGAATGGCCTCAATGCACTATGCACCTGATTGGATGCCTGCCTGCATGAATGCCCTTCTGACCGATTGGTTGCCTGAGTGTGACCCAGCAGAATGAATGGGAGATCAACTAGTATATCCGGGGGCCTCTCACTGCTAGAATTTGTGTTCAGAAGCTGAAGAGAAACTGGAGTTGAAACTGAAGCTTAACCTTGAAGCCCTGCTGGAAGAGAAGTCTTGCTGCTGCTCTACTTCGTTGATCTGAAAGCTGCTGTGTCTCCAAGGACTGACCCAGAGAGGACCTGGTAAGGCGCCCTCTTCCCGAGCTACGAGGGACCATCGGGCACCAGCTGATCTTTGCCAAAGCTCCCTGGTAGACAGACCTACGACAGGCTACCGACCAGAGATGGGGACTGCCGCGGAATCCCAAAGAGAAGCACTCAGACTGTTGTCCGCTGCTGTCGATGACCGCCGTTGTGCTCTCGCTTGCCTAAGAACTTCATTTGATCCATAGACGCTCTGCATCGTCGCCCGCTTTATCCCACTGGAGAAAGCCTGACCGTTGACGTGCCGAGGGGCATCCGCCGGTGGGTTTCCCACCACCTAAAGACCACAGAGATGCCGATGACTTGACGCCCTTGCTGGGCCACAGTTCTTCATCATCTCTTTGCGGTCCAGAACTATCGCCACCGAGGTGCCCCGCACCGCTAGGAACAAAGCTGCCACTTCACTGCCGTGCCGTAGTTCACCCTGTTCTCCGTCGGACGTTCGACGACCCGTGACTCCTGCCTTAAAGGGAGGGCACTCAAGAAGGACCGTTGATTTCCCATCGACGAACGCTATAATTCCAGGTACATTGGGGCTGTAGAACTATTGTAGAGGGAAATAAGACTCATAGAACAATATATGGACTGGGCTTGTATCTTTATTCTACAGGTTGCCCAGGTGGGGGATCTCCACACAGAGCTGTGTTTAACGGTAGCGACCACCATTCTGCCAATTGTTCAACCGTCTCGCTTTCCTTCACTCTACTGCTGGTTTCCTCTTTATTGGTCTGTGTGACATTTTGACAGTATAGTTGATGCACTTTAATGAGATTGGATAATATTTGTGGTACCACTGTAGAACTGTATATATTTACCCCTGTTGATTTTTTGAGCACAAAGTGAGTTATTGTGATAGTGTACATAACCTTGAATATTAATTATATAAAGACTGTGTTTTAACCGATACAGTGTGCGGACATTCCTTTGTGGGTGCTTAAGAACCAGCCTACATCACCTAATAAGAAGCTAGGCCTCGATTGCTCGACTACGTTACCAATAGAGAATCTTAGCTGGGGGTGTAAAGACACCAGGCCCAAGGCAAACCATGTCGACACCTGAGCCCCAGCTATCAGTGCCATCTGGTGTGGATCCATCAGCGACGATGTCCGATCGATCATACATGCCTCAGTGCCAATCTGATTTTTTTGGCACTATTGCGTCAATTTTCGGGGACAATGATATCCACGAGCTGTTTGACGTTGATCTCGCATATTTGGGCAATGGAGGCACAGATCTTTTCTCAGATGTGGCTGATTTGATGGCCGTGGCAGAGGGGCTTTGAGATGCAAGTGGCCTGGCCACATCCTCTGCTGTGGACTCAGCAAGCCCACCCTTATGGTCGTGCAAGTACAAAGTATCTTTCCACAGTGGACAGGGGAATGGATGCCCTAGGTTGCAGTGCCCCAGCCAGACCTCTGTCAGGATATGATCTGACTGACATTTTGGATGAGGTAGCCCCTACAGAAAGAGCCATGCCTTTCAATATGGCCATTGCTGACCCCATCACCACCTTGTGGCAGTAGACTTGTACCACAGCACCTGTGAATTCTTTCTTCACAAAGAAGTATTAGCTGGCAACAGGGGATCCAATATACCTCCCCCTCTCCTCCTAAGCCCGAGAGGCTGGTCGTACAAGCAGCTACCGTTAATACTAGACCATCCACGTCAACTTCATCCTCCTTACAGACAGGGAAGGTAAGAAAATAGACGACCTGGCAAAAAAAGTATTTTCGTCAGGCAGTATGGCCCTAAAGGTGATCAATGCATCCTGCGCATTTGTGAAATACAGCTGTGGGCTTTGGCAAACCATCAGGGAAGCTTCCCAGTACATTCCCAAAGGGGAGATGCAGGAAGGCTTTTTGAGGATGGTGGACGATGGTCCTTGCCGATGGGCCTGAACATTATTTTGAGTTCTTTCCCCATGCTTCACCAGTTGGGGGACAGATAGGCAAACATTGTGCCCAATGGTGGGAGATCTTCTCTGATCAGAGGCGTAGCCAGGATTGTTTAACAAGTGGGGCCTGAAGCTAATGTAGTTGGTCCCCCTGCAGTGACATTAACATCTGTAAATGTCCACATAGTGCTGCTGAATGGGCATTCACAGATTTTGGGGGGGGGGCTTGCCCGCTCAGGCCCTACCCTGTCTACGCCTCTGCCTCTGATGCCTGGGTCCTTCAGCTTGTCCAATGGGGGTACTGTCTGCGTTTTCTAAAGAGCCCTCCAGACAGACCACCTCCACCTCCTCAACAACCGAACAGGTGCTCCAGGAAGAACATCAAGCCCTGCTTTTAAAAGGTGCATTGGAAGTGGTACCTCCCGAGCAGAGAGGATTGGGCTGGTATTCACGATATTTGCTGGTAACCAAGAAAGGCGGAGGACTTCATACCATCTTGGACATCAGGGCGTTCAAAAAGTTCCTGAGGAAGGACAACTTCAAGATGGTGACATTGAGAGAAATTCTCCACGCTCTCAGACTTCAGGATTGACTGTTGTCGTTAGATCGCCAGGATGCATATTTCTAGGTGCCGATCCACCAAAAGCACAGGACATTCCTCATAGGGGACAAGCACTACAAGTTCAAGGTGCTCCCCTTTGGGTCGTTCCAGCGTTTATGTGTTACCTGGACAATTGGTTGTTCTGAGGAAGGTCGGCAGAGCAGATTTTGTCCCATCTCGAGGACACTTGCTCACTATTCCACAGGCGGTGTTTCTCCCTGAACTTACAAAGGTCCCACACAACCCCAACACAAAAGCTCCAGTTCATCAGAGCGGTCCTGGACACTGGGGAGGGAAGGGCTATAACCTCAAGGAGAGGGTCACCAGTGTCAGACGGATGGTTCGACTGTTCCAGAGGTGAACAGAAGGGAAGGACCAACCAAGGTTTTATTTGAGGTAGAACATTTATTTGCACACATAAAAAAGAAAACAAATTCAATTTCATCAAATCAACAAGCTAATCTTTAAGACAGAAGCCGGAAGCTTCTAATACATAAAAAAAGCTATGCAAACTCAAACAAACAATAGATGACCCATTCTATACATACCACATACTTCATTCAAACCAAGTCAAACATTTATTTTTCAAACAAACCCAAGGAGCAGAAAGCTAATGCAGCAGTAGATATTGTCCGAGACAAATTAGAAAGGGAATAAGCAAAATGGCATATAAATAACATGATTAACAATATTTACTTGTTTTAAGAAGACCTAAACAATTTTCTCAGGTCCATAGGTCCACAAGGGTGCAATTTATAAAACATGATAGTATCTCATAGATCCATGGACCCGTTCCAGAGCCACACCACCTTGCCAGTGGTTTCCTTCCTCTGCCCCTTAGGCCTCATGGCCTCCTGCATTTTTCTAGTCGCAGAGGCAAGACTGCGTATGCAGTCTCTGTAGTGGCTTTTATAGGGCCAATGGTCCCAGTACTTCAGCACCTTAAAGGACATTCTAAAGAGGTACAGGTTGGCGGCCAACAATCTCTCTTGTTGGTCCAGCAGCGAGCGAGAACATGTTAGTGGGGGAACCCTTCTGGCCTCAATGACCCCAGACCAGCGTGGTCACGGATGCATCTCTGAATGCTTTGGGCGCTCACTGCGAGGAGTTGCAGGTGAGTGGCCTTTAGTCCACAATGGAAGCCCACTACCACATCAATGGGCAGGATCTGCAAGCAATCAGATTAGCCCTGAAAGATTTTGCGCCTTCTCTCAAGGGGAAGCACATCCTCATCATGACGCACAATACTGTGGCCACGCACTAACGGCGACAAGCAGGGAGCTGTGCACTGTGAGAAACGCGAATGCACTCTCACAATTACTCCCTAAGGATCTTCAGTTCAGGTGGCCAGGAAAGGCCCATCGCATTTAGATCCCGACCTTGGGGGTGGACTAGCGGGAGAGGATCCTTGGGGATTGGGGAGAGGATGCCAGAAGACCGAGGCACTACCGTGTCTACCCCCTTTCCCAACATTGACTTACCCTACCCTCCCTTAGCGTTTGTAGGATATTGCTGTCCATATCCAAATTGTCCCCTGAAATGACACAAAGTACTGAGAAGATGCCTCAGAGAGTAATACAAAGTACCTATAGGAAATACCACCATAGTACTGGGGCGAAGAAGAGGGATCCTGATGACTACATGGCTGAAGGTCAGACATGTCTCAGTAATTGGTCTAGTTGGAATCAGACAAACCAGGCGAGTGAATCACACCTGAAACCCTTTGATAGGGCTCAGGTGTATAAAAGGTGGAGCACCAGAGAACTTGGAGAGCAGCAGGAAGGCCAGTGCAACCTGCAAGAAGCCAAAGGAGAACTGAACGCCAAGACACTGAAGGACTGCATGGTGAAAGAGTGGAAATGCGTGGCGAGGGAGCCGTATCTCCAAGGAGCCGGTCAAGGCGGGAGAAGGCATTCATGGAGAGTCGGTTCCTTCACTGTGGCCAAACAGTGCTCGTTCCCCTGAATGGAAGTACCAGTTCAGGGGTGCCTGAGGGGCAGGCGGTGAGACCCTGACCTCAAAAACAAGAAATCATCTCAACGAGGAAGCTAAAGAAAAGAGCGCCAAGACCGGTGAGTTGCAGAGAATGCGAGAAACCACATGCATGTATGAAAGTTGCTGAGTCACATTGTGTCGGAGTGGTCGCATGCGATTGGCACGTTCTCGAAAGCCTCCCTCTGATCAAAGCAGAAGAACGAACTGAAATGTATGCAATGTTAGAAGTGGATTTTGTAGAAACAATGGGCCTCATTATAAGTTTGCCGGTCCGGTAACCAATGTTCCCTCTAATTATTTTTCTCTATGTGCGGAACTGGTTGACTGTTGTGCGCACATTATTTTCCATGTGCGCAACTGACTGAGGAAAGCCACTTTGTGAGCTACCGTTGCAGAACAGAGTTTGGAGAGGAATTTCCTCTTCCCAGCCACTGCAATTCTTTAAAAATATTGCAACACTTTTTATAAACACATAGGCTAAAATCAAATATGTCATATGTGATTATACAGAAAACTCAACCAGTTCAAGTCTTCAATATCTGCCACAGTACCTTGCAAACGTACTTCTGTGCAGAGAAAAATGTCGGCCTCATTACGAGTTTGGCACTAAGTGGTAAAGTTGGCGGTAACTCCCTTACCGCCAACTTTACCACTATGCCAAATTACAATTCTGGGCCTTGAGTGGAGGATTTGCCTCCAGGAAAATCCTTGAGGCAAATCCTCCAACTCAACGCTGAAACCGCCGGAATTTCCGCTGCAGTAATTCTGACAAAAAAAGCCACATGGACTCAATATGAATGGGGAATTATACCGCAGCCACCAGTTGTAATCCAGTGGAAATTCCTCCGGACCAAGTGGCAGTAACAGTAATTCATTTGGGTGGTATTCTGGCAGATTTACGCCAGGATACCGCCCCGAGTCGTAATGAGGCCTATGTTTTATGCCACTGGAAAATCACTCATTTGTGTTACAAAACACAAATATCTCTTGTCTTAACTGATGTGTCAAGAAACTCAGAATACATTTGCCGATAGATTAATGGCAATTAAAAGCAATGTGTCAAACATATGCTGGTTCAAGTGCCACTTTAATGACGTAATTAGAACATGCTTCTAATGATTTGTGTAAGGATGAGGATTCCATCGGAATAACTGCACCTTAGAATATGATGATCCACAATTCCTGTGCCTCTGCTTACTATCCACATTAGGTTCTCCTGTCGGTAGTGATAACACCAGCCTTAGAGTTAAGAGACATATGCACCATGCATTTTTTGCTCCCTAAAAAAGAAAATGTGGCCAGCAAAAACGAGAAACAATGAACATATCATTACTTCAACCCACAAAGCTACACTGATATTTTTCAAATTAGTGACCAGTAGAGCAGTGGCATAGGAAGGAAGGAACTGATCTCAAGAGGAATTTTATGGGGGAAGAACATCTTTTAATAAGCAGAAAGTATCCCTGTAGGCAAAGCTAATTACTTTTTTACTCCCTGAAAAATTATTTGTCTCCAAGTAGGGAGCAAAATCTGATTAGAGCCCTGCTTCTACCCCTGACATAAGGAGTGAAATGACAGGGCACATAATAAAGTGTATCGTTTTGCTAACCCTTCCGCACCTCAGCCTAGATAAAATTAAATAAGAGCCTTACTGGGGTTTATTATGGAGCCCTGTTGAGGAAAATCACACATATATGCCTTTTAAGTTAATTGCATCAATTCAGAGACACAACTGATTGAGTGCCTTCTTCTGTAACCATGGATCCCTCTTCTGTAATTCTTTGTGATCAGTTAAATAAGCTGCAGGGAGATGCTAGAGGCTGCACACACAGAACACATGGCTATATTGAAAAGCCCTCAGCAGTGTAGCATAAAAAGAAAAAGAAGGTGTTGTTGTTTAGATGGGTACTAGAATTTCAAATCCTTTAGCAACCACGCAACATATTTCCTTCGGTGTACTACCGAAACGTCTGACTTGGTGTTTGAAATGTGCTGCTTTGTTCATCACCTGCAAGGAGTGATGCTTCCACCCATACCCTTTGCCAGCCCCTGTGCTTGCCTCTAATATTAGTTTATAGAGCACTGTAAAAAGTGAGGGATTGTAGCAGTAAACACTCACTGGGATATTTGCAGACCCACCATACTTTGCAAGCAAGGCATATTTAAAGGCCTCAACGTATGATGTGCATTTTAAGAATGTCATGACTCTGCATGTACGCAATTCTTTTGCAGTGCATACAAGATTGTTTGCAACATACCCCCCCTTATGTCATTGTGTAGGATTACACAAGTGCTCAGTGAAACTGTTTTGTATAGAAGCGAGTTACCATATAACGTGTGAAGGACTATGCCCAAAGAACTCTGAACACTTGGAAACAATGCAGATTGTGTGAAAAGCATTCTTCTGTCTGATTCGGTACTCTGATACTATGGACGAGTAATCCCAGGCATAGTCCATATCCATTATCCCTTGTAGGATAAGTAAATGATATTGCAATGTTGCACTCTACTTATAGGGTAATGTTAGTAATGCTAAAGTAGGAGAGGCTGAGCATCACATTTGTCTTTTCAAAATCTTTAGAGGGCAAAATAATATTTGAGTTTTATAATGCGTTAACTTACAAGGGGGCCGCTTCAAAGCACTTGCGTGACAAATGCACAAAGAAGAGGAAGTATGAGATTTGGTTACACATCCAAGTAGCTTGCTTACTTACAGTCAGTATCTGATATTTGAGCTAGTAGTTTGATTATATAGTGAGGGGGATGCTATTGGTAATGCACAACGAGTAATAGAAATTCTGGCGCGTGATTCATGTCACAACAATCATAAAACAAGTGGATATAGGTACACTTCTGTTAACCTTTTGCAGAGCCAAGAGAGGAAGAGTCAAGGTTGTCCAACGTATCTTATTGTACTCTCGGGCAGAAGTTAGAGTCTTAAGATACACGTTTGGTAGAGCCAGGTTTAGGAGTCATAGCTGGGGAGGGGAAATGTTTGGTTAATGTGTGCAGGCATATCTTGGTTAGATTCTTCTGTTCATGGAGCAAGTTTTTCAGATTCGTTTTCTAACCTCTTGTGTTGCATTTTGCTGTTAGGGATTTTAGGTGCATAGAAGTGTAATTCAAATTAGCAGAATATCAAGACTAGTTGTTTATTTTAAGAGAAAGAAAATGTCAGGTAATTGCTGTGGCTTGTGCCTTATTAAATCTTTTTGTATAGGTTAGAATTGTATGTGTGCGCTGCTAAAAATCTTCTGAGCGGCACCCAGAAGGAAGCTGGGCAAGCGCACATGCGCACAGCTTAGAGGAGACATTGCCGGTAACAACGCTACCGGTAAACTTGCTGGTACCATTGTTACTGGACTGGTAAACTATGAGTTTTGCTCATGGGTGCCTTCGGGCCCGCCAGGATTGGGCTGGCGGGCATACCGGCACCCGCGAGCACAGCATGTCGGATGCACAGGCACCATTCTGAATGATGCCGGTGCATCCGACCTCCCCATTCCCATTGAGCCCGATGGGGCTCAATGGGAATGGGGAGCATTTTTTTCCACCGCCCGCAAATGGGCAATTACCGGGTCTGGTGGGGCCGTAATGACCTGGTAATTGCCCATTCGTGGGTGCCACAAAAAAGAATTGCATGTTTGGCGGCAGCCTGCCAGTTTTACCGACAAGGCTACCGCCATAATAGTAATGAGGCCCAATATATCAGAGCGGTCACGTCTGAAGGAATTATACGTGTTCAAAAGTCTCTGATCAATCAAGGATACTGAGAAAGTAATATAAACTGTTAATGCTATGAAAATAAGAATGAAAGCTGTGAACGAACAGCCAAGGGGAGCCAGTGAAGTGTGAGCCAAATGCTGAACATGCAAAAGTAAGCTGAACAAGTGGAAATGAAGGCTGCAAATGAAAGTCAATACAGTGGAATTTGGAAAAGAGAGCCAAGGAAGTGTCAAGAAAGAGAAATCATTAATTTATGAACTTGTGAGCTTCTAAGTTGGTGGTTAACTGCCAAACCAATCTAAGCAAAGGTGGAAGAAAGCTAGGGCAAGGGTAAGTGCTTGCTTGACCGCTAATGGATGGGCCGTGTGGCCTGTGCGCCTAGACCAGGAAGCCCCAACAAGTCCAGGACAATTGTGAACACAACCCTGAAACAAGATAAAGCTGAACATTGTGAGGTTGTTCTGTGAACCAGTGCTTGAAGCTTGGGGAAGGGAACCCTGAGCTCCTTTGTAACATTGTTTTGTGAAACAGTGCTTGAAGCTTGGGAAAGGGAACCCTGAGCTCCTTTGGAACATTGTTTTGTAAACCAGTACTATAAGCTTAGGGAAGGGAACCCTGAGCTCCTTTTGAACTTTGTATACTGAAAGTAAATGTTCTTGAAAGAAACTTGGGTAAGAGAAACCCATAATTATTGGAACGGTATGCTTAACTTGGGGAAGGGAGTTCGATACTTCTCCAGACCGTGTGTTGAACACGATTGAGTTAGAATAACCCTACACTACACTTTTGTATTAGACGTGAGGGCAAGCATAGGTTTTGACACAGGCAGACTTGATTTTGGACTTACGGACATAGACTTTTCTTAGTTTCTTTAAGTAGGGAAATCCCCACCATAGCTATAAGGGCAAGTTAGGATTTACACACATCCTGATACTTAATAAAGATTCTATTGTTGAATTCATAATCTGTTGTCTGTGTCATCTCTAGACACCATGCCTGTCTCACAGCGCGCAATCCCCCTTGCAGGGAGGTGATGCAGCTGTGCTTCTGGCTGTTGGAGAATCAGATCTCAGTCTCTGCAGTGCATCTGGCGGGGATGGCGAACGGACTGGCGGATGCTCTCAGAAGGCAGAGCACAGTCTCACACGAGTGGGAAGTGTGCCAGGACGTCTTAGAAGAGATCTTTGCTCAGTGGGGTATCCCAAAGGTGGACTTGTTTGACACAAAGTCCAACAAGAAGTGCAAACAGTTTTGCTTGATGGAATTCCTGGTGAGAGGCTCATTGGGGGATGCATTCCTAGTGGAGTGGGACTTCGAAGGCACTATGCCTTCCCAACGATTCCTGTCATTCCGTGGGTTCTCAGGAGGATGAGAAGCTTTCAAACAACTATGATCTTGATCGCCCCAGAATGGGCAAGGAGAACATGGTACGTGGACCTTCTGGATTTGACCATCTGCACACCTCTCTGGGTATCTCGCCAGCCGGACCACCTATCCCAGTCAGAAGGGCAGGTACTACACCTAAACACGGAATCCCTCAATCTACATGTGTGGCCCTTGAGAGGATGAGATATGATGGCTAGGACCTCTTGGAGGAGGTTCTTATGGTGCTGCTTGCTGCAAGCAGACCCTCTACAAGATTGTTCTATGCATGCGGATGGAGAAGATTCGAGGCGTGGTGCAGAGAACATGGGATGGATCCGATCTCTTGCCCCACCACTGCAGTGATGGAGTTCCTTCTGTCACTGGCCTCGTCAGGCCTTCAGGTTGCAACAGTCAAAGGATACTTGGTGGCTTTGTCTGTTTTCAAAAGGTTTCCGGCCCAATTCCTGAAAGCCTTGTAAATAAGTTTGTACTTGTTCCTTTTGTTGTCACAGACTGGGACCAATGTTCCCTCTAAGCTGTGCGCATGTGCGCTTGCCCAGCTTCCTTCTGGGTGCCGCTAGGAAGAATTATAGCAGCACACATAGACCATTCCCACCAATTCAAAAAGATTTAATAAGGCACAAGCCACATCAGGTACCTAATATTTGCTTCCTCACAAAATTAAGCTAAATTGTAATAACTAGTCTTGATATTCTGATTTAGCCTTTTTTCATTGGCCTACTATGCAACTTGACCGTAAGAACCTAAAAATCCATAAAACAGAATACACCCACAAAAGGTTAAACACGAATATGAATAAGTGTCTCCATGAACAGAAGATATAGCTAACATATGCCTGCATACATTAACCAAATAAGCTTCCCTCCCCACCCAGAACTCCTATACTTGACTCTACCACACTTATAATTTATTACTCTAATTTCCGCCCCAGGCCACGTTCAGATATTACCAGAAAACACTGACTATGCCTACCTTTGCTCTGCAAAAGGATACCAGACTTGTACCTACATCCACTGGTTTTCTGATTGTTATAATATGAATAACGTTCAAGCACTAGACTTTGTTACTCATGGTGCCTTAGTAAAAGCGTCATCCAGACTATGTAACCCAACTGTCAGCTCAAATATTGGATACTGACCTGTAATTAAACAGGCAACTTGGATGTTTAACCTCATCCCATGCTTCCTATTCTTTGTACATATGTCACACAAGCACTTTGTAGTGCCCCCTTGCAGGGTAATGCATTATACAACTCAAATATGAATGTGCTCTCTAAAGATTTTGAGTATGCAAATGTCATGTTCAACGTCTCCTACTTTAGCATTGGTAACATTAGCCTATAAGTGGAGAGCAGCATTGCAATATCATTTATATGGCCTGCAAGGAATAATGGATATTGATTGTGCCTGGCATAATTTTATATAGTATTAGGGCAATGGATATTCAGATAACTAAATCTTTTAACCCAATCTGCATCCTTTCCAGGTTTTCAGAGTTCCATGAAGCATGGACATTAACATATTATATGGTAATTTGTTTCTATACAATAACACTGAGCTTGTATAATCCCATTCTGCAATTTAAAGGTGGGGCATGTTGCAAGCAATCTTGTATTCGCTTCATAGTAATTAAACTGCAAATAATGTCATGATGAGGCTTTAAATATGTTTTGCTTGCAAAATATTGTGTGTATGCAAATATCCCAGCTAGTGATTTACTACTATAATCCCCTACTTTTTACAGAGCCCTGTCGGATAGTATTAGAGGTTCGCACAGGAGCCGTGGAAGGGTACGACTGGAAGGGCATAGGAGAACATTCCTTCATGGTGAAGAACAAATCAGCAACTTTCAATAACCAAATCAGATGTTTTGGCAGTACAGTACAGTGAAGGAAATGTCTGTTTGATTAAGGATAGAGACCTCTAGTAACAGTCTAGGAAACTGCACCTTCTGTTTCTATTCTCAGCTGCTGAAGGATTTTCACTATAATCATGTGTATGCGTTTATTGCCTCTAGTATCCCCATGTATCTTGTTCAAATAATATCAGTGAATTTCAGAAGAGGGGTCCCAATTTAAAGGAGAAGACACTTAATCTGGTATACCTGTAACCATTGCTGCTATTGCCTTAAAAGGCAAATAGATGGGATTTTCTTCAACGGGGCTCCTGAAGAAATCCCAGTAAGGCTCTTGTTGAAATGTATCTAGGCTGTGATGAGGAAGAGTGGGCAAAACTATAAGCTGCATTACGTGCCCTGTCATTTCACCTCCTATGTCAGGGTTACATGCAATGTTCTGATACGATTTACTCCCTATGTGGAAACAAATTATTTTTCTGTGAGTATGAAATAATAAGCTTTGACAGTAAGGATATTTAATGCTTATTAA
Organism: Ambystoma mexicanum; assembly: GCF_040938575.1. Taxonomy (NCBI): domain Eukaryota; kingdom Metazoa; phylum Chordata; class Amphibia; order Caudata; family Ambystomatidae; genus Ambystoma; species Ambystoma mexicanum. The sequence goes on from NC_090921.1 coordinate 993,998,218, forward strand.
AATAAGTTCTTCTCCCTAAAAATTCCTCTTGGCAGCAGCCAGTAATATTAGATCTCCTACCTATGCCACTTCCCTGTTTGCACACTGATTTGAAACATATCAGCGGGCCCTTGTGGGTAGGAGCAGGGGTTAAGCTTCTTCCTATATGTTCATGGATTCCTGTTTTTGTTGGGCACATTTGTCAAATTGATGCTTATATGCCATTTTGTTTTAAGTAAATGTTGTCACAACTCACAGGACAACATAATGTGGACACTAAGCAGAGGCCAAGGTATTCTGATCATCATATTCTGTGGTGCAGTTATTCTGATGCAAATACTGTCGTTAAAAAAATAGGGTCATGTTCTCTTGGCCCTTGCATTACTACGTTAAAGTGGCAATGAACTCCTATTGGCACATTTTCTTCCACATTCTTTTTAGTTTCCATTATTCAATTTTCAAAAATTGTATTCCATCTAAATTTTTGGACAACCACATCATTGATAAGCAATATTTGTTTTTTGTAATAAACATGAGTGTTTTATTTCAATGGCATCAAAAACATTCTGCATTGTCTCTGAGCGGTGTCAACAAACAAATAGCCATAACTAAACCTATTGTTTATCCTGAGCATACAAAAGCTATTTTTGTGAATACACATTTTGTCTCTGCACTGGAGTACATTTGGTAGGTACTATGTCATATCCTGAATGCTTGCACTGGTTGATGAGCTCTTCTTATAATCACATACATTTTCTTAAGCTATATATTTTTGGAATAATTGTTGTAAGATGCACATTTTACACTGATATGTAAAGAATTGCAGTGGTTGGGAAGGGGAAATACTCTTCCAAACTCTTTGGAGATGGTACCTCACTAAGTACGCAAGCTCACTAAGTGGCTTACCTCATTATTCAGTTACGCACTTGAAAAATAATGTGTGCACGAAAGCTTACCATTCCTGCACTCAGGGAAAAATAATTAGAGGGAACATTTACTGGGACCTTAACTTAGTTCTCACTTTCCTCATGGTGCCTCCCTTTGAGTCTTTGCATTCTTGCTCCATTTGCTTGCGTACTCTGAAGACTGCTTTTTTGCTGGCCATTACATAAGCAGATGGGTCAGTGAGCTGGAGGCCCTATCGTGCAAGCCACCATATCTCCACTTTTTCAGGGAGACAGTTTCTCTTAAGGTACGACTGGGATTTTTACCCAAGGTTGTGTCTGAGTTTCATCTGTCCCATGCTATCGACCTCCCAGTTTTCTATGCACCCCCTCTTCCACCCAAGGATGATGAGCTGTTCCATAGGCTAGACCCGAAAAGGGTTCTTAGCTTTTATGTTGCGAGAACGGCGGAGCTTAGAAAAATGGACCAACTATTTGTAGCCTCCTTATTGGCAAGAAAGGGTTTGGCCGACTCCAAACAATCCGTCTCTATGTGGATTACGCTTTGCATTTTAGAGTGCTATCTCAATGCGGGAAAGGAATTACCTTCGGGCATCAGCGCCCCCTCCGCTAGGGGTATGGCTGCCTCTTCAGCTCTACAAAGGGGTGTGCCAGTGACAGACATCTGCCGAGCGGTGACTTGGTCTTCACTGCATACCTTCACCAAACATTGCTGCCTAGATGTAACCCGCTGAGCTGACGCTCATTTTGGGAGAGTGGTTTTGCAGAGTTTCCTGGTGTCAGGACTTTCATCCCGCCTCCTTAGTACATACTGCTTGGGAAATCTACCTGATGAGGAATCTGTGAAAGAAAAGCAATCCAATGAAGGAGAGATTCATTACTGGTAATGTTCTTCTTATGGATTTTTCTCCTGCAGATTCCTCTTCACCATCCCATACAAACCCGCTGTGAAAGCTCCTGCAGTTTGATGAATACCTTCTTTACAGAAAGAATAACTTATAACTTTTGTGTTTTTCATGAAATATTTTATGGTTCTGTTCTTCACTTACAAAAAACAAAAAAGAAAGAACCAACCTCATTGGGTGAATCTTTTCTTTGAATTGTGGCTGTTTTCAGCTGAATCATTCGATTCTTCCTCCACACCAGCTGGGCTTGGTGGAAAAAAGGTGAGGAACTGAGGTACGGGGACGTAGTGACGTGGTATAAGTACGGCGACCAACATAACGTCCGGAGTCGATGTTATGTCGACTCTGGACGTTATGTTGCAGTTATTCTGCATCGAGTCAAGAGGGATTGAAGGCCGAGTTAAAATACACTACGCCCTCTGTCGAAATGTTTTGGAGCAACTGATACTGGAATCTGATGAGGACTCTGCAGGAGAAGAATCCATAGAAAGTACATTACCGGAAAGTAATTTCTTCTTCTGCACCACTTAGGCTGCAAGCGATCACTGCCCCATACACATCTATGGTAATCTGCATCTCCTGATGCAAAAGGGTACCCACATAAACAGCAGGTTTGCCTCTTTTTTAAATTTATCTGATTGCCAAAAGACGGTCTGAACTATGCTGCAACAACCATACATTCCATCAAATTTGCACACATACATCTATCAAATTCATATGACAAATGTAGCCCCTATCGTACTACGCACCCCAATCTGGGACTACTTATATTCTTATACAGAAAACACTACCCCCTCTCAATTCATCCTTTTCCAGTACCTCCTTTTCACTCATAATATTTCTCCCTGAAGGCTCTTCGTTCATACTCAATAGATTTTTCGTTATCATATAACATAGCAGTGAGTCTTTCCACTTCAAAGATGTCTTTACCATTAGGTGCGCTTTCTCTTTTGGTAGGTAGACAATTTTTCCAGTAAGTTGCTAAGCACACCCTTGCTGGCAGCAGCAAGAAATGCGTCCCATCATATGTGGAAGATGTCTCCATTCCTCATCACTTCTCTTAACTTAAAACCTCCTCAGCCCGACTTCCAAGACACCTGTATCCCATCTGGAGCAGGAGCTCCGAACCACTGAAGGAGCAGTTGGTCATGACTCCTTCCGGATGCTGGGATTTCAAAGCCAAGGTATGCTGCTAGCTGGCTTTATCTAAATGCATGGCTATTCTTAGCGCTCTAGGCGCGGTAGCCGAGGAGATTTCTGCAAGCAACACGAGCATTTTAATAATGAAGCGCTCGTGATGCACATGAGTTGTACTGGCCATATTTGAATGCCAGCAGTACCCCTCCACCATTGTAACACACGAGGTGTTTCCCATTTCCAAGATGGCCACCCATGTTTCATACCCTGCCCACCATGCTGAGCTCCTCCAACACAGTGAAGCCTGCCACTGATAGGCTTGTGATGTTGGTGCAGAGGCCAATCGGAAGCCGGCAGGCGCAGCCGGCCCTTCCTGGAAAGGCCCTGAAGGCAAGGCCAGCAACTGTCCTGAGACTGTCCCGAGCTGACCAGAGCCCAGGGCCATACCCTCTGCTCATGCTCCTGAGATTGTGAGTAACTTATGAAACCCGGAACTTACCCACTTACCTAACATTCAACTCGTATTTACTTTGCCGCCTTATTGCAGCGACAACTCTAGCTTCAATAACCTGTGCTCATTTAGAGCTAAATGCCTGTTTGCCGATTGTGTACTATTTGCCTACTACTATCACTCCAAGCCCACAATGTACAATTGGACTCAGGTGCTACTTTACCACATGGTAATGGAGTACTGAGTACCTTTCAGTGACAACCTCCATTACATATCGTGACTCCAATTGCAAATCTGACCCTGCACTCTGCATCCCATTGTACACCTACACCATTGCCCCATCCTATCTGCAAAAATTGAACCTAGTTGTTCCATTGTCTGTGTATTTGAATTGCTGCATTTTATGCTCCCACTGCAAAATTGAATCTAGGTGTTCCATTGTCTGTGTATTTGAATTGCTGCATTTTAGGCTCCCACTGCTAAATTGAATCTAAGTGTTCCACTGTCTGTGTATTTGAATTACTGCATTTTAGGTTCCCACTGCAAAATTGAATATAGGTGTTCCATTGTCTGTGTATTTGAATTGCTGTAGCTGTATTTGTATTTGCATATTTGATTTTTGTATTTAGTCAATGTTGCGGCCTTTACAAACACTGCATATAGACTACTCCCGTATTTGCATTTTTAACTCTGCACTCAGCCACACAGTTTAGACCAGACCTAGTTAGCGCACCAATACAGAATTTGATACAGGCTCCCCCGCCTACAGCACCCTTACCAACAACGCACACACCCCTGTGCATCCTGCTCCCCACCTCCAACATAACAAGTATCATACACATCCTGCTCCTAGTACTAGTAATGTACCAACACCACACCACTCACTACAACACCATGTCACTACCTCTCAACCAGGTTAACAAACCCTGGCCAACTGACTGCCTCCTGCAACGCCAGACACAAAATACTCTACCTTGCAATACCTTCAAGAGGAGCGGCAGACTCCATTCAAGGCTTGCAAAACTCTATGAACCATTAGCTAGAACCCTGGCATCCTCTAACAAACAAACAACTAAACACTGGCCCACTCCGACCACCACCAACAGCCCCCCCTCCAAGACCCAAACTACAGCTAGTCCCACCTTACCTAAGATAAACAATCCTAGCCTCAAGTTCGCCCATGACCACACCTCTAGACTCTATTGCACCACTCAAACTTAGACAGAGCAAACCCAAAGCCCATCTCAATCCATGGTACGCCCCTTACCTAAAATCATTGCGCAAACAAAAAAGGCATTGTGAGACATCCTGGCGAGCACAACTTTCTGACGAAAACAAAGCCAACCTCAGCTCCATCACTGCCCTATACAAAAAAGAAATCATCCTAGCTAAACGCGAAACTTACAACGCTAGAATTGCCCAAGCCAACTCTAGCACGAAAGAACTCTTTGTCATCCTCAAAGAGCTAGAAGCAACCATCCCTGTGCCAGACAACTGCATCAAAGACCAACTCTGGTGCTCCAACATACAGCAAGCCCTAGCCAACAAAGTCACTACCCTTCAAACAAAAATTGCCAAGAAAAAAGCCACACTCGCCAAAAACAAACCCATTAGCGTCAACCTAGAGCAACCAAGTAACTCTACCAATCACCCCAGATTTAAGTTTTCCAAAGTAACCATAAAAGAAACAGAAAATACCATACTATCTGTCAAACCCACCAACTGTCAAGGCGACCTATGCCCCGCCCAACTCCCAAAGGATGCAGCCAGAGATCTGGCCCCCTTTATCACGAAACTTAGCAACTCATCCTTCTCCACCAATACCATCCCATCCAACCTCAAAGAATCATGGGTGCTTCCTCTACTGAAAAAGCAGTCCCTAGACCCACTAATACCCACCAACTACCGCCCGATTACTACAGTGCCTTTTCTCTTAAAGATCCTAGATAAAATGGCATACTCTCAGATACAAAAATACTTGGAAACCAACTCTCTACTAGGAACTAGGCAATCAGGTTTCCGGCCCCAACATGGGACAGAAACAGCCCTCAAGTCACAGATAGACGAACTCCGGGATGAAGGGAAATCAGCCCTCCTTCTACTCCTGGATTTATTAGCTGCCTTCGACCTGGTCGACCACAAGGTCCTACGCAGCCACCTGGACCCGGCAGCTCACTTCTCCAAAGAAGCCATAGCATGGATACAATCATTCCTAACCAACAGGACTATGAGAGTCTTCTCTCCTATGGCAGCAGCCAACCCCCTCCCCATAACTTGCGGAATGCCCCATGGATCTTGCGTCTCACCCACCCTCTACAATATCTTTACCAAGCCCCTTTTCGACAATTCTCCCGATTCTCCTACCGCTTACAGGTGATTACGACAAGGATTTGGCCTTGGTGAACAAGATATATCTCATCATCCAGGCATGGATGGCCACCCAGGGGCTATGCCTGAATGATGCCAAAACAGAGATCATCATCCTGGGCACTCCCTCGACCCTCAAAAAACTCAGCCCCGAATACTCAGCATTCAACATAGACAATAATATCATTACTGTCGCCAAGGAGGTTAAAACTCTGGGTTTCTATCTGGACTCCACTCTCTCCTTCAACAAGCGGGTCAATGCCTTGGCCTCGGCCACGGCATATACATGCAAGTTGATTAGAGCTGGCAAGGCATTCCTGTTACAGGACAGTTGCATCACCCTAGCCAGAGCCCTCATCTTATCCAGGCTGGACTACTGCAACGCTCTATACATAGGAGCCAATAAACAAACCATCAAATAAATCCAACTCCTACAAAATAATGCGCTGAGAGCAGCCCTAGGAACCCCTAAGATAGAACATATCTCTAATACCAGAAGAGCCAACAACTGGCTCTCTACTCATGATAAAATAAAACTAAAAACTGCCTCCCTCACCCACAAATGCTTGAACAATGCAGCACCCCGTTACCTATCCGACAGATTCACTTTGAAGCCTACCACAAGAATCACCAGACTCGCCAACACCAATTACCTCTGGGTCCCCAGATACAAACGTGCCAAAATCGGAGGCAGCAGCTTCCAGGTCAAGGCAGCACTCCTATGGAACTCGCTACCATCCCCTCTAAGAATCGATCAAACCTATCACAAGTTCCGCCAGAGCATCACTAGTTGGCTCAAAGATGCCGACATCTAGGCATATACCTTGCTGACTTTGACCGGCACCTCTCTCTACACTGCATGCACCAACCGCATCAACTACTTTGTAAAACTATGCATGCCTCAATGTACCTGCCTGTATATATCGTAACCTTATTGTGCCCACATGTAACCAATCGGCACCTGCACACAAATGTATCTTACATGCTGTAACCAAGCTATGAATATCCTTGTGCCTTGCGCCTGAATACCCTCGGGTCTGGAGCGCATTACAAATAATAAATTAAACTAAACGAAACTCTTAAGACAAAACAGCAATTACAGTGGACTCTTCTCTCTGGGGATACCTTCTAGTTCTTGAATCCAGCCTAGAACTTCCTTCCAATAGGCCCGGGTTCTCTTACAGGACCACCACATGTGCCAGAAACAAGCTAAATCCATACAGTTCCTCCAACACATTGTTTTATTGCTGGATACAAGATAGCATGGCTCCATACGCAATTGTGGTAATCCACATCCCTTACTATTGAGAGGTTTATCCACAGTTACACCTCGACTAGCCTGTTTGATTGAGACCCAATGCATGGTAAGTACGAAGCTGAATGCCACCTGTCTCCCCCACACATTCCCACATCTTTTTGTATTGTGGGATTCCAAGATCTCAGACCCATGCATGGAAAAGATATTCGACATCTTCTCACACAAAAGGCGTTAACCCACAGAAAGATACCATGTGAGCTTGTTACATATGTATTTAAGCCCTAGGGGAGGGCCTGATCTCTCCTGCCCCCTTCCTGAACCGCCTTACCTTTTTATTTTGTGGATGCAAGATTCCATAGCCCCATACACAAACATGATAATCTGCATTCCCTGCCTTGTAGGGGTTGACCCACAGACAGACAACATGGTAGCCTATTGCATATTGATTGGAATCTCAAGATATGGTTCTGAATCATGTAGCATTTCCATTAATTACTCCCACCCTTTTTATTGTTGTGGTTCAAGATATGATAGTTTCTTAGGAAAGCCTTACTCTCCTTCTCATTACAGTGATTGGACCATGTCAAGCAGGGCAAAAGAAAGCAATGGAATAATGTATGCAGATCTCAACCGGTAACACATACAACACCTTTGATACCTCAGTCATACTCTGTCCATGGGTGCCATGATAAGATTAATAGCAGATAACGGAGTAATGGGTTAGACATCTGTAGTAAGTGGGATACAGACAAGGTGGTGGACCAACAGAACACATGCCAAATAAGTCAGGTGTTTAAGGTATTTATTGTAGATGTCAGGATGGATATGGGGTAAACGGGCATGGGTACTAGGGTTCTCATTCGATCAGATTTTGTCTTACAGCCTGGTATTGGGGATAGAGCAGGAGCTCTATGTGATTGTGCACAGGAGCACCCACCTCAAAAGAATATTCCCATACCGTGGTACCATTATAAGAGGAGTTGACCAACTTGGATACCCAATACCTGCCCCCACTGGGATAGGAGTGGAGGGGAAATGCAACAGGGTCTCGGGAGAACTCTGGAGTATATATCAAGGCCCCACTGTGCAACTCACAATGGGATCGTTCAGTTTGTGCAAACTTTCCAAGGTCTACAGATTGCGTCAGTGAGATATAGCCCTTTTGGAACTTCAGACGATGTCTGAATGAAGCCACTTGTACCTTGGGCTCTTGCATGACAAACATCCAAAAGGGGATCTCATAATGTAGAGCCACTAAAAGGGTCTTTCATAACAAGGTGCCTGTCTAGATGAAACAGATGGTGCAGGCAGGGCAATAATGCCAGGGTCTGAGCCGCTGCTGTGGAAAACAAGGGAAAATAAATGGCGTTAAGAACACCCCAAAATAAATGTGATCACATCACTTATGGTTGAACTGCAACTTAGCAAGAAATGTCTAGTCTGTTCCAGCAGAGAGAAGTGACTGATTTTAAGAGCATCATGTATGACCTGAATGATGGCAGTTTCAGTGCTAAAACTAGATTGTTAATCACAAGAGGCCGTGTTAGTTTCTCAAATCATGGAGTTGGTTGGCAACTGGCTACTGAAGGATTTTTCCAATGAATAGGAGACTAAAAATCAGACAATAGCTTACGAGATTTTCAGGGCACAATGTACTTTTTTAGGAGGGAGGATAAGTCCCGTTTTAGGGTCCTTTGAAAGATGCCTTGTATGAGTGAGGTATTTACTGTTTTCCCCTTGATCATTTAGGATGTGCGACGATCCTTCAGATGGCGTCACTTCTCCCCAGAGGGGAACTCCTTTGGATTGAGGCCAGGGAGGTGGGACCTCTAACCAGTAATCACCCTGGGTGTGGTAACATGCAGGAGGATCTCAAGGGGAGGGACTCCCTTCCTGTGGATAAGGACACAAGTTTGAGATACGGCCTTTTTAACTCCCAACCCTTTGGGCTGATTGTTACGCTCACCTGGCTCCCACAGAGGCGTCGATCAGAACTGGACAGCTGCGGTCTCCACCAATGTGACGCGTAGGGCCGAGATGACGGACTGGACTGGCCCACCTAGCTTCGTTTGCTTGGCCCGCAGGAATATTCTTCTGCAAATGGAGAAAGGGAATTAACCACCCGTGGAGTTGAGCATAAATCCCCCCACCCCAGCTGTTCTCCCCACAGATTGCCTTTGATGTCCCCTCTTATAGTCTCACCTGATGGTTTGAAAAGATGAGCTCTTCATCCTGCATTGAGCGCAGGGGCGCGTTGATAACCAGTTGTTTCACTGGCTCGAAGGAATTGGTGAGTTCCAGAACAATATTGACTCCGAGATTCTCGGCAAGACGCCGTAAGTATAAAGTTCGTAAGAGTTCAAATGCCTGACTTTCACTCATGTCCGATTCCTTGCAGGTTGCAGCTTGACCCTAATGAAGAGTTCCTCGTGGCAACCGGTAGTGTTCTGGTAAGGATTTGTATTTTCCAAAACAGTTCGATAAAATAATGTCAATATGTAACCTGTTGCTTTCTCCCTTATTCAGGCGCTGAGAGAAAGTATGAAGTCTTGGGGAATAATACCTCCGGCGGTAAAATCAGGTAAGTCTATTGTGGTGAGGAGGGTTCCCCTTGTTAGTCCCTTTGTTTCACCTTGCTGTCCTTTTGTTTCTCCTTAGGGGCCGGGGTTTGGCGAAGATGCAGTGGAAGCTGCGCCGACCCGTGAAGAGGAATAGTACCCCCGGTGGTAAAATCAGGTAAGTCTATGGGGGGTTAACTAATATTCCTCTGTGTATTCCCTTGGCTCACCTTGCTGTTCTTGTCTTCTCCTTAGGTGCCGGAGTGTGGCGGGAACATGCAGGAGGATGCGGTGGAATGTGAAGATGCTGCGAAGGCCGGTGAGTTTAGCGCGGCGCTGCAGCAGGCGAGGTGACGCGCATAAAATAACTTCTTTCTTCCAGCTTGAAGGCGGGATGGATCGGGAATTCAGGTAAGGATTAAAGGTATTGCTCTTGTTCTAACCTTTTCTCCTTCTTTCTCCCTTTTTCTAGGAGCTCCAAACTCGAGGCGGGCGTGCCAGAAGGCTGGATGCAGACTTGCAGGCACAGTGAGCATTACGCTGCTGGATGCAGAATAACGCGAAGCGTGTGCTGCTCTTCGGGCGTGGTTTAAATAGCCTCCAAAGTAGTCCCAGGTAAGTATTCCTCCCAGCCCTGCCCGAGTAAAAAATAGTCCCAAAGTAAAGTAGTCCCTTCAAAGCCTCTTTTGGCTTGGAGCTCTTGCAGCATGGTCTGCATCAGGTAAGTTTGCAGCATGGTCTGCATCAGGTAAGTTTTAATCTATGAGCCTGGCGCCTGTGGCACCAGGACTGACTCTCCATATGAGCCTGTCGCCATAGGCGCCAGGACTGGATCCAAATAGCCCCTAGCAGGGGTTGTTGGGCTTGCTTAGGATAACTTGATGCCTGCTTCCGGGATTGCTGGATGTGGTCTGGGTCCCCGAGGGTAGGCATCATGACACTGATACCAATACCCCAGTTAACTGGATGTAGGGTAAAGTCTGAACCAATGTGTTATTGTAACATTGCTGACAAATCTAATAAGATAAATTCATAGATGAAGAAAAGCCAGAAAATGCAACAGTCAAGCAGGAAGAACGCTCCACCAGCTGTAAGCAATTGGACTGCCGTTACGCTGGGGCTGTCCCCGCAAAGAAGGACATTGTTCTCGCCACTCGATGATGAGAGTGGAAGCAAGCGATCTTTGTTTCAGTGTGGCCCATCCAGCTGGAGCCCGAGCGGCTACGGTTTGCAGAGAGGAGGAGAACCTGGAGAGCAAGAGGGCCGGCGGCGAGCCTATGAAGCTGAATGTGGGCTCTGGGAGACTGCAGAGAGTCAGGTCTCTGGAATTGCAGAGGTGAGCAGCGGGATGCCCGAAAGGTTTCTAGCGGGTCGGTGTGAGGCCAGCATACTGAAAGTGGGGAGAAGCAAAGGTGGTGGCATAACCTGTGATGGGTGGATCATTAGGGGCAACAATTGCACCGAAACCGCGTAGGTGACATTAGTGAGAAGGAGAAAGACTAAGATGGTGGCGTGCCCCAACAACTACACCGAGACCTTCAAGCAGAAGAGTTGGCTGCAGAAAGGAGTACATCGTGGAATTAAAGTGATAGAGGAAGTGGACCTGCGACCCCTGGCAAAACCTGTAAAGAGGTTCCCCGGAGAAGGTAATGGGAACCAAGCTAAGTCTGGGATGGGGCCGGGAAGAGTTTAGACTGTGAAGTATCTTGAGAAAGTAGTTGATCATTTTTGTCCCCAAATCCCTGGGCAGTTAAACAAATGTGTGGTCCTGGAAAGTCAAGAAAACCTCAGGGATCATGTTCCTCATCCCAGTGGGGTCCAATTTAAAGTATTGAAGAACGTGTAAGATATTGACATTTCCACAAGCGAATTACAAGAGTTGATTAAAAAAAAGCAGAACATTGAGGAACTAGCTAGGAGAAGGCAGTCATTCTCGTAGCCCTTCTGAGAACTTTTGGTGGATGGAACTCTTTTTGTTGAACTTTCAATAACATTTGTTTGGATAGACTTTCACGTCCAGGAGAAGGGAGCCATTCTCCTGGGCTCAGAATTCGCTTGAACTTCAGTTATTAGTTGGTGTAGCGACAGGGCAAGATCGAGGTTTTGGCCAAGACAGAACTTTATCTTTGGAACACTAAGGACACCCTGACAGACCTCAGTTTAGTTTCTTTAAGTAGGGAAACGCCTATGGAATAGCGATAGATAGGTTTTGTCTTTGGTTAATAAAAGTCTATGGCAATCACTATGACACCAGTTGGTCAGTCTCATCATTCCTTGCTGCCACAAATGGCAGGGGGGGATCATCCTTGTATGCTATGCAGTTGGTTTAAGTGGCATGAGGGCGACAGGAGTGAAGGTGGTCCTGCGTTGTGCTATAAGCTGTGGGATTGAGAGCAGGGGGGGAAGTACGAGTTTGGGGTATTGATCAATTGTAATGGTATCTTGTTGATGAAAAGGTTGTTCATAGTGTTACACTTTTCTTTAGAGTCAGGGATTACTGTGTCGGGAAGTGGGTTGAGGAGTTTTTGATTGCTGTGAAGAGAGCTTTACTCTTGTTGGTGGTGGACAAAGTAGTTGATGAGTAATATGCAGTTTTGGCTTTGATGATGAGAGACAGGCAAGTACTGCGTGAAGACTTAAAGTTGAGGAGGGCTTTATTCCTCTATGTTTTACAGCAGTGTTTTTTGAGTGACCGGATAGTATGGTTATTGTTGGTTATTTCTTCTGTGTACCAGGGTATGGTGAGCTTATCCCTGATGTGAAGCAGATTAATGGGGTCATGCGCATCAACCAATTCCATTATAGTTGTTTAAGAGTTAATAAGGGACTGTCAGCATTGGAGGGTGGTGGAGTTAGAGTTGCTACTTTGTGTCTAGTGCTTCCAAGGGGGAGTCCTCAATGGAGAAACTCAATGGCATATTTGTTTGACAACGACCCTTGTTGGTCGGAACATTAGAAGTACGGAGGATGAGGGTTGCAGCGTAGTCTGTTCAATCATGTGTGATAGGCTTAAGACAATGTATAGGAAGGATGCTGAGAAGACAAGCTGGAGTATATTTCCTCTGATGTCTTTGGGGTGTAACATTCATTGGGCCTCATTACAACTGTGCCGGTCTGGAAACAACGGTGCCGGTAAGCCTACCGGCACTGTTGTTTCTGGACCAGCACAGTACAACTCTGCGGGCGAGTGCCATCCCGCCCGCCAGGGTCAGACTTGCCTGGTGGGACAGCACCAGCTCGCAGAGTTCTCATGGGAGGACCGGCACCGTTGTTAACGGTGCCGGTGCTCCTGTGTCCCCATTCCCATGGAGTCCTATGGCGACTAACTAAATTACCGGGGCCTGACTTCCTGGCCACCGAACCTGGAATAGCCCGGTGGCACTGGAAGTCAGGCGCCAGTAATTCATTACGCATCCAGCAGCTACCTGCCGGTTTTACCAGCAAGATAACCACCAGACCCGTAATGAGGCTCATTCTTTTATATCCAGGAGATCCATGAGGTGGAGCTGAGAGTCCCTAGTGATTTTAGTGGATCCCGTACCTGGAAGATTGAAGTCACTAAGGAAGATGTTTGGATTGATGCTGAGTTGATGGGGGTCAGAAGTGTTTTAGAGGAATGACCCACACCTTGGAGGTAGGGTATAAATCAGATGAAATCTATATGCAGTACTAGAAGGTAGTAAGAGAGAAGCAATGGGGATTTCCTGGCTGTTTAACTGAGCAGGGTATAGGTTGAGTCTGATTTGTGGATAACTGCCACACCTCTTCTTACCTACTCTGTGCGGTCAACATTTTGAATGTTGTACCCGGGTGAGATGAGAACAAAGACATTGGTAGAGGAGGGGGAGTGCCAAGTTTCAGCGATCAAAATTGCATTGAGTTTGTTTGCGGTGATGAGGTTGGTGATGTCAACAGCATTAATTAGCATTATGTGGTAAGAGAGCCGGGATAGTGCAGATGATCTCCTAACGAGGGAAAGAGAACTTGGCTGAGATTGAGATGATTTGCGGCTCAATGACGCAACAAACTTTTGTGAGTTTGTGTCCTCATGAGTTTGGGAATGGACTCTGGCTGTTGGAGACACATTGTAATGTCTGCTGCCTGTTGGAAAAGGAGGGGTTTCCCCTGTCCATTCCCTATCCATTACAAACAGGTAATGTTCTTGTCTTCGTCCTTAGCGAAGTATGCCAGCGATGAGGACGCCTAGCAAGGCTGGATATACGGAAGGCCATGCGGCTTGTGATTGGCTGGTGAGCTGGAGGCGACTGGGCTGGCAATTTGACACTGAGTCCCATGGAAGAGCACGGCAAGGGAAAAAAAGGCTAGGCTCTTAAGTAGTATCTAACATGTGATGCACAAAGATATCACGTGTTAGCCGAGTCTGTGTGCTCTGTGCTTGTCACAGGTACAGATCATTCCCACATTAGTGTATCCGTCTGAACTTTATCTATCACAGGTTCACCATGGAGCCATCGCAAGTCAGTGAGTCTCTCTTTTTTATAACTATTACATGTTATGCACATAGGTATCTCATGTCAGCGACTATGTCTGCTATGTGTCTGTCAAAGGGAACACAAAGAGTTGTCATGTCAGCAAGCCTGCCTACTCTCTACCAATTATAGGTGGTACACTCCCATATTAGTGAATCCATCTGCACTTTATCTATCACTGGTTAAACACGGGGACCCTCACAGGTCAGCGAGTCTGTGTCTTTTAAGGCACTGAAGTCCCAAATTGAAAATGAACACATGTTAACAGCACTAGCAACTAAATCACGCAAGCTTATCTGGAAAATGCTGAATGCTGATCCTTCTAAAAGTAATGAAACGCTAATGCTCAATTTAATATCTGAAGAGGTTTGGTCATCATATGACAAAGAAATCTATGCTGATAACGATCACATTTCCAATGTAACTTCATTAAGAGACGATAAGACATATCTTGAGTTTGACCATTTAGACATAAAGCTGCTTATCAAGAAGCTAAGCACGTCAAGAGCCCCAGGGGCTGACGGGCTTACTAACGAAAATAATAAAAGCAAACCCTGATGAATGGACCAATATCCTTCACATACTTTTCTCCCAAATAAGATGATCTGGGTGGACCCCTGAAACTTGGAAAAGGTCTATTCTTGTACCCATTTTTAAAAAAGGGACAGGAGCCTGCCCTCGAACTACCGACCTCTCGCCTTACTAGATATCCCAGGCAAATTGTACGCGAGATTAATATTGCGGGACTTGAACAAATGGCTACTCACAGCTAAGTTTTGTTTTTAAAGTTTTTTATTATTTTGAAAACAAATAAACAATACAAACCAAACTTGCAGCATTATTTACAACAGACTTGTGAACATCAATTAACGCACGTTACTGCTCCCCAAATCCCTCCCCCCTCAAGAGCTTATTTACGTTTCTCGTTCTGTATCTGCTGCTTGTGGCCGGGTATCGCCTCCTTCCGAAGCTGCAGAATCCACCAATGTGCCAAACAGTCCTGTTATTAACATTCTCCAAGCCATGAGGTTACCCACTTCTTCTTCCCCGCACTTGCTACATGCCTCCTGCCACACTACCATTTCAGCCTCCGCCCATTTTTGCAAGTCCCGCCACCATACCTCAACCGGTGGCTTGTGGCACTGCTTCCAGCCCATGGCAATCCTTCTTTTAGCAAGCACATATGCCAGGTCCCTCAGTTTACCAACATGTTTAGTATTCCGTGGTCTGGGAAACCCTCCCAACAGGGAGGCCCAGGCCATATCTATGTTGAGCGTGACCCCTTTATCCGCCAGTTTTCGTGCCACTTCCCCCCAAAAAGCTTCAACCACTGGGCAAGACCAGAACATGTGTGTCATATCAGCATCTTCTTCATCGCATTTTGGGCATGCTTGTCTTCCTGCGTTTACAAACTTAGATATTCTCTTCGGGGTCATATAGGCTCTATGCGTTATGTATAACTGTATCTGCTGTAACCTGGCGTTTCTGGACACCTTCTTGTGGTATCCCATAGCCCGTTCCCACATCCCATCGGTCACTTGTGCCCCCACCTCCGCTTCCCAGTCCAGCCTCAAATGAGTCAAATCCTTCCCCACTCGGGTCATCACCATCTCATACAGTCTAGAGATCTCGTGCCCTCCTTCTGATATGTCATATATTGTTCCCATTTGGACATCTGGCTCCTCCGTCAGTACAGTCTCTGGCCAGGTTTTACAAATAGTCTGCACTAGCCTAAGATACGTGACATATTGGCCTCTGTGCAAACCTGCCTCTTCTCCCAGTTCTTCGAAATCTTTAATAATCCCTTCTTGCCATACATCTCCCAATGTGACCAGCCCGACCGATTCCCAATAGGTCCTAATTATCATTCTGAGTTGGTTGTCTCCCCCAGCTAAGACGACTAAGGCGACTAGCGGCACTTGTGGGGAACACGGGTTCTCCATCAGTAGGCATACTCTGCGCCACATCTTCCACCCAAGCAACATCATACCCAGGCGTTCTTTAATTTCAAGTCTAGGCACCCAGATAATCTCCTTTAGGTAAAACGGGGTGCAGTCCTGCCCAAACTCAGGAGTTACCTCATCAGAGAGCCATTTAGTTACATACTGCAACTGACTAGCTACATAATAGGCCTCAAAATTCGGCAGTTTAATGCCCCCTCTATCATGGAAGTTCTGCAGCTTCCATAGCGCCACTCTATTGCGAGTGCCATGCCATAGGAAGTCCCTGCACATGCTATTCAGTTTGACAAAACACTTTTTTGGTATCAAGTATGGGATATTATTAAAAAAATGTAACAGCCTGGGCAGGACCACCATTTTGAGCATCGCCCCCCGTCCCATCATCGCCAGCGGCAGCTTCTCCCAAAACTTCATATTTGTTTGGATTTTTTTCACAGCCACCTCAGTATTATGCAAGTGTTTCCCCTCCACCGAATGATACACATCTATTCCGAGGTAGCGGAAGGAATCACTCGCCCAAGGTACGGACAACACTGGCAACCGCTCCAGAGGGGCTCCTATGTAGCTCCCCAATGGGAACATGCTCGATTTTTGGGGGTTCACCGCTATGCCGGACAGTTCTGCATACTTTTCCATAACCTCTAGAATATACTGAAGATTTTCCTCCGGATATTTCAAATATAGTAGTAAATCGTCAGCATACAAGGATATTAGGTGTTTCTCTCCCCCTACCTCAATACCGACCATGTCATATTGTTGTCTGAGGTACACTGCCAGGGGCTCCAGGGCTAGAATGTATAACATCGGGGACCAGGGGCACCCTTGTCTGGTGCCTCTACTGAGCTGCCATCTCTCAGATATCACGGATCCTGTGCGTACCCTGGCCAGTGGTTCACTGTATAGTAATTTTGCCCACCTAACATAACCCAGCCCCATCCCGTATTCTTCCAGGGCCTCCAGCAACCATGGCCACCTCACTGAATCAAAAGCTTTGACTGCATCTAGGGACACCACCGCCATTTCCCCCGCGCTCCTGTTTCCCTCTTCAATCATACGGTGGAGTCGCCTATGGTTGTGGGTTATATTTCTGTTGGGGACATAACCTGTCTGGTCCGGGTGTATCAGTTTGCTGATAACTCTACGCAGCCTATTGGCCAGGACCGCCCTCAATATCTTGCTATCCTGGTTCAACATTGACAACGGCCTATAGGAGCCGCAGCTATGCCCTGGCTTGTTGGGCTTAGGGAGCGGCACAATTAGCGCTTCTCTAAGCGATTCCGGCAGCCGACCCATCTCAAAACACTCATTGAGCATCTCTAGCATAGGGGGGAGTACCTCCTCTCTATATGTTTTATAAAATCCGCCAGGGAATCCGTCCGCGCCCGGGGTCTTACAGGTGGGCAGCTGCTTCACTACCTCCTCCAATTCCTCTAAGGTAATCGGTGCGTCTAGCTCCTCCCTTTCTTCAGCGCTAATCTTAGGTAATTCCATGTCTTTCAGAGTTTCTCTAATCTCCTCTCGATTGTCCCCTCCTCTGTCCTCATATAATGTCCTATAATAGTCCAAGAATGCCTCGTTGACTACCTTCTGGGTGTCAACCACCTCCCCGTCTTCTCTAGTTATTGTCCTAATCGGGGACCTGGGGGTTTCGCTCTTATATAACCACACCAACATGCGGCCAGTTTTATCCCCTCCTGCGTGTTGCCTCTCGACATACTTCTTATAGTTAAGGTTGCAGAGCCTTTCCCAAAGCTCTGCGCACCTCTGCTGTAACTCGAGTACAAGTTCTGCATCCCCTCCCGCCCTGTTGCTTTCCCGCTCCAGTTTCTCTTCTGCTTCCTCTAGTTCCGTTAGGACCCCACCCTGTAGGCCTTTTGATTTAACAATAGCAGCACCCCGCAATACCACCTTAAAGGCTTCCCAGAGCGTGCACGCTGAGTCTCCGCTGCCTGTGTTTACCTCAAAGTACTGGGCCTCATTACAACTCAGGCGTTAAGGGTTAACGCCGTCGTTAACCCTTAACGCCTGATTCCGATTTTAACGGCTGCTTTTAGCAGCCGTTAAAATCCATGGCGCTAAACCGCCTTGGTGCTAATTACGCTACCGTAATTTACGGTGGCGTAATTAGCGCCTTCCCCACTCCCATTATGCCCTATGGGGCAAAAATGGGAATGGGGAAGGGTAAAATGGGAAATGGGGATTTACCGCCCCGCTCACCTTGGAATGGGGTGGTAAATCCGCCATCCACCATGGTGTAAATGTAGTTTACACCATGGTGGTAAAGTTGGCGTACTTACCGCCTGGGTCGTAATGACCCCCACTGTCTGATCGCATCCCTAATATCTTCCCTGAAGACCGGGTCCCGGAGCGCCTCCGCCCGGAGGCGCCATGTCGGTATCCGCGCCCTGGGGCGGCAGTACTGCCAACTCAGCACCAGAGGCGAGTGGTCCGACAGGACCCTCGCTCTATAGTCTATTTGGGTGGTCTCTATCACCACATCTGGCGTGGCAAAAAAGTAATCCAGCCTCGTATGCAGTTGCTGCGGAGCTGAGTAATGCGAGTACTGTGTTTCATTAAGGTTTCTCAGCCTCCAAACATCTGCCAGCCCAAAGTCGTCTAGTAATGTCTGCAATATCCTGGCCGCTGGGGTGGGCCTATCAATCTTCCCATCGGATCTGTCTGCCTTTAGGTTGAGCACGCAGTTGAAATCCCCTCCCCAGATAACCGCTCCTCCCATACACGCGCCCAAATGAGTACACATGGTTCTAAAATAGGTCGCAGTGTTTTGGTTGGGGGCATACATATTTATAATGCACTCCTCTCTATTCTCTACCAAAGCCTTTAATATGACCAACCTCCCCTCTGTGTCCACCACCTCTTGTGTAAGTTGGAGCGGAACGTGCGGTGCCACCCAGACCAGCACTCCCCTAGCGTAGGCAGAATACGGAGAGCCTACTACAGTACCTCTCCACTTCTTCCCCACCAGTTCCAATTTCTGCCGGGTCAAATGTGTTTCCTGCAACAACGCAATATCAATCTTCTGTCTTTTTAAGTACATCATGACTTTGTTTCTTTTTAAGTAACTGTTAAGTCCCCTGACATTCCATGTTACGATCTTAAGGTCCCCCATGGCACACAAGTGTCTTCCCGCCTTCCGTGTAGCGACTCCCCTTTGCCCACGTGATACAGATACAGATCTCCATCTTTGCTTGTAGCTTCTTGTACCAGCTCAAACTCCCCATAACTATGTACACAGCAAATTCCCAACTTCCCTCCCCTCCCCCCACCCGTCCCTTCCCCAACATCACACACCCCAACTGCTGCCCAGCTCCATTCTCTGAACTCAGGCACCCCCACATCTAGCCCTGCAAGCACCAAACAATGCACAGAGCTCAGTAGGGTGAAGTCGCCCTAATGGCCACTTAACTGAAATTGTTATGGGGTAAAGAGATCTGCTCTGTAAGGCTCCCGTTAATTCAATAATAACTACAGTGCTTATAACATTTAGTGGAACAGTCTAACCTTCTCTACTAAAGGCTGCGCAAATGACTATATTCAAGTCCCACGTGCCGCGCCATCTGTGGCACCTTCCTTGTGCATTACTTATCTCTTCCGTGCTCTTTCTTCGTCCGAACTTCTGACTCCTGGGGACATCCCTGCGCATCGAGCCATCCCATGGCATCCTCCGGGGTCTCAAAAAACAAAGTCTTGTGTTTATGAATTACTTTCAATTTTGCCGGATACAGTAACATATATTTGTGGCCCGCCTCTCTCAATCTCCGCTTTACCGTCCCGAAGTTCATGCGGCTACGCTGCACAGACAGAGTATAGTCCGGGTAGGCCGTGATGTTTGCTGCCCCTCGTGTAATCATTCCTCCCTTACGAAAGTGTTCCAATATCCTCTCCCGATCTCAGTAATTAAGAATTTTGGCTATCACCGGCCTAGGCGGGTTCCCCGGCGGCGGCCTCCTTGTTAGAGCTCTATGTGCCCTTTCCACCGCAAATCCTTGAGATAGGGCTCCTCTGGGTATCTCTTGCAGTAGCATAGACTCAATGAATTCCGTGGGGTCGTGGCCCTCCAATCCCTCAGGCAAGCCCACGATGCGGATGTTGTACTCACAGCTAAGTTAACTGATCCACATCAATCTGGATTTGTCCCTGGACTTTGCACATCAATCAATCTTATCATTTTGTCTACCCTTAAAAATCAATCAAAATATCTTAATCACCCTCTGTAAGAGTGTGTATTGAGAAGGATCACTCTTGACACGGGATGTGAACGTAATAACTTTTATTAAACTTGGAGTCCGTAACGTTTTCTTCAGGCTTTAACAGTTTTGTGGGGTGAGGTGAGAAGTTGGGACTTCCCTCGATGTTAAATGTCCCAGTACGTGTGGCAGGTCCTTCACCCCGGAGGTTATGTCTTTTCGGTGACCTGAATCTCACCGGGTACCACAAAGAGAGAATAGATAGTATAAATGTCCTTAACTAGTTAGGGTCAGTATTGTTCCCCAGCAACGACAATTGCTCCCTTAAAAGTCTACGACCCTCCTTTACATCTTGAGACCTCTTCGCCTTCTATTTTTCTCTTTGCCAATGTCCTTGCCTCTCTTGTTTAAACAGGCCTCTCCTCACAATTCAGACTCCTCTTGTTAACGTTTCTTTTCTAAATAGTCCTCTACCCTTTATATAACAGTTCGGGCACGTGTCACAGTCCTCACCTCCTTTAGGTTCTCCGCCTCCGCAGCGCTGTCGATGGGGCCAGGCCTCCTCCTCTTCGCCCTTCTCTCCTTGATTCGGGAAGATCGACTATCCCTCTAGGTCCTCGTTCGCTCCACGGCCTGCTTGTATCTTCAGCTTCTCCTTGAGGTAACGAACCTCCCCTGTCTGATGGGCGCCGTCGCGTCCGCCAACTTCGTGTAGGACTCCGCCGTCCCCGACAGGCCGGAGTGCAGGAGTGAACAGCGCTCAGCTGTTGGACGGAGCAACTGGGAGATACAGCTGACTGTCAGCGTCGGCTTCGTTCTTCAGCCTCTAAACCCAGGACTTCTCGGCGACGGTTCTCTTCTTAACTAGACTAAAAACTTTAACCCTTTTTCCTTAAAACATGCTCAACCGGAGCTTCCAACGTTTATATTGTCTCTTCCTAATAGGCCCATTCATACGCGGCCGTTTCCTCCTGCCGGTCTCCTTCCTCTTCACCGCTTTCAACCGCCTGTAGAGCCCAACCGCAAAACAAAAACAAAACAAAACAAAACATCATCCATCCACAGGATTGTTTCAAGAAAAGCACCCTTTCTTTTCCTGTTCTTTCCTCATTGGAGCATAGATCTGACTTTTCTTAGAAGACCCTCCCATCGCCACATCATCTCCTGCTGACATCACAATCCCCTCAGCTTTCCTGCCTGGAAGAGCCTCCCATCGCCACATCATCTCCTGCTGACATCACAATCCCCTCAGCTTTCCTGCCTTCCTGAATGACTGCACCTTCAGTTGATTGGCTCTGATCAATGCTCTGATCTGTACCTTTCTCTCTTAAACTGTCACATTTCCCCTCCCTTAAGCCCTTACGCTCGGGAAGGGCATGTAATCTAGACAGGAAGTCTGCTTGAGACATCTTGCTCCCAGATTGGTGAACAGTCTGGAACGAATAAGGCTGCAACGACAGGAACCACCTCAGCACCCGTGGGTTGGTTTCTTTGTTTCGAGACAACCAGACTAGCGGCGCATGATCTGTAACTAGTGTGAACTTCCGGCCCAGTAAATAATATCTCAAAGAGTCTATTGCCCATTTTACTGCAAGGCATTCTTTTTCTATCGTTGCATATTTCATTTCATGTGGCATCAATTTCCTGCTAATAAACAGAATGGGTCGCTCGTCTATCCCTCTGTTCTGAAAGAGAACGGCTCCTATGCCTGTTCCCGATGCGTCTGTATGCAGATAAAAAGGCATCTTAAAATCGGGGCAGTGAAGAATAGCTTTGTTCGATAAAGCGTTCTTGAGGGCCATAAATGCTCCTGCAGTTTCAGGATTCCTCCACTCTCTTTTTGGTGGTGCATCAGATTTTAATAAATTTGTTAAGGGTGTTGCAAGCGTTGAGAAGTGGGGTATGAACCTACGGTAGTAACCCACAAATCCTAGAAATGCTCTAATCTGTCTTGTGTTTGCTGGGAACTGTACTTGCTGGATGGCTTCTACTTTCTCTTGTTGCGGACTGATGGTTCCTTGTCCCACATAATAACCCAGATATTTGGTATGTGAGTTTGCCATATTTGTCTTCTTTGGATTTATGTGTAAGCCCGCTCCCTTCAGGCTCCGAAAGACTGCCCCCAAATGTTTTAGGTGATCGGCCCAGGTTTGGCTATAAACCACAATATCGTCCAAATAGGCTCCCACATAACCTTCATGGCCCTTAATTAGGTGATTCATTAACCTTTGGAAAGTGGCAGGGGCCCCGTGTAAACCAAAAGGGAGAACGGTAAATTGAAACAAGCTGCTGGGTGTAGCGAAAGCAGTCTTTTCCTTGTCTTCGGGATGCAAAGGAATCTGCCAGTAACCTTTGGTTAGATCGATTGTTGTCAGGAACTTTGCTTCACCCAATTTCTCTAGGAGGTCATCGATCCTTGGCATTGGATATGCATCAAATTTGGACACCTCATTCAACCTCCGAAAATCCATGCAAAACCGAATGCTCCCGTCTGACTTCGGAACCATCACCAGAGGAGAACACCAGTCACTATGGGAAGGATCCACAACCCCTAGCCGAAGCATCTCTTGAACTTCTTTCTCCACAGCTTGTAATCTGGCCTCTGGTAATCTATACGGTCTTATTCGTACTCTGACACCCGGATCAGTCTGAATGCGATGGCAAGTTAATGTCGTTCTCCCGGGCACTGAGGAAAACAAATCGGCATGTAGATCCAGCAACTCGGCCAGTTCCTTTTTTTGATAAGGGTCTAGCTGTGAGTTTATGTTTAAAGCCTCCCTACCGACTGTTTTCTCTGAAGTCGGTAGATATTCTGTTGTCCCTTCTTCCACATTTATCATGGCAATCATCACATCTGGTTCTACCCACTTCTTTAACAAGTTGACGTGGTAGGTCTGAAGAGGGATTTTATTATCAGTTTGGCGTACCTTATAAGTCACTGGTCCTAGTACCTTCTCCACCGTGTACGGGCCCCTCCACGACGCTAACATTTTGTTTTCAGAGGTAGGAAGAAGCACAAGGACCTTTTCCCCAACTTGGAAGGTACGCAACCTTGACTTCTGATTATAATACTGTTCTTGCTTCCGCACAGCTTGCTGCAGATTCTCCCGGGCCACAGCTTGGAGCTTCTCCACTCTTGACTTTAACTCTGAGGCGTATTCCGTTAGGGTAACCTCTGGGTGAGCTTGCTCCTCCCATCCTTCTTTTAGAATATCTAAGAGAGTCCTCACTGGTCTTCCGAACAAGAGTTCGAACGGGGCATAACCCGTTGAGGACTGAGGCGTATTCCTCAATGTCATCAAAACCCATGGTAACAGCCTATCCCAATTTCGCTCTTCAGGTTGTACAGTCTTCCTCAACATCTGCTTTATGGTCTGGTTGTATCTCTCAACCAGGCCATCTGTTTGGGGGTGGTACACGGCTGTTCTAAGTTGTTGTATGTGTAAAGTTTCGCATACTTGCCTTAACACAGCCGACATGAAGTTGCTGCCTCTGTCGAGTAACTATCTCCTTAGGAATACCCACTCTTGCTATAAATGGAACGAGGACATCACATATCTGTTGCGCAGAGGTGGAACGCAATGGAAAAGCTTCGGGGTACCTGGTCGCATAGTCAAAGACGACTAGCAGATATTTGTGACCTCTACTGGTGGGATCCAAGGGACCGACGATGTCCATTCCTATTTGTTGAAAGGGTTCTAAAATTAGTGGCATTGACTGTATAGGCGCCTTGCTTACATTTGCTCGATTCTTTTTTTGGCATTC
Organism: Ambystoma mexicanum; assembly: GCF_040938575.1. NCBI lineage: Eukaryota > Metazoa > Chordata > Amphibia > Caudata > Ambystomatidae > Ambystoma > Ambystoma mexicanum. The sequence goes on from NC_090921.1 coordinate 994,022,202, forward strand.
CGAACACTGTTGGCAGAACCGGGCTACTTGACCATAAACCCCCGGCCAAAAAAATCTCGCTAAAATCTTTTGTGTGGTATTTTCTACTCCTAGATGACCTTCCCCTATCTGTAGATGGGCGACCTCCAGAACAGTCCGGTAATATTTGTTGGGTATCAACAATTGTCGAAGAGATTCTTGGTTCGGCCCTGTTGTCTCTCTATAGTATAACCCATTCTCCTTAATAAAATGGGGAGTCTTTCCACTCGTACCTAGTCCTATTGAGTCTCTCGCATGTTTCAGGAGGGGGTCGAGTTCTTGGGCCATACGAAAGCTATCGCCTCCTTCATCTATTTTCCAGTCTATGGCGACAGGGCACATGTTCTTCGTGATCCAGGCTTGTTTTTCTATCCTTCTCTGATTTTTACTTTTTCTCCTCTTATTGTCTCGGGATATCACTTCTTGGTTATAGAAAGGGGCCTCCTTTAGCCACTGACTCTCAATCTTTCTAATAAGTCGTGGTAGATCAGGCACATCAGAGACAACTAACAATGGTTTCGGCAGCGTGGGCATTATTGCTGCCTTCACAGTCATTTGTTCCCCAGCTAGCTTAACCTGAATCTCTTTGACTGGGTACCTTTTAACATCCCCATGCACACATCTGATGGATATTCTTTTGTTCAACCCCTCGACTCCACCTACCAGTTCAGGGATCACCGCTGTCTGAAGACTTCCTGAATCTAGCATGGCTCTGGTAGGTCGACCCTCGACCTCGGCTTCACATACATAAGGATACGTGGTCTTCCGGCTTGGAGTAGCTTCATACTGGTTGACCTCCTTGGTTGCCTCGAGAACTCCTACCTCCATCGGTTCTGCTTTAACCCTCCTCGGACACAGCCTGGCTAAGTGACCCCAATCGCCGCACTCAAAGCATTGCGGTCCTTTGGCGCTGAGGCTCGGTGGTCTGGAGAGCTGGGAGGTCAACTGGTTTTCACTAATAGGCCGGAATCGTCCTCCTTCCGAGTCAGTTTTTTTAAGCATTGAATTTGGCCATCGAGAGGTGGGCATAGGTCGGATGGCCATACCGGTGTGACTTCCTCCGGCCCTAGGAGTGGAAGGGTAAACCATTAGCTTCGCTTGACCGGCCTTCTGGTATGCAGAAGCGATATTGACTGCCTCAACCAGAGTGGGCCTATGATGTTGCCTCACCCATCTCTGCATTGGGACTGGCAAAGCCTCGACAAACTGCTCCATTATGACCTTCTCGGCTACTTCATGAGCTGTGGAGGTTGTTATTTGCATCCATTTTTCCCCTAATTCCTTTATCCGGTAAAACAGCTGTCGAGGTGTCTCCTCCGCCAGGAGTTTAGCCTCACGAAACTTGATTCTGTAGGCTTCGTCGTCATGCCCGAGCCGCTCAAGGACCACCCGTTTCATATCGGCATAGGCTGTGTCCCCGGCTGGGTTAGCGGCCTGGTATGCGCTTTGCATCTCTCCGGTCATAAGTGGTGCGATGTAATGGCACCACCTCTCGGCAGGCCATTGAGCATTCCTGGCGACTCTCTCAAAATTGACAAAGAAATGGGCGGGGTCTTCACCACTGGAGAATTTCTGAAGGACTGATGTAGGGACAGGTGTGTGAATTTTCATGTTGGTGGCCTCCAGCAACTGGGCCTGCTGTACCTGTAGCGCTTGTTGGAAAGTTTGTCGATCAGCTTGGGCCTGTTGGCTTTGAATTTGCAGGGCCTGCTGTAACAACTGTTGGCCCTCAGTCAGGGTCTTGATTAGTTCTTCCATCGTCTCCGTGTTCCGATAAATCCCACCGCTGCCACCAAGACGTAAGAGTGTGTATTGAGAAGGATCACTCTTGACACGGGATGTGAACGTAATAACTTTTATTAAACTTGGAGTCCGTAACATTTTCTTCAGGCTTTAACAGTTTTGTGGGGTGAGGTGAGAAGTTGGGACTTCCCTCGATGTTAAATGTCCCAGTACGTGTGGCAGGTCCTTCACCCCGGAGGTTATGTCTTTTCGGTGACCTGAATCTCACCGGGTACCACAAAGAGAGAATAGATAGTATAAATGTCCTTAACTAGTTAGGGTCAGTATTGTTCCCCAGCAACGACAATTGCTCCCTTAAAAGTCTACGACCCTCCTTTACATCTTGAGACCTCTTTGCCTTCTATTTTTCTCTTTGCCAATGTCCTTGCCTCTCTTGTTTAAACAGGCCTCTCCTCACAATTCAGACTCTTCTTGTTAACGTTTCTTTTCTAAATAGTCCTCTACCCTTTATATAACAGTTCGGGCACGTGTCACAGTCCTCACCTCCTTTAGGTTCTCCGCCTCCGCAGCGCTGTCGATGGGGCCAGGCCTCCTCCTCTTCGCCCTTCTCTCCTTGATTCGGGAAGATCGACTATCCCTCTAGGTCCTCGTTCGCTCCACGGCCTGCTTGTATCTTCAGCTTCTCCTTGAGGTAACGAACCTCCCCTGTCTGATGGGCGCCGTCGCGTCCGCCAACTTCGTGTAGGACTCCGCCGTCCCCGACAGGCCGGAGTGCAGGAGTGAACAGCGCTCAGCTGTTGGACGGAGCAACTGGGAGATACAGCTGACTGTCAGCGTCGGCTTCGTTCTTCAGCCTCTAAACCCAGGACTTCTCGGCGACGGTTCTCTTCTTAACTAGACTAAAAACTTTAACCCTTTTTCCTTAAAACATGCTCAACCGGAGCTTCCAACGTTTATATTGTCTCTTCCTAATAGGCCCATTCATACGCGGCCGTTTCCTCCTGCCGGTCTCCTTCCTCTTCACCGCTTTCAACCGCCTGCAGAGCCCAACCGCAAAACAAAAACAAAACAAAACATCATCCATCCACAGGATTGTTTCAAGAAAAGCACCCTTTCTTTTCCTGTTCTTTCCTCATTGGAGCATAGATCTGACTTTTCTTAGAAGACCCTCCCATCGCCACATCATCTCCTGCTGACATCACAATCCCCTCAGCTTTCCTGCCTGGAAGAGCCTCCCATCGCCACATCATCTCCTGCTGACATCACAATCCCCTCAGCTTTCCTGCCTTCCTGAATGACTGCACCTTCAGTTGATTGGCTCTGATCAATGCTCTGATCTGTACCTTTCTCTCTTAAACTGTCACACCCTCTTTATTTAGCTTTCATAGACTTCAAAGTTGCTTTCGATTCGGTATCCAGGAAAATCTTAGGGGAAAAAGTGAGTGCAGCAGGTTGTCCTATTTACATCTTACATACTATTCAACAGTTTATTCTGACACTTCGATACAAATTAAAATAACCCAACAAGGTCTCCTTACGCAGCCGATTCCAACCAATCGAGGCCTGAAACAAGGCTGCCCATTTGCTGCATCGTTGTTCAATTTTTATATCAAAGACATGAATTTTTGTTCCATAACTGGAGACATTTCCACCAAAGCTAGGAACTGTTCCTATACCCTAACTATTCTATGCAGATGACCTTGTCATCATAGATCGCAACCCTATTGGCCTCCAGAGGCATTTGTCAAACTTAACGAAATATGCTGAATCCAACAAACTTGCTATCAATGTGATCAAATCCAACATAATGAAATGGCAATGTAATCGAACGAATCCCAAGCAATCATTTAAGTGTGGAACAAAGGGTGTTGAGGTGTGCCAGGTGAATAGCGCTTGAGCAGTTTAGTATAAGAAAGACAATTCAATTGAACCTCGAAGAATAGGGTGCAGCACCCTGTGGGAAAAGCGGGCACCTCAAACCCACTTAACAAGACAGAAATGACATTAGGTATTCCCACATTGTGGATGCGCTCCCACCAAAACACTTCAAAAAAGAGGTGATCCTCTTGCAAACTTCCTTAACAGTAAATGTTCTGAAATGCCACTAAAATGAAGGTTTCAAAAGTTTAATCTTCGTAGCGTCCGAGGTATGTTGTAACGTCACAGAGTAAAAATGCCAACACGTGTTTCGACCTATCTCGGTCTTTTTCAAGGCAAAGCTCTTCCCATTCCAAAATTTATGAGTGTAAATCAATTGGCACATTCTCCTTCAAAGCAACGTCCCACCTGGATTAGCCCGCATGATCTCTCGTCTGTGTGCACCCTTTATTCAGCCCGTGTCATATTCAGAACGCGGTGCGATCCGCGTCCCCTCGTGAAAAGAAGTAGAAACTTTCTACTTCTTTTCATCGCACCGCGTTCTGAATATGACACGGGCTGAATAAAGGGTGCACACAGACGAGAGATCATGCGGGCTAATCCAGGTGGGACGTTGCTTTGAAGGAGAATGTGCCAATTGATTTACACTCATAAATTTTGGAATGGGAAGAGCTTTGCCTTGAAAAAGACCGAGATAGGTCGAAACACGTGTTGGCATTTTTACTCTGTGACGTTACAACATACCTCGGACGCTACGAAGATTAAACTTTTGAAACCTTCATTTTAGTGGCATTTCAGAACATTTACTGTTAAGGAAGTTTGCAAGAGGATCACCTCTTTTTTGAAGTGTTTTGGTGGGAGCGCATCCACAATGTGGGAATACCTAATGTCATTTCAATCATTTAAGTGGTTATCAAGTGGGGCTCCTGCAGCCATTATACATGAGTACAACTATCTAGGCATTGTTATGTTATGTTATGTTATTTTGCATTTATATAGCGCCTTATATACCATTGGTATGGTCTGAAGGCGCTGGTAGGTTGAACGCCCTTGGGAACTGAAGTTCAGACTAGTAGAGAGAGTAGAGAGAGTCAAAGGTGCGTGTGAACACCGGCTATGTGTGCAGCTGGTGCGGTATTCGTGTAATAGCTGCTTCTTAGCGGTAGGTGTGGTGGTTGAGAGATCAGGAGTATGTGTTTGTTCTGGCAGGATTTATCCAGACCGAATGTGGCTGCGTTAGGCCTGAGGAGAACGCCTGGCTGGGGGTTGTGTAAGCAGCAGTGTTTTACTTAGAATGCTGTGGAGTATGCGGCGGATGTTAGTATGGGAACAGTTATACCGAATGGTGATGCATGCCCAGCTACCCTCATCAAAGACTGCACTGAAGCACTAGCTCCTTTCTTGACAGCCTTTGTCAATGCCTCCTTTGCCACGGGGAAAGTCCCCACCTCCCTCAAGGAAGCCTGGGTCCGCCCTCTACTAAAAAAACCTACTCTTGATCCCACATCCCCTAACAACTATAGACCCATCACCACTGTCCCATTCCTCCTCAAAATACTGGACAAAGCAGCCTCTCTGCAGGTTCAGCATTTCATTGAAGAGAATGAACTCTTAGGTCTCCGACAATCTGGGTTCCGCCCCAAACACGGGACTGAAACCGCGCTACTTGATCTGAAAAACCAGAGATATGGGCAAACCAGCACTTCTCCTACTTCTCGACCTATCAGCGGCCTTCGACCTCGTAGACCATGACGTCCTTTGCCACCACCACTCCACCACCGCTAAATTCTCTCCTGACGCCACAGCATGGATCACGTCCTTCCTTCAAGATAGAACCATGCAAGTATTCTCTGACTTAGCCTGCGCCTCACCCACCATCATCCTCTGTGGAGTGCCCCAAGGCTCCTGCCTCTCCCCCACTCTCTACAACATACTCACACGACCCCTCTTCCTCATCCTTGACGCCATGGGTATCTCCTACACCAACTATGCTGACGATACCCAGATCCTCCTCACCCTCACTGGCAACTATGACACCGACTCACTGACCCTCAACAACCTCTACAACACCATCCAAGCCTGGATGGCTGACAATGGATTATGCCTCAACTCCGACAAGACCAAACTCCTCCTGGTAGGCTCCCCCGACACGCTAAAAAGTATAGACTCCCAATTCAGTCATTTCACCATTGGCTCCATTAAAATACCTGTCTCAGACTCAGTCAAAACTCTTGGTGTCTTCTTGGATTCCAACCTCTCCATGGACAGACAAGTCAACGCAATAGCCTCCTCAGCCGCATACCACGCCAAACTAATCAATGCAGTCAGACCTTTCCTCTCCAAAGAGAACTGCACAAACATAACCAGAGCAATCACCGGCTCCAGGCTAGATTACTGCAATGTACTCTTCCTAGGAACCTCCAACAAAAACCTAGAAAGGTTACAAATCATACAGAACAATGCCCTCCGCGCCGCCCAAGGTATTATGAAAAGAGAACACATCTCTGAGGCCAGAAAACTAGCCCACTGGCTACCAATAAGGGAAAGAATCATATTCAAAGCTCTAACACTGACCCACAAGTGCATCCACCTCACCGCCCCGGTCTACCTCTCACGAAGAATCCACCCAGTCTCCTCCACATGGCCAACCAGGTCACCATATACCAACATGCTCTGTGTACCACTAGTACAAAGAGCCAGAGCTGGAGGATCCAGCTTCCCTTATCTCGCACCATCACACTGGAATGCCCTGCCTCCCACAAACCGAGGTGAGCCCTCCCTCATTGCCTTCGGAAAGCTACGAAAACCATCCTCTTCACATAAGGTCTCTCGCAGCACCATGCCTGCCAACAAACTGATTATAATGTAATAACCAAAGAGGCATGAGCTGTAATGGCTAAATTGTTTGTAGCAATCATAATGTGCCAATGACTGCTACAAATCTTGTACCACTTGTAACTAAGTACCTGCAAGTAACAGCGCCACAATGCCCCTGGGCTGTCTGCACGCTATATAAATATAAATAAATAAATACATATCTCTGTGTTCTAGTTGAGTGGTGGTGTAGAGGGGAGAGTAAGCGTGGTGGTGTGATATGATGTGTTATATGCTCTTTCAAAACGTTCTATGCATTCCAGACCATACTATATACGTCACGCAGTTCTATGCACTCCAGTCCGTTCCATGCACCCCTATCTACTCCATGAATCCCAATCTCCTCCACACACTCCGGTTCGCTCAACGCACTCATGTGTTCCAGTCTGCTCCGTGCGCTCCAGTCCGCCCAGCGCGCTCCAGTCCGCCCAGCGCGCTCTAGTCTGCCCCACGCATGCACTCTTGTCTACTCCATGCATGCACTCTTGACAGCCCCACACGCTCCACTTCACTCTATCCATCCACTCCACGCATTCAGTATCTCTACGCAATTCGTCCGCTCTAGTAACAGGTCAGTTCCACTCTGGGCTCTTGTTGGCTCTAGGCACTCGTTCGCTCCAGGCACTCGTCCATTTTATGCCCTCACATGCACTATGTATTCACCTGTTTTGTTCACTCATCGGCTCTACGCACTCGCTCCCTCAATGCACTCGTCCCCTCTACGCACTCAGCCCCTCTACGCACTCATCCCCTTCTATGCACCCCTTTTGCTCATATGGACTTGTCTGCTCTATATACTTGTCGCCCCTACACACCAGTCTGTTCTATGTGGCCCTCCACTCAATACGTTCTTCTGCTCTGTCCATCCATCCCGCTCCGCTCATCCATCAGTTCCCTGCACTCATCTGTTCTACGCCCTCATCAGCTCTGCATGCATTCCGCACTCATCTGTTCTACATGCTTATCCGTTCTGCGCACTCACCCAGTCTAAGTAACTCCTCTGCTCTTGACATTTGTCCGCTTTATCCCTCGTATGCACCATACCTTCATCTGCTCTACGCATTCATCCACCCTGCACAATCATTTGCTCTCTGCACTTGCCCGCTTCCGGAACTCACCAGCTCACCATGCCCTTCCGCCCTCCGCACTCATCTGCCCTCCGCACTCACCCACCCTCCACACTCACCTGCCCTCCAGACTCACCCGCCCTCCGCACTCATCCGCCCTCCGCACTCATCCGCTCCCCGCACTCATCTGCTCCCGGCACTCATCCGCTCTCCTCACTCATTTGCTCTCCGCGCTCATCCGCTCCCCGCTCACATCCGGTCCCCACGCATTCAACATCAATATGCACTCATCAGCCATATAAAGTCATTCGCTAATACGCAGTAATCCTGTTCCATCTATTTGTCTGTTCTCTACACTCATCTGCTCTATACCTTCATCTGCTCTGTACACCCATCTGCTCTGTGCACCCATCCGCTCTGTGCACCCATCCGCTCTGTGCACCCACCCGCTCTGTACACCCATCCGCTCTGTACACTCATCCGCTCTGTACACTCATCCGCTCGGTACACCCAGGCATTCTATACAGCCAGGCGCTCTATACACTCAGGCGCTCTAGACACTCAGGCGCTTTATATACTCAGGTGCTCTATACACTCAGGCGCTCTATGCATTCAGCCGCTCTATACATTCAGGCGCTCTATACATTTATCCCCTCTTCATACCCAACCGCTCAGCCTGATCATCCATTCTATACACTCATCCAATTTACATATTCATTTGATTTATACACTCATTCAAATTATCTAGTCATCTGTTCTTCTACTCGTGAGTTCTTCCACTCAACGCATTCATCTGGTCCACATGCTTCATCTATTCTAACTATTTCACCCACGCCGTTCATTTCGTTCACTCCTCTTGCATTATGTCCATTTCAGGAGTTTAAGTCTCTTTACTGTTTCCGTATGATTTGTTCTTATTGACCACTTCATTGTTTTGATCCATTTTATTTGGTTAATTCTGATTGTCATTTTAGTTTATATTAGGGGTTTACTGGCTGTCAATTCCTCGCATCAGGTAGTTTGTTGGATTGGTGTCATTGAGACGCTGTTAGTCTGTTTGGGTTAGTTTGGTATAGGTTGATTTTAGGGGAAGAACCAGGTTTTCAGCAGTTTGCGGAAAGACGCCAAATCCTCAGTTAGGCGGATGTGCGGTGGAATGAGTTCCATAGCGTGGGGGCCAAGGCTGAGAAAGATGATCCACCTAACCTGACTGAGTTTGTCTTAGGTATGACTAGGAGGCCGGCTGAGCTTGATCTCAGGGTGCGTGGGGGGTGATAGGGTTTTAGTTTGTCTTGAAGATATTGAGGTCCGGTTTTATGCAGTGCTCGATGGGAGATGCATAATGTTTGTGGTCTGCAATGCAAAAAATGAAGTACCCTATTTAAATGACCTACAACACAAAATGCAGGCCTTGATCTCAAAAGCTAGAATAATTCAATCGAGATATGGCAAATGTTCCTACATTCCAATATTTAAATTTTACAAAGGAAAGGTTGTTCCAGTTGTGACATATGGGGGCCATACTAAGCTGAAAGAGAGTCAACCGGACTGGAATATGCTTCAAGGTCTATTTTGGAAAGCACTTTGACCTATTCCTAGATCTATGCTGATACAGATTGTGCGATACGAATTAGGCCTGCTTTCGCTGAGTGCGATGGTTAATTGAATACCATGATGCTATATGCTAAAAGTAAATTTCATCTGAGTTCTACCCAGATTCCTTACTCACAGCTATAGACTCTGGTATGAAACCATCCAAACCACTAGCATCCTGGAGTGCATCTTGTTCCGAGATCATGAATAAGGCAGACATAGATCTAGATATGTTAGTATCTAACCCATCCAAAGCAAAACGGAAGTGGTGGTACGCTGACTGGAACAATACTTCGGCAGAATGCCTAAAATATAAGATTTTTACAAACAGTGTTTTCATGCCCAAAAAACTGCATTCTATCCCTAAATATTTAACAAAATTTCCAGATCCAACATATAGAGCAGACAAAATGAGGCTGAGATTCAATCTGTGGCCCACAAAGTCTCTCTTAGCTTCAAGATCGAAAACTCCCACTGACCATTTGTGTACATTTTGTAATAATTTAGAAAACATTGAAACTTTGAAAAATCCTCTAGTTGAATACTAAGACGTGAACATTTTTATAAAATACTTTGTGTCTATCGGTCATTAACACAACAGACTAGGTGGGAACAGATGTGCAATGCACAAAGAATTTCACTAAATCTAGCCACAATAAGATATTTGAAAATAATAAGAGGTTTAGATCTTGATGAGAGAATATTCTATGTGTACCAATTGTGCGATGTAAATTAATTTTTTCTCTGTAATTATCACAGATTGCATTGTATCACAAAATAATGATGCACGCCCAATGAATCGAACAGTTTTGAGTTATTTTATGTCACCTTTTTATTATGAAACACTAATTGCAGTAATGTTTCATTTTGTAAGTTTATGCTTATTAATCTCAAGTGTAACCTAAGTGTAATTCTAACTGTTAATAACTGAAGCACACATTGTATGTTGAAAACGTTGTATTCCAACTAAAACAACTTTGAAATAAATAAATAAAAAAATATCACAAGTTAGCAAGTCTCTCTGCTATCTCTGCTATGTACCTATCACAAGTGATGCACAGAGCCACCACACATCAGTGAGTGTGTCTGCAATGTGTTTATCACAAGTGGTACACAAAGCCATTATATGATAGTCTGTTGGCTATGTGCCTATCACAGTTAATACAAAGAACAATCATATGTCAGCGAGTCGGCTATGTGCCTTTCACAGGTGGTGCACAGAGCCATCACACACTAGCAAACCTTTCTTCAATGTATTGTGACAAATCTCAGGGTGTCGTCACTACTTCCATAGGGGGAGCACCTTCTCATGAGGCCCGGTGGATGAGTATACTACCCGATAATCCCCCTGGGGGCGGTACTCTGCGGGAGGATTTCATGGGGAGTGAGACCAACTATGAGACCAGTGATGACCCTGGGAGAACGCGGTATCCCTGACAATCACCTGACCCTAGAACCCTAGCCTACCATGACCCCACCTGTTCTTCAACTTCTCTCTCTACACCTTTACCTTCGTACACTATGTGTTTTGGTAGAAGTAGAGAGTACTGAGGCGAGGGAGTTCCCTAGTGAGTCACAACATCATGGCCCACTCAGTACTGGGATGAGGAGGAGGCGCAGAGCAACTAAGAGTGGCTATTAGAACCAGAACATGCACTCTAGAGGCTCTTGACAACCGGTCAAGTCAAGACAAGTTAAAAGAGAAGAGGGTTACAGAGAAGGAGGTGGGGAGGGTGATAAGAAGCTTACCTTTGAATAAAGCTCCAGGCCTGGCTGGTTATACTGCGGCTTTCTACAAAACCTTTGCAACTGAATTAACCCCACACCTGACTTACCTCTTCAACACCTTTAGGACAACGGGGAAAATAACTCCATCCATGGAGGAGGCCAGGCTAACCCTCATTCTGAAACCAAACAAGGACCTTGAAGAGAGAACGTCTTATAGACCCATAGCGTTGATTAATATCGATGCCAAGATTTTCACAAAAATATTGGCGAATAGGCTTAAGGGTTATCTCCCGGACCTGATCCACCCGGATCAGGCGGGTTTTATAAGAGGCCGACAGACGGCGGATAACATCAGAAGGGTGGCCCACTTGGTGGAAAAGGCCTACAGGACAAACACTCCCGCGGTCCTTCTATCTCTGGGCGCAGAAAAAGCGTTTGTCCGCGTGGAGTGGTCTTTTCTGTTTAGGGCTATGCAGAAGATGGGTATTGGCGTTTCTTTTTTACATATGGTCCAGGCAAATTACCAGACACACACCATGAGGATAACAGTAAATGGGGCTATGTCCAGGTCCTTTAGATTGAGTAGGGGCACTAAGCAGGGTTGTCCCCTGTCTCCTATGCTTTATGCAATCTACTTGGAGCCCCTATTGCAGGCTATCAGGGAGACGGAGGGGATAAAGGGCATTCCATTTGGGGGGATAGAACAAAAAGTAGCGTCTTTTGCCGATGACATGTTGCTGACACTGACGGCGCCGACGGAGTCCATCCAATCAAGCCGAAACATCCTGGAGAAATATGGGAAAGCTTCTGGCCTCAAGATCAATATTGGCAAATCAGAACTCCTGAATCTGACCCTAAGGCAGGGAACTGGGAGTCATTGAGAGCAGCTACCCCATTTATATGGAGCCCTCGGGGAATCAGATATCTAGGAGTGAAAATTAGGCCAACCCTGGCAGGGTGGTATCTAGCTAATTATCTACCTTTGTTAAAGGACATTAAACGGGACAACGTAGGTGGAGAGGCCTTCGGATCTCGTGGTTGGGTAGGGTGGCCACGGTCAAAATGGTAACGCTCCCGCGCTTGTATTTTCTTCAGGCTATACCTCAAGCGATCCCTGCGGGTTTCTTTAAGGAACTGGGATCTCTAACCAGAGAATTTTTGTGGGAAGGGAGGAAGCTCAATAAGTGGATGACTGATAGTCAACTCAAAGATCCGCTCCAGTCTGGATTTGTAAAAGGTATGGAAACGATCCCCAATATCATGGCCCTTTCTATGATACAATCAAAGCAAATGGATGGTGGTAGCCCATTGTATTTAGGCTTCATTGATTTTAAGTCAGCGTTTGACTCGATTGACAGATCATTACTTGTAGACAAACTTAAGCAACATCATTGTCCTCTTATCTTTAGTGAATTTGGTGATGAAATTACATATGAATACCTCCATGCGAGTCAAATTAAATTTGGAAGGCAAAATGTCTCCCCTGATTGCAACACACAGAGGTGTGAAGCAGGGCGTCATTTCTGTTAAATTTCTTCATTCTAGATTTGGGTCCGGCTTTGACGAATTGCATTACTGATGCCCCTCGCATTGGTCACCAAAAGATAGCCTATTTATTATATGCAGACGATTTAGTCTTGCTCTCTCAGACACCTAGTGGGTTACAAAATATGCTGAATCAATTAGAAATGTATACGATTGCCAACAATTTAATTGTGAACACCGCCAAATCGCAAATCTTAATTTGCAACAAAAACTCAAAGAGACACAATTTGAGGTGGATTTTACATCAATGTGAACTTTCAGTGGTTCCAAGATATAAGTATCTGGGAGTCCACATTGAACACCAAAAAACTTTTAAAATCCAAACCTGTGAAATCAAAGCTAAGTTAGATCCGTTGATCTCGCAGTGAAAGATACTACTAAGAAAATTTGGGAAGTTTACAATAAAACGTGTCATAACCTTTTATAGGTCGAAGATAGTTCCGATCCTACTATATGGGGTCGAGGCCTTTGCTCCGCGAGACCGTTGTTTTCGGGATGCTTGGGAAGCAAAATACTGGAAAGCAGTTTTAACATTGTCGGCCGGAACACCCTTGGCGTTACTGCGATTTGAACTAGGTTTAGCCTCTCTGCATTCTCAAGTATTATGGAAACAGTGTGCCCTGTTGTGAAAACTATTAGAAGGGTTATTGAAACCATTCTTCTTGAATATCTTAGCTCAAAACATTCTCACATCGAATGATGGTTTATCGAGAAGATGGCGACACCATACCCTAAATGCAGCTATTAACCAACCCAGATCGTGCAAAAAGAAAAATCTATGAATATGACTGGGTTGGCAATTTAGCACTATGTTCAAAACGGAGGGATTTTAATTCTAGCACTTCCGGCCTTAAAAAGTATGGTGTGATAGCTGATTATTTGGTAAAATCTCCATCGCACTCACATTGCCGAAAAATGTTAAAATTTAGATTTAATCAGCATGAAACAAGAGATATCTTATGTAGAAGGCGACTCATACCAAGAGAGCAACATGATTGCCGATTCTGTTTACTCAGGGAGCAGAGGGAAACGTTACAGCACCTGGTAATTGAGTGCACTGCATTAGAAGCAACAAGGGCCAAATGTTTTGGGAAGAAACTTATTGTACAGGATCATGTAGATTATGATCAAATTTGGAACATACTGTTTTCTAGCTCAAGAGTAACTGTTCAGATTGCCATTGTGCAATTTATAGAAATAATACTACCAGGAATGTAAGAGACTAAGGGCCTCATTACACGGAAGGCGGTGAGCCATGGTGCTATTAGCGCCATGGCTCATGCCGGTAAAATACCGGCACCGCCTTGGCGGAAAGGGGATTTACCGCCCCATTCCAAGGTTGGTGGGGCGGTAAATCCCCCTTCCGCCATTGCCCTTCCCCATTTCTGCCCCATAGGGCTCTATGGGAATGGGGAAGGCGCTAATTACGGCACCGCAATTTTGCGGTGCCGTAATTAGCTCCGAGGTCCCTTAGCGGGTTGGTTTTTAACGCCTGCAAAAAGCAGGCGTTAAAGCACCAACCCGCTAAGGGACCTCGTAGTAAGGCGGTAATGGTTAATGGTCACCGTTACCATTAACGGTGGCCGTTAACCATTACCGCCTTCCGTGTAATGAGGCCCTAAGTGAGAATAAGGAAAACAAATTAAATGTATTTTACCATGAATATGAGGAGTATTGCAATTTGCACTGTGATTGTGTGCATCCTGGGATGCATTGTATTAATTTATGTAACTTGTTGATACAGTGCATTGTTATTTAATATTTGAAAAGTTGGTTCGCCAACTGTAACAATTAAATAAAAAAAATAATTAAAAAAGCGCGGGTTAGTGGACAGCTGTTGATGGCTCCCAGACGGGAGGGGGGACTAGCACTGCCGAATTTCCAACAGTATTATGAGGCCACGCAGCTACGAGTAATTAGAGATTGGCTCCGGGAAGGGGAGGCCACACAAGATAAATAGTGGGTGGCAATGGATAGAGCAGTAGCACATCGCAGTTTGGCTGAGGTTTTCTGGCTCCCAAAACAGCTTAGGCCCAAGCATGTGTATGAGAGCACCATTACAAAATTGATGGAGGAGAATTGGGACAAGCTGGTGGGAACTAAGGGGATCACGACTTGTTTCGCAATGGAGACTTTACCCGGGGCTGGAGGTGGGGGCATTCAAGCAGTGGCAGGAGGGGGGCTGCAAACGCTTGGGCAACATGTTTAGTGGGGGGATAATTCTCTCTTTCGAGGAGTGTAAGAAGGAGTACGGGATAAAAGAGGGGGAAAGGCTCAGATATGCGCAGTCACGTCATTGGATCTTGAGCCCTGTGAACAAGCAGTGTATGGGAGCACAGGCCTATAGGACCACCTCCCTGTCATTCCCTACCTACGTGAGACTAGTGACTCATCAGCAGCTCCCCATGCAACCATGTACAGGGGGCAGGAGGGCTGCTGATCGACACACAGGGACAATCGATACGTAATGTGATTGGGCCAAGACTCCATTTTGAAAGCCTCATGACTTCATTTTAGGTACAAACAAGCAGAGCCCAAATGAACCAGCCTGCCCGCAAAAGCTGCAGCTTGGCCCCCGTTCACCGCGTGCAGGGAAGCGATGCCCTCCCCCTGCACCTCCGCCTCATGGCAGATCCGCTTAAGGCTCGTTCTCACGAGCAACCAGACACAAGCAAGTATCAGAACAAACACTGTATCATTTACCTTCCGCAGAACATTACTGTCCCCGAAGTGACCCAATACAAAGAACAAGCCTGGAAAATAACAAGAACCGTCCCATTTGAACAGGCCTCGACCTGGCTTCTAACCCCTAACAGCTAAAATATATGGTGTCAATAAACTTCCTGCACAAACCCCTGTCCCACATCCCCCAGATGGAAAGTTACCTACATGCCACAGCGTAAATGAGTCCCAGGGCTGTTTATAAATCATTATACGGGAGTGGGAAGGGATAAAGCTTATAACATTACTAAAACCAGAATGACCTCAGCCCGTGCAGAATACCATGTGCCTTAAAGGGCTGATGAGGGGCTCGATAAAGCCCACCTAATGCTAAACTAATGATTGCTGCTAATGGACAATGGAGGATGGAAAATCATTACTAAGGGTATTTGTGTGACATGATGAGCAACATAGTAATTGATATACCCAAGAAAGCAAATGTGGCGCTACATACAAACGTATTTGTTTCCATGCTCCTACGTACAATCCAACCTAACGCTACCTCATGTGCTGTTTATCTGTGGCCTTACGAAATACGTGTATATATATACATATATTTATATGTGCAAGATGAAGTCTATGTAATACATATATTGCTACCAACCCAGCATAGTTACGTATGAAGCAATGGATGAATGTATAAACAATATAGATTTGTAAGCCTTTTGTAATACTGACTTTGCTAAACCTCTTTTCGTGTAACATATTGTGCAGCCGAGACTGAGAACCATGCAGAGCCTCAAGGCAATCTCCCCCTCCTCCCGCCAAGGCCCACCAGGCTCGCTGATGCCAGAGCCGTAAAACTTCACCTCCACTCATCCAGATGCTGGACTCGCTTCAAGTATTCACCTCCCCCATGTAAGAGACCGCCACTGCCTGGCCAAATGAATTATGTACTACCTGGTCCTAAATCCCACCGCCTTTGAGAGGCCAGATATGTGCGCTCACTGATCCAAGAGTACTCTAGTCCACCCCAAGTTAACGGCCCATGAAAACAGTTATTCACTCATGTACTAAAATACCGTAAACCCATCCTTCACTGCATCTAACAGAGTAGAATGACAAAGGAACTTTCCCTATGCCCCCCTTATAAGATCCCTGAACCCATGCCACCTGGCTAAAAGGTTAAATGCAATTATACCCTGATGTATTGGTGAAACCTGTTGTCTCTCCTGTCTCTTATTTGGTTTTAGATTAACACATTGTAGGATTTACAGGACAACTGTAGTCGTATGAAGTAATGAGTGTTTGTGTGTGTGGCCACAAGGGCACAAGGTTAGTTCAGCTACCAATCATCAGCACAGACCGCGTCCGGCTGGACCGCTCTATCCCAACACCCCAGCTGACCTGGCCATCCCAAGTTGGCACCACGCAGACGTCCACCAATCCTGAAACAGCACCTGTATACAAAGAGTATAGCTTAGTCAACGCCATCCAATCCCGAAGACTATGTGTCCCCTATAGTTAGCATCACGCATGACGTATTTTTGTAATAAATGTGACTGTCTTTTCTATTGTCAGACAGAGCGTTCTCGGAGCTTGCAGAGTCCTTTGCATGCCCTATTTTTTATATAAACCTCATTTTACCATCACCCGCACTTGGTCTTTGTCTCATTCCCTCTTGAGGTGTGTCCTTTACTGCCTCCTATTGCGGGGTGGGTAGTGCCTTTTGGGGACGCTTGCCTTCAGTGGTGACCCCAAAAGCGTGATATTACCTTTTAACTTTTTATCTGTCCCCTCTGGCACGAGACGTTCCGGGCGGCATTGGAGACGCACGATGCGCCCGCTCAAGAGAGCTGCCCGCCTACGGCAACTGGTACGCTTAGACGTGCGCACGGAATAGGCCTAAAGGGTACAGGTCCCGCTCCAAAAAACCCTTCTTAGTACCGCTCGCCGGAGCCAGGGGGCAGCCATTAAGTGTGAGGCAGCGCCGCCCGGACGGACCCAGTCCGGAGAATCTCAGATCAAGACGGGTACGTGAGTACTAAGTGTGAGTGATCATAAAAGGAAAAGGGGAGGGAGCAGAAGCAGGCAAGATGAGTTAATAGGTGTTTCTAATCCTTAATACTATCTCTTTCTCTCTGCATATGGCCATTAGGATATAAGGTGAAGTACGGGAAAATAAGACGGGAACCTAGCTCTGAAAGGGGGTAGAAGGTGGCACCGCATAGTGCTATCTTGACTAGTGCTGGGATTAAAGAGAACAATGGAGATATAAAGTAAAGGTGTCTCAAAACAGGGGGACACGGAGTATACATTAGAAATTGCTTTCTTTTCATCTTTTTTCTTTACTATCTAGGGTACCTAAGTGTCATCTTTTACAAGAGTATAGGGGAAAATACCGATAACGGGTGCAAAATAAATTGTAGCAGACAGAAGTATAGGGCAGGAACAGGGATGGTAATTGTTACATGTGCTGCGTAACCTGTTTGTCAAAAGCATCTGTTTTATGTTATATGTGCTAAGAGATTAATGTAACAGAATATTGTATTATAAAAAGGAACGTTGATAATATGCTGATACAAAATAAGTGTGTGGTATGGTCATTGTAAGTGTGACCAGGTAAGATCTAAAGGCAGTGGTATTGTCATGCAAGTGGTTTTGTCGGTTTAGAAATACACTAGAATTTTGTAGCGGTAAAACACACACACATAGCACATTGACAAGTGCCAGTAATATAGGGAGGAAGTAAGCTAGAATTTATTATGGGGGCAGAAACACCCCTGGCGCACATCTGTAGAAATTTACCCGGTCATGCAGAACGTATAAGGAAGTACCATGACCAGTGGGTCAAGGAACTAAAAGGAGCAGGGCTACCCCAAATATGGCCAGAAGGTGGATCATTTGCTAAAAGCGTCCTGGATATGGTTGCCAGATGTATATTCATAAAATACAAAGGGAAGCAGTTCCACAATAGAAGAGAGATACTAGATCTATGGGGACTTTTCGAAGAAGTGCCTCCACTCAAGAAGAAAGAGGTGGCGCCCGATCAATTTAGCGCCACAACACTCCCCTAATTAAAATCGAGGAAGAGGTTGTGGATAAGGGAAAGGAAGAAGTGATAGAAGTGACACAATTGTACCCCCTCTTAAATAAACCAGTGCCAGAGTAAGGGTATAGCAATCCCACATATGTACCCACCACTACCCCTATAGCTGCCCCACGACCGACAGCACCTCCTCCGTATGAATGTCCCAGACAGGGTGGACAGGTAAGTACCCCCACAGTAGACATTGAAAAGTTAACAGAGGATTTAGATACAACACTCAATGGCTAGAGAAGAATTGTCCAGGATAAAGAATATATGTGAACAAAGTGGGCCGAGCGGTGCACGATCAGAACAAACGCCTAGAGCACAAAGTGTTGACAGATCGCCTGAGGAAGGGTGGAAGAAGGGGGAAATACTTTTTAGGATCCAGGAAGAACCAACTCGAGTAATAGAATTAGGACCACATGAACTTGAAGAAAACACCAAAGGGGAAGGGCTGGCCCCTGGGGGAATGGAGGAACTATGGTGTGATATAGAAGATGAAGAAGAGGAGAGTGGGAGAATGGGGGCAACTGGGGGGAGATCAGGAGTATTAGATGAGGGGCCCCTAGGAAGAGCCATGGAAGAAGAGTGGACGGGGAGATTAAGGAATAGGATGGGAAATATGGCGACTTTGGGGAGGAAGGGACTGAAGGCGAGTACAGGAAAAGGAACGAAAAGCAGGCTGCAGCTTGCACTGATACATAGGGGAGGTGGGAGGCCAAACTACATACCCTGGGCCCAGATGGACAAAGCAAATCTATTAAAGTCTTTGCCACCGTTATCAGGAGGGGCGAGTAAGTGGATATATGCATTTGAAAAACACAGTGCAGGAGTACCATTAGCAATAGGTGATGTCAAAAGCTTACTGGTGTTAGCAGTAGGTGACCAAGTAGATAGAGTTTGGACAAAGGCCGGCTTCCCGGGAGTGACGTTAGATTGTGACCGCCATGATGGAGCTTCCTTCAACACAGTGCGTGCAAGAGTATGGGATGCATTGAGAGAAACGTTTCCAGACACACCAGATTTACAGTCAGTAATGCAATGCACAATGAATGATAGGGAGGAGGCTATTGACTTCATTTTGCGGGTGCAGGAGATGTGGAGGGCCGAGACAGGCACAAGTTCGGACCAATCAACTTCCCTATTCTACTTCATAATAAAAAGGGGGCTCCCAAAAGAGGTGCAGAAAGCACTCGATAAAATAGCAGGGATCGAAGCGAAGCGGTGGCCAGAAATCCAAAGTATAATAGTTCATCACTGCAAGAGAATAAAAGAAAGAGAGAAGGAAATTGCACAGCGAAGATTGGCTGACGAGGCAAAGTTAGTTCAAACAAAACTGGTGAAGGTCGCTGCAGCTGTAGCCGCCCTGCTCCAGGATAGGTACGGAGAGGAGGAGGAGGGACTGGTAGCAATACAAGGGAGGATGGCAGCAAATTGGGCAGGCAATGGGCAAGCACAGTGGAATGGACAGGAGCAGTATGGAGGACCGCAGTGGCAAGCGTGGGCCCCCTGCGGAGGACAAGGTGGGTTCAGGGGTAGGGGTGGTCAAGGGTATGGAGGAAACAGTGGGTATGGTGGGCAAGGACCTAGAGGGGGGCAAGGGAACTGTTGGAACTACGGGAAGTGGGGACATTTCTCACGAGAATGCAGAAACAGGCCAATTAACATGTACCAAGAAGACCAACCCTATGGCCACCCAGGAAGCCCATATGGATTACCCATGGGAGGGCTACAGGGACAACCAGAGCAAGGATATGTAGAGCAGCGAAGAGAACAACCTCATAACGTACAACAGCACCCACAAAGCTGCGAGCACATGTCATACACACAGGGCAGAACCAGAGCTGTGTGTATTGCTACAGAGCAGGCCCAAATGCACTCTTCAGGCAAGAAAATCCCTCTATTAAGGTAAGTAACTCTAATAGTTTTAGCGCCGTATATGCGAATTTCTGGCTACTGGAGTACATGGTTGCATTCAAACATTTAGTATTAAAAGGTAAATAGCAATACCTCATTAGTTAACAGACATGACATTTAGAAACTTCAGTAGAAAATGTACATATAAATCAGAGCCTGAATTCTAGAGCTAACTCTTGAATTTTTAATTTGTCAAATCCAACGAGTTATAAGAAGTGATGGGATCAAATTTACACAGTGTCCTCTATTAAAGCCATAGGGAGCACATTAGTTCATGTAGCATACAATGTACAGAACGTTTATCAAACATAGGAAATGCCTTACAACGACTGGCATTGTGTAAATCAGTCACAATAATTAATACAGAAAAGTGTCACTTCACACATTCAGAATCAATAATTTAAGACAGCATAAACTTCCAGTGGAAAAGTCTCCTTTTGTTGGATGTTCGAGAAAACCTGCACACCAGTTTGGAAGGAGCACATCACAAAACTGACCTGGATAACCGCCATAGAAAAACTGTTCAAACTGCAGAAAGAAATATCGTACGATCTGTGTTTTCATCGCAAAGGAAAAAACTTCATGGGTGTAAACAAGAACTGCAATCGAACACTAATTATCCCAGACATGAAGAAAGGAACAGCAGCATTTATGGACACGTACTGGGTCTGTGGTAAACAGGCGCACTTGCACCTCCCACAATCCTGGAGGGGCACATGTTCCTTGGCGACGTTGCATTCAGCATTGATGGTCATCCCGGAGAGTCACATCACGGGAGAAAAGAAAGTGCCAGTTGTCTATCGTGAACAAAACGCCCAGCCAACAGAAGAACCACAATTGTATGCTCTGTCCCCAGGCAATGCGGAAGATGCGTTATAAAGGCAGCGAAGATCATCCAATTATATATCCCAAGCTTCCTCAGAACTGCTACCACAGATTCCTGACAAATATCGCCTGTTCAGCTCTGCAGAAACGTTCTTCGCCTCCCTCATCCCAAGTATCCAGGCGCGGGCAAATGCAAAATGGCTCCAAATCACACGCTGGGAGCTGATCCAGCTGGCCAACGACACTGAAGAAGGGTTCAATGTCATCAAGGTGGAGCTACGGGCCTTACGATTGATGACCATGCAGAACAGGTATGTCCTAGACCTGTTAACGGTGATGGATGGAGGTGTTTGCCGAAAAATCGGGAGTACGTGCTGCACATTCATACCTTCTGAAGATGCAGATATGGGACATTGTCACACGTCATTGCAGCAGTACACAACCTGGGGGAACGAATGAAAAACGAAGGTGGAGCAGGCGCAAGTACTTGGTTCGACAACATTTTTTCATGGGTGCCATCATGGTTGGGACTGACAGTGAAAATGTTGATGCCCATCGTGGTATTTTTACTCCTAGTTTTTTGCGTGTGCCATTTGGGTCTTCGATGCTGTACAAATGCCGTTCCTAATGGAGCAATGATGATGGTGACAGTGGGCAATGCGAGAGCAGCAGCTCAAACCATGCACGAAGCACACGTGCAAACAGGTGAGGACCCTGAGCCCAAGTATAGAATGGTGCCATTATATTATGATGGGGACATAGTGGACCGGTTATATCATACCACAATAAAAGAGCCCAGTGAACGAGAATGGTATACAGAGGTATGGGTGGACCTAGAAGGTGATAGCGGATGTATATATATATGACATGCACGCCAGACGAATATGCTAGGAGCGGGGAGAGCCTCCGGAGGGTATGCAGGGCCTGGATGCCCATAAAGGGTACGCCGGCATGGGACGAGGCGGTTGCTAATGAGAAGGAACGCCAGCGATTGGGCGAGTTACAGTATTTGTTACTTAAGTAACGAAAGGGGGGGAATGTATGGGATCACAGGTCTTTAGGACCCCCTCCCTGTCATTCCCTACCCACGTGAGACTCGTGACTCATCAGCAGCTCCCCATGCACCCATGTACAGGGGGCAGGGGGGCTGCTGATCGACACACAGGGACAATCGATTCGTAGTGTGACCGGCCCAAGATACCATTTTGAAAGCATCATGACTCCATTTTAGGTACAAACAAGCAGAGCCCAAATGAAACAGCCTGCCCGCAAAAGCTGCAGCTTGGCCTCCGTTCACCGCGTGCAGGGAAGCGATGCCCTCCCCCTGCGCCTCCACCTCATGGCAGATCCGCTGAAGGCTTGTTCTCACGAGCAACCAGACACAAGCAAGTATCAGAACAAACACTGTATCATTTAGCTTCAGCAGAACATTACTGTCCCCGAAGTGACCCAATACAAAGAACAAACCTGGAAAATAACAAGAACCGTCCCATTTGAACAGGCCTCGACCTAGCTTCTAACCCCTAACAGCTAAAATATATGGTGTCAATAACCTTCCTGCACAAACCCCTGTCCCACATCCCCCAGATGGAATGTTACCTACATGCCACAGCGTAAATGAGTCCCAGGGCTGTTTATAAATCATTATATGGGAGTGGGAAGGGATAAAGCTTATAACATTACTAAAACCAGAATGACCCTAGCCCGTGCAGAATACCATGTGCCTTAAAGGGCTGATGAGGGGCTCGATAAAGCCCACCTAATGCTAAACTAATGATTGCTGCTAATGGACAATGGAGGTTGGAAAATCATTACTTAGGGTATTTGTGTGACATGATGTACAACATAGTAATTGATATACCCAAGAAAGCAAATGTGCTGCTACATACGAACGTATTTGTTTCCATGCTCCTATGTACAATCCAACTTAACGCTACCTCATGTGCTGTTTATCTGTGGCCTTACGAAATACGTGTATATATATACATATATTTATATGTGCAAGATGAAGTCTATGTAATACATATATTGCTACCAACCCAGCATAGTTACGTATGAAGCAATGGATGAATGTATAAACAATATAGATTTGTAAGCCTTTTTGTAATACTGACTTTGTTAAACCTCTTTTCGTGTAACATATTGTGCAGCCGAGACTGAGAACCACGCAGAGCCCCAAGGCCATCTCCCCCTCCTCCCGCCAAGGCCCACCAGGCTCGCTGATGCCCGAGCCGTAAGACTTCACCTCACCTCATCCAGATGCTGGACTCGCTTCAAGTATTCACCTCCCCCATGTAAGAGACTGCCAATGCCTGGTCAAATGAATTATGTACTGCCTGGTCCTAATTCCCACCGCCTTTGAAAGGCCAGATATGTGCCCTCACTGATCCAAGAGTACTCTAGTCCACCCCAAGTTAACGGCCCATGAAAACAGTTATTCACTCATGTACTAAAATACCGTAAACCCATCCTTCACTGCATCTAACAGAGTAGAATGACAACGGAACTTGCCCTATGCCCCCCCTGATAAGATCCCTGAACCCATGCCACCTGGCTAAAAGGTTAAATGCAATTATACCCTGATGTATTGGTGAAACCTGTTGTCTCTCCTGTCTCTTATTTGGTTTTAGATTAACACATTGTAGGATTTACAGGACAACTGGAGTCGTATAAAGTAATGAGTGTTTGTGTGTGTCACCACAAGGGCACAAGGTTAGTTCAGCTACCAATCATCAGCACAGACCGCGTCCGGCTAGACCTCTCCACCCCAACACCCCAGATGACCTGGCCATCCCACGTTGGCACCACCCAGACGTCCACCAATCCTGAAACAGCGCCTGTATACAAAGAGTATAGCTTAGTCGAGGCCACCCAATCCCGAAGACTATGTGTCCCCTATAGTTAGCATCACGCATTACGTATTTTTGTAATGAATGTGACTGTCTTTGCTATTGTCAGACAGAGCGCTCTCGGAGCTTGCAGAGTCCTTTGCATGCCCTATTTTTTATATAAACCTCATTTTACCATCACCCGCACTTGGTCTTGGTCTCATTCCCACTTGGGGTGTGTCCTTTACTACCTCCTATTGCGGGTGGGTAGCGCCTTTTGGGGACCCTTGCCTTCAGCAGGCAGCAACAAGGGAAAAGACGCGGTTCGAGGGATTTCTGTTAGCTAATGACGGATCTAAGGGATTATTTTCTAACCTATATAAAATTTTGGATGAGGCAAATACCAGAGGTCAATGGCCGTATATGCGGAGGTGGGAACAGGCTTTGGGAAGGGCAATTGAGCGAGAAGAGTGGGAGAGGTTATGGAGGAGAATCCCCAGATTGGTTAAAGCATCTCAACTACAGGAAATGTGGTACAAGATTTTGTTCAGGTGGCACTATACACCTGTCCACCTCCGGGAGATCTATCCTACCACCTCTGGTAGCTGTTGGCGGGGATGTGGGATGGAGGGTATGGCGCAGCATATTTGGTGGACATGTCCAAAAATCAGACCATTATGGCAGGAAGTTCAGAAGGCACAGGAACAGGCATACGTGCTAGGAAACAGCAGATCCCCTGAGGAGGTCATCATTGAAACTGGGCAAGGCATTATGACGGGGGAACCTAGGTCTCGGGGGAAAAAGCAAGGGCGATCCTTACAATTGCAGCTATGACAGTAATAGCACAGAGATGGAAGAGCATGGAGGTTCTCCTATTGCAGGACCTGTTGCGGAAACTTTGGGAAATTGTGGCACTTGAGTGGGTAACGTATGCTATGAATAATAGTGTACAATCTTTCGCAAGGGACTGGGAGGAAACTCTGGTCTTCCTTAAAGATGATTTTTGTATTGGGTGGCACCCTCAGCGTTTGCGACTTTTGGACCTGCTCAGGCTGCCCCCAGGGGAAGGTTTGAGGGGGGTGGAAACAGAAAGTTGGGAAGTGTAATTGTTCTGTTACAAATCTAAAAATGTTGGCGATCGGTTCATGGAGGTAATGGATCAAGGACATAATGCAGCTGCCTTCAAGGCGGGGGTGGTAGGGAGAGTTGGGAAATGTATTTTCTTTGTTGTAAAACTAATAAAAAGAAGGTAAAAAAAAATAAAAAGGGAAGAGGGACTTGACAAAGTCTCAAGCCCGCACTGGAGGAAGCGCGAGTCGGAGAACGCTCAGGGAAGAAGGAAGGCAGACCAGGGAGCCGTGGAAGGAGACCAACCCTTTCCTGCTGGTGTGCAGAGACCACGTGGTGAACAGCAGGGGAGGCGCTCCTGGCAACCCTGAAGGTCAGCAAATGGGGACGGAGGGTCCCGCCATCACGAGAGCGAACCTGCTGCGGCGGAGCCGCTCAATGCTAGAGAGGAGAGAGGAAGCAGGGGAAGCCCCACCACTGACGGCAGGCATGGAGGAAGCATCAAGAGCATTGCGCACCAGCAACCAAGGTACGTGGATTAGCAGGGAGGCGCTGAGAGCACTGTGAACATAACAAAGGTCAATTACACACAGAACAGAGTCTGGGATCCCTACAGTTCAGAGGTAGATCAAGAAGGAAACGTTTCTGTGCAGAGGGGACCTGGCCTTGCGGTCTGGCCTGGGCCTCTACCATTGATGGCAGTACCTGAATGATTTGCATATAGCTGGACCCATCTTGCAATGGCGCCGACAGGCTAAACTATGGTGGTATGGAAGTTTGCCCAGAGCAATGCCAGTGGTACAGATTCATTCAAAACCGTCTACCCATCACTTTTGTGGTTATAATGTCTCACTATGTGAGAGATGGTATGCCCAGATGTGGGTCCCTTGCTCGCTGTGCCATAGGGAACCCTTCTGCACCTCACTCAGGAGGACCAGCAAGGCTGAAACATGTCTGGGATTGCTTGTGTTTCTGTGCAGAGGCCTAGATGTTTGGGCTGGACTGCCACAGTACCTGAATGATTTGCATATGGCTGGACCCCTTTTGCAGTGGTGCAGATGGGCTAAAAAATGATGGTGTGTAAGGTTGTCCAGAGCAATGCCATTGGTACAGATTCTTTCGAAACCTTCCACCCATCACTTTTGTGGTTACAAGAAGGAAGAGTACCTGATCTTCCTTGTGCAAGTACCTAGTCAGACAACAAACCAAGTTGGCCCTTCAAAGCATGAGACTATAAAGAGAACTGGGAGAGCAATACCTATAAGCATAATACTTTGCAGGCGAGTGAACCAAATATTTGTTTGGGTGGCGGCATATGGAAGTGGAGGAAACCAGATCCGCCAACCAGGGTCGGGGACCCAGCACAGCCTGGGAGTGCATTCAGGCTGGTCATCTTCATCACAGGACCTGATGGAGGGAAACCAGGCCTGCCAGCCACGGCTTGGGAGTGCATCCAAGCTCCTCTTCTTCGTCGCAGTACCCGGTGGAGGGAATCAGCCAACCAGGGCCAGGGACCCACCACAGTTTAAGGGAAGTACAGCTAGGCTGTTCTTCATTGCAGTCCCCGGTGAGAGGAAACCAGGCCTGCCCATAAGGGTCGGGGAACCAGAGACAGAAAGGAAAGCCGAGCAGTTCCAACCAGGGAACAGAGTTTTCCCAACCATTGTTTGAACTTTGTAAGAGACTTGAACTAAGCTGGGGAAGGGAGGCATTCCCCAATAGTTCAGGATTGGACTGTGTCACGATCCATACCCCTAACCCCTCAGGTATAACAGCCCCCTCGCAACAGTGGGACTACAGCCCTTAACAGTGGTCCCAAGGGCCTTTAAATACCATCATCAGAACACGTGGAGTCAGTCCTGGCATCTCTGGTGCCAGGCTCATTATCAGGAATAGGGCAAGTACCAGTTTTGGATCTCAATCCAACATGGAGACCTGTAACACAGCTCCGTTCTTAGAACTGAACTATGCAGACCAGTGTTTTGGGTGTGGTCGGGCCTTCAGGTGTGGCTGGCTATATAAGCCACGCCCAAACTGGAATACACGCTTTCCGTTATTCTGCACTCCTGCAGCGTAACGCTCACCGTGTCCAGCTCCTGCTTACCTGCTTGTCTCCGGCCCGATCCTGAAGCCATCGATCCAGATTCCATCCCCGACCTGGAAGAACAAGAACAGCATCAATAACCACACTTACCTCAGTAAGTAACAGATCCTCGAATCCATCCTGCGCTTCATGTGCCTCGCCCGCCACGCCGGATTTCACTGCAACCTGCAAAGGTAAAGAAACACTGACAGCATTATTAACAGCACTTACCTGGGTAAGCAGCAGATCCTGAAACCATTCCTCGCTTCGCTCGCTCACCACTCCGGAACATCACTGCAACCTGCACGAAGAAAGAGGAAGAGAATACAGGTTAGCAACTCTTGCAATAATTCCAAAAGAAGCAGCGCTGTTCTCCGCGCATCAACACTTACCCGTAGTCTTCGCTGTCCGGCGCTGCAAGCTCATCTTCATCCGGAGTATAGTCAAAGACTCTAACCGCAACCATCCCTGCGGAAACAAAAAGACATTATTAGAGGAATAGCATAGTGGAAAAAGGTAACATCGCAAAGAAGGACAAAACGAATATAGGAGAGAGACAGATTAGAAACTGAAAGACACTATAACTCACCTGCAGACAGCAAGAAGAGTCGGAGTCACAGCCGGTCTGGACCCGACACAAGGGCCCACGGACCAGTGAAGAAACTAGGTCCAACCGAACGCCCGCACCCACAACGCGCCTCTACACAGAGAAGCAGGACTGAGAGTTCTACGCATAAAAACCTAAGGTGAGAAATAACCCCAAGGGAGGGGATTTGGGATCAGAGGGAGGTGGGAGTCCACCCACCACAGGCCCAAATCTAAACACTCCATTCTCCTGTCATAGGCACTACCCACCGCTGGCACATAACGAAGCAGAGAAGGTCCGGGATAGCACACAACCACCCATCCAGCATCGTGTGGCGTCCCCGTGGATACCAGGTGAGTATAACAACTGCTGCAGAACTGCCTTTTGCCCTGGGGAAGGGAGTAATTCTCCTTGGACTAGAAAATACCAACTTCCATTTAGTTTAAACTTAGAATGTGAGGTACAGAGTAGTATTTTGACATTGGGACTTTTACTTTGGACATTGTGACTTTAGTATTTCAGTTGCGGCAGGGAAACCCCTCAGAGTTAGGGCAAGATAGGGTTTTCTTTTCCTTTTCGCACTTCTCGCAAGTCTATAACCACCACAATGACCCCTCCATATCTTGCTTCTGGCCCTTACAGTATGCACACATTATACACAGAGCCATCACATGTTAGTGAGCCTGTCACCAATGTGCCTATCACAGGTGACACACAGAGTCATCACATAGAATAGTCTATGTCTGTTATGTGCCCATCACAGGTGATCCACCACGCTATCAAGTCACTGAGTCTGTCTGCTGTGTGTCTATTATGAGAGATAAACAGAGACATCACATGTCAGCAAGTATGGCTGCTCTGAACCTGTCACATGTTACACACAGAACCAGCATATCAATGAGTATGTCGGCTATGTGCCAATCACACATTACAGTAGCATACCACATCAGCAAGTCTGTCTGTTATGCGTCTATCACAGGTGATGCACAGAACCAGTGCATCATGTATCAGTGAGTCAGTCTGCTATGTGTCTATCAAATGTTATAGCCAGAGACATCACATATTAGTGATTCTGTCTGCTTTGTGCCTATCACATGGGCTACACAGAGCCAGGTCAGTGGGTCTGTGTAATATGTACTGTGAAGGCATAATGCAGCAAGACACAGACAACAGACTTAAGGTTCATACAAAAGATATTTATTAACTTAAATTTCAGATTGGTTGAAACCCTAACTTGCCCTATACAAAGGTGTGATTTCCCTACCTGAACAAAACTAAGGAAAGTCTGAGTCAAAGAGTTGAACTTAAGGTCTGTCTATGTCCAAAACTTATTCTTGCCCTCACAACTAAAACAAAACAGTGTGTAGGGATTTTACTAACGGGATAAACAGTGCTTAACTCAAAGTCTGAGCTTCTTCCAGCTCTCAGCGTTCTTTCAGTTTCCCTTTCCCCAAGCGCAAGAAAGTTCCACAAAAAGTCTCAAGCAACACAGTTCCAAATAATCCTTGGGGTTCCCTTCCCCAAGTTCCAAGCAACACAATTCACAAAGTAAAGAGGCCTTGAGGCTTTGTCCTCAAGGCAACATGTATAGTTCCTCAAGTCTCAGGGTACACTTCCTCAAGACTTAATCTCTGCCAAGTTTATTTTAGTCTTTTCAAAAGTGCAACAAAACCCAAGGTCAACTTAGTCCTCCTTCTGGTTGGCTTCACCAGTTTATTCACAATGTTTCACTTTTGTTTGTTTCCCAATTCATTCAGGGCTCACTGGTCTAGGCGCATTTGTCAGACCACACAGTCCACCGATCACAGGTCGCCCAACCAGGATCCCTAGGTTCTAGGCCACACAGGTTCTTCAGCTCCTGCCCCTGTATACCAAGTCACTTTCACTTAATTCCACTTTGCTGGCCTCTTGGCTTTATGTGCAAGTGGACATTTATTGGCTTCTCCTTGTCAACCTTTGGATTCTGACACCATGTGTCAAACACCTCTCACCAGACTGTGGCCTTGCCGCATTGCATACATTCATAAAAGTTCACCTCTGTGGGGTTTTAATCCGATCCCACCTTCTGTGGCACTGCCCTTTTCCCATAGTTTATTTTCACATGGGCCCTTTAATTGTTCTTCAAGGTTTGCTTTGTTAATAAAGTATTTAAAGCACTCCGTATTCAAGATACCTAATTTAGGGGTTTCATTCAGTTCGGTATTCAATATACTTCTGTTCTGTATGATTTAACATTTTCCTTCAGTTCAGTGTTTAAAATGCATTTGAGAGCCTTAATTTGAAGTTTCCATTCAGTTCTGTAATTACAATGCATTTGTTATGCTCAATTGTAAGTTTTCATGCAGTTCAGTATTTATAATGCACTCGTTATATGTAGTTTCAAGTTTCTGCTCGGTTCGGTATTCAATATGCATATATTGTATTTTCTTCAAAGACCGTTAACAATTCCGGTCTATTCGGAAGTGTTGCCTCTGACACTCACCGGCTGATGGCAGCTCCCTCCGACAGCCCTCGCAGCTTCTCTCTGCACATGAGGCCGGCGGGACTTCTGATACAAGCCCTGTTTGCCTCCCGGGCAGTCTTCCCTGCACTTAGAGGCTTCTCTTCCGATGCGGACAGTGTTCTCTCTCTCCAGGCCTCTCCCACAGCCCCTGCTGCTCGCACACTCTGCATTGAAGGCTCCCACACCTGTGCCACAACACAGCCCACATGCCTTGGGCCACACAAGTTCTTCAGGGTCTCTGCCAGCGACCTGGCTCCTGCACTGGTCCCACCAGAGCTGCCTCCATACACAGGGGCATAGGAGACACATTTAATCTGGGGGGGGGGACACCTTGGGGATTTATTATGCAGACCTAAATCACCAATACTGGCACGGGGCAGCATCCTAGGGATCCGTCGGCGACTTCGCCTGAGCTCCAATTTATCCCCTCCCCCCTTAGATGGATGTACTTGACACTGGGATTAGCAGGCATATGGGCTGGGAGGATAGCTGAGGGGCAACACATTTGCTTTGGAAGCAAGCTAACGCAGAGCAACACAGGTTGGAATCCCGGTCCCACGCTTAGAGACTGGTCTCCGGTATTGAGCATTTATTTATTAATTGGATATTTATATGGCGCTTATACAACAAAAACAGTGTTATAAAGTGCCATAAGGCAAAGGGGAAGGGAGCAAGGGAACAAATAAACAATGGAAAGGTAATGAATAAATAATAAACCAAACAGCGGTTCTACTAGGCTTTGGGATATAATCAGAACGTGCAAGTGCAGTGACAACGAAGAGGTGGGGGCAGAGGGGTAGGTGCTACAGGGTACCCCAGCATGTAATAAAAGATTAATTAATTAATCTCACCTAAGGCCTGGGTAATTACTGTTCTGGGCTCAGAGGGGGATGAACAGCCCTCACTTTGTTTGGATGGGCTTTATTGGTACCAGAGACATCCCTCCAAGACCTGAAAGCATACATTCTGTACTCAATTAGTTCAGCCACTTGTTTATCACCAGAAATGCATCGGGATCCAACAGCACCGGGGACATAATTTAGTTTCTGTCCCATCCACATTTATCATACATTTTCCATGTCCCCACACAGCCTTTGCCGGGCGCACTTGAGAAACACATCACACACCAATTTGCAGACAGTGGCCATAAAGTTCAAAGAAAGCGAAGGCCCATAAAGTCTGCACGGGTCCCAGCCTACTGGCCAAGGACAAATGCACCCTGAGTTCATTCCAGAATGCCCTGTTTTCCTCTAATGTCTGTATTGGTCCACACCTTCCTTGCTGCTGGGACTGCTCCAAGTAGGTGTCACTCTTTCAGAAGACAAATAGGTTCTCATGCCACTCAATGCTAATCAAGCAACATATATTAGTGCTTAACGTCTCTTTCGCATCCCCTTCTGAGTTCCATGTTCCATGCGCTTTGTAGTTCGAATACTGCATTCACCCTCTCAAAGTTGATACATTGAGTAGCATTACATTATTGGGTAATAACACCTACTGGTACAAGTGCTTATAAGTAAGAGGAACACACATGAAGAGCTATATAAGAACACCAATTATTAATATTAACGATGTATCCTGTGCTCACAGTGTTACAACATGGTTTGACTTAAGCAGTTGTTCCAAGTGTTGCAATAGCCTAAATCTTCATTACCCCGGGGTTTATTGTCAATGCTTGCACCTATATGCCTAATGATGGACCTATAGAGGTACATGTCGTTCTTTGAGCACCCAAAGCTGTTGGGTACAAAGGAGCAGTGCCCAGAGGCACTCCCAGGTGGTGGAGTCATGTTGCAAGCATTGATAGTCCATTTACATGTCTATTGTTGTATTTATTTATTTTTAGAGCACTCACTGTTTAGCTTGATTGGTTCATAGCGCTTTGGCAGATTCCAGAAGTGGTTACTTCTGGGTGTCTTGTTAGAACAGAGGGGTCTTCACTTTTGCCCTCAAAGAAAGCAGGTTTCGGGGCATATCATACCTTCTATAAGGTTATTCCACAGCTGGGAAGCGGTTGAGGCCAATCATTTGGAGCCTAAGCCTTGGCTCTTGCAGTGCTTTTTGGGGATTAGGAGGCAGTTGGCCTCTCCAGAGATTAGGGCTTAATTGGGCAGAGAAGCACGCAAAGTCCATATAGTATTGTCACCTCGGGTGAACTTGCATGGCAAGAGGCCACAGGCATCCACGCAAAGTACCAACTACAGGTTGATTAGAAATACTTGTTATTACGTTGGCAATGCATGCCTCCATGAATCGCATGACATAAACCTCTAGGCTGAGTACCACATAGCTAACATTCCATGCTGTGCGTCTCCTTCAGCATGATAAGTAGCCCAGTGCTATATGATATTCGCAGCATGGGCTGCTGCACATGTATGTTCGCTTTACCCCGGCTCCACACCTGTGGCGCCACAATATAATATTCTGGTCCAATTTCAATATGACTAAGGTTTAAATTACAATAATACTATTGACAGCGTGGACACATGACACACGTCTGTGCGATGGGTGGGGTGACCCTATGTAACTCTGACATCACAGTGAGACGGGAGGACAAAGAGTGAGGTCACACACTTTACAAGTGTGTCCCTGAGCACTACTGGGAACAACACATACAGCAGCACGAGGAACGATTATCCAAACACAACACATTTAATAAATGGTAGGGGGTTATAAATGGGAGTGGGGGGCGTGGGTCAGAGGAAGCAGGTGGGGATTGCAGCCTGTAAACTAACATTAAGAAAACTATAAACGAAGGTCTGTACTGTGCATTTAACAATGTTTGACAGCTCGGCTGGTGCCAGGGGTACTGACAAGTTAAAAGCAGGAAAATACTTGCTGTGGCTTGACTTTTTAGCTAACCGTCTGTGGCAGAGACACAGTGCACTGTGCACAATTACATATTCTGGGGGGATAAATGCCATT
The DNA here is from genome assembly GCF_040938575.1 of Ambystoma mexicanum. Lineage (NCBI taxonomy): Eukaryota > Metazoa > Chordata > Amphibia > Caudata > Ambystomatidae > Ambystoma > Ambystoma mexicanum. Next base: position 994,055,135 of record NC_090921.1, read on the forward strand.
ATATCCCCCAACTTAAAATTGTGGGGGGGGATTTGTCCCCTCTGTCCCCCCCATGTCCTACGCCCATGTCCATACATAAGGGTTCTTCTGCTAGTCTCTCCCTCGCAGCCTCCCTATTGTGCTTCTCTGACCCTCATTTTATACACCTGAAACCAGTTAACAGGTTGCAGGTGTGTGCCTTTACTTACGTTTACCTGACCATGATTAAAGGGACAAGCCTGACTCTCTGCAGGCATCTTCTTTGTCCCAGTACCAGAGTGGTAAAAGTAAAGTATAGTGTTTACTATTCAGTCTCCTCTTCCTCGTCCCAGAACATTTAACAGTCAAATGTGGGGAAATGAGCAGAGCCCATAAAGGTTGGGGGAGGGTTATGTATGTCATTTCTAGGGAAAGGGGGATACCATGCCCCTCCTAAAGGTACCCCAATTTTAACCCCTTTCCTTTCCCCATCCTCCTGCTGCCTCTAGACTGGCGAAATCTCTTATCATTTCCTTTGTCAATGGGATAGGGGTAGCATTATCCCATGATTACGTTTGGATTCTTTGAGAGAGGGTGTGTGGAATACCGTCTCTCACCTGAGGACATCTCATCTCCAATCCCCAAGGATTCTCCACCCAGGTGCTCCTGCTCACTTCTCTGCCCCCATGGTTGGGATCCAAGAGCGATGGCCTTTCCCTGGGCACCTGAGAAGGGGTTGCAAGGGAATTATATGTGAGGTTGCCCTCAGGTTTCTCACAGTACCCAATAAAGCTGATACACAGAGCCACCATATGACAGTGGGTCTGCCACTTATGTGCTTGTCACAGTCTGTACACAGAGCTATCACATCTCAGTCAGTATGTCTGCTCTGTGCTTGACACATGTTATACACAGGGACATCATATATCAGCACATCTGTTGGCTCTGTGCCAATCACACTTTATACACAGAGCCGTCCCAAACAGGTGAGTCTGTCTACTATGTGCCTATCACAGGTGATAGGCAGAGCGATCACAGGTCAGTGACAATGTGTGCTGTGTGCCTATCATGGGAGATACACAGAGCCCTCACACGTCAGTGAATATGTCGGCTTTCTGCCTGTCACATTTTCTACACATAACCATCATATGCGAGTGAGTCTGTCAGTTACGTGCCTATCACACATTATACACAATGCCATCTCATGTCAGCAAGTGTGTCTGCTCCATGCCTATCAAGGGTGGTACACAAAGCCTACACATTTTAGCTACACTGTCACCAGTGGGCTTATCACATGTGATGCACAGACTCCTCACATGTCAGTGAGTCTGTCTGCTGTGCCCCTTTCACATGGCAAACACAGAGCTGTCAGGTCAGTGAGTCTGTGCCCATAGTGGATGATACACAGAGCCATTAGATTAGTGAATCTGCTGTGTATTTATCACACACAGGGCCATGCCAGTTTATCTGATGTCACATATCACACACAGCGCCATCAGCAAATCTGTCTGCTGTGTTCCTCGCATACCATCCAACGGGTACTCCTTAGGCGCCTTGGAGTCAATCTGATCAGAACCTAACAAGGTTTCTACATGTGTCTGTGGGGCTCTGTAAGGAAGGCATGGTATCAAACAGTAAGACAGACGCAAGTGATCACAGTTCAAGGGTGTTTATTGAACTTTAATTGGGTTTGGAAAATGCCTATCCAAAACGAAATCTAAAGATTGGAGCAAGCTACGACCATTAAATAATAATAACGCAGTCCTAGTCGAGTCTGTCAAAATAAAAGGGCCTATACTTATAAATCTATTGCCAATCCTTACCTCTAAATACAAATAGTATGGGAAACAATGTTGTGCAAAAGAAAAGTGTTCAAGAAATGAAATGTCAGGATATTCAAACCGTTAGCTTCCCTTCCCCATGTTTTCAAGATGGGACAAGGCATCACACTCGAGGTTAGCACACTCTCTAGCTTCTCTAGCACAAGGATGCAGTTCAAACCTTCAACATCCGGCCTTCTGTGCCAAAGTCTCTTTGCCATTCAAAGTCTCTTATTGCAGAGGGCCTGATGCAACACGACAAACATTAAAGTTCCTTACTTCTTAGGATTTCACATATACAACTTCTTGGGTGATTTACTGTTCAACCCGGCTCTTCCTCCGCCGCACACAGACCCACTTTGACACAAAATCTTCAATTGGTCTCCCTCCGCAGGGTCTTGACCAAATATTTCCCATATACAACTTCTACATTTCTTTAGAATCAAACACTTTCGACTGTGCGCAGGATTTTGCTTGACCCATCGCAGGACCACTTCGATTGACAATTATTGGTTCTCTTCTTGATATAACATTTTTCTCACTTTCACTTTTGCCACTCCTCAGCTGGATACCTTACAGAGACCTTCAAGTGAGCACCCACACGATGCCAGACCACTCTGTCAAAGGTATTGTATCTTGTTTTTAAAGTTCAGTCACTCATCAGCAATTCAACTCATCACACATGTTTTAACAATGTTCGTTCCGGTGCTCGCCATACAATGTTGCTGCTTGAAACTGTGACTTCAACACAGACCGTCTTGTATCAGTCTCCCCAACTCACCGGCTGTGTTGATTTCACTGATGCTGCTTTGTTCTTGGAGCCAAGGACGGTACCACAGCAGCTGGTGATTATCCCCACCTTCGTTATTGACGCGGGAGGGCCCCGGGTATCTTCAACACACAATGCAGGATTCTTCAGCCTGGTTTTCTGGTCTTACGCTTTCTATTCTCGAGATTTCTAGAAAGTAATGGTTCCTTGTCGAAAAGCTCACGGGAACTTCCCTCCTTGAGATCCCCTTCTGTTTTTCCATCTTTCCTCTCTTGTTCAGCTGCCATCTCGAAACTGCTGTTTCCTTGTGTGCTTTGCCTTGCTCTGAGTATGCTCTTGTGCTCTGCCTTTTATCCGTTTGGGGAAGCATAATGGAAGTCTGGAGTGTGTTATGGTCAGCAATTGCCTGATCTTGCCTGACCATTGTATTGGGACATGTCAGGTATACTGCTCAGGTGTAAGTCTATTTTCTCTCATAGCGGGCAGTCCTTGAGAAAGTGTTTGTGTTGTAAAAGGGTGGATGTAGAGTTCCTAAATATCCTACGTGGTAGGATGGAGTAAAGGTGTTACAGGGAAAGAGATATCGCATCTCACCATCCAGTGTCCCACTATCAGAAGACCCCTCACCCAGGTGATCCTCCCGCACTGGTCCACCCCCAGGAACCCTCAAACTATCAAACTAACGTACCACTTAGGACCACAAGAGTCCAAGCCACATAACAGGATGTCGGCAAAAATAAATGGAACAAGGAACAAACCAAATGGGACCACACCATCTTCCAGTAGCCACGAATGCAGAACACACCCCACAAAACACTGTGGGCAACAGAATGGACCAGTCATGATTCCTGCCCCTCATGTCCCCAGCCCTCCAAATTGTCAGGCTGGAGCCAGGCCACAATCACCTACATGGCCCTCAAAGGCCTCTCCATCCCTCCAAAGACCCACTTGGAGTCAGACTTGGCGCTTGTGGCACCAGACTCACTTACTCCCATAGTATAACATTGGGGATTGGACTTGTAGTGCATTGATGGGGACAAGATGGATGCCCCCACATATTTTGGTTCCCAGAACTGCATGTCCAGTCTAGTCTTTTGGGCGTGGTTCAGCCCAGAGACACCTGGGATACCCAGAGACTATTTAAGCCACACCCAGACTGAGAAACATGCTTTGTGTTTTCTGCACCTGCAGCGTGACACTCACCGTGTTCGGATCGGTCTCCAGTAGGCCTGCATCTTTCTTCTGCGCACAGCTCCTGCAAGAACAAGAACTCCGTTAGGAACAGCCTTACCTTGCGGCGCTTCTTTCCATTATTCATCGCTTCTTCTGTTCTGCGGGCATCTTTGGCGGTGTCATTCCCATCCCGGCTCGCCCCTTCCTAAGGAAAAGGGAAAAGAACAGAAAAAAGGCATTAGTAAGCATTCAGCAAATCTTCGCTTATTTTTAAAGACTGTACGAGCTTCAAACGCTTACCTGAATCCCAGCCACTCTGAGGGAACTCTGTCTCTGGAACTTCTCATACATCTGCAAGAGGGAAAAGACACTCCAGGTTAGCGTGGAAACATCTAGAGGTGCCGCATACCGCGCTTACTCACCGCATTTCTTCTTCATAATCGGCATCCACGCTGAAAACGTCGCGGCACCTAAAAGACACAGGCCCTCATTACGACCCTGGCGGAGAGGGGTTTACGCCAACGTAATGCATGGCGTACCTCTCCGCCAGATTAGGACTTTCCGTAGCGCCATGGCGATTTTTACGCCCGGATTTTCCGGGCGGAAAAATCCATGGCGCTACGGGTCCCCTCGTTAATTACGCCACCGTATTCTACGGTGGCGTAATTAACGCCTTCCCCACTCCCATTATACCCTATGGGGCAAAAATGGGAATGGGGAAGGGTAAATGGGGATTGGGGACTTACCGCCCCGCCAAGGTCGGAATGGGGCGGTAAGTCCGCCAACCCCCATGGCGGAGTTGGCAGCTCTGCGCCATGGTCCATGGTGCAAATTGCACCATGGACCTCCGCCAGGGTCGTAATGAGGGCCACAGAAAAAGAATTCAGTTCAACAGGGGAGTTGCTAAGTCTGGAAAAGACCCGGGGCTAAGCTGATGTCGTTACAGTTGGGACTGGGGGCTAGCTAGTCTTTTGGCTGTAGCTCCTGAGATTCTATCCGGGGCTACAACCAAAAGATCAGGGGCTATAGCCCCCTTAGCCCCCCCCCTAGCAACACCCCTGCAGTTCAATACAAATACAAAAGGGTCGCATTGAGCTCTCACTCACCTTCAGCACTACTCATCTCAGCAGCACGTCGCAATCCCCGGACGCTGGCCATCATCTCAGGAAAGAAAGGAATGAAGTTAGAGAACTGTCCAAAAGACTCATTATACTTACCTGTCGGACTCTTGCCAGTGACGTAACTAGGCAGCAACGAGCCCTCATCAATCAACGTGCCCCTGCGCTGAAAGCAGGACAGAGAGCACACTTTCCAAGAAAACAAGGTGAGCTGTGGATCAAAGGGAAGGGTTGGACCCCAGGGAAGAAGGGGTTCAAGCACTCAGAGACAATAGGGAGTTAAACTCTACCAATCCTGTGTTTCAAGCCCAGTCTTCAGTTGAGTAGACTCCAGGGAAGGGTTCGAGGTCGTAAGAGGTCAGAACAGGCTGAGTGACGTCCCCATGGATACCAGGTGAGCGTTACAGGACCTCATGAGAAGAGAAAAGTCTGTATATCTAGCGCCTCACCTTGTAACTAACAAGGCACCAGAAAATCCCAATGCACGCGACCTGGCTAGGCACGCTGAAAACACACAGGAGCCACGCAGAAAAAGAGACACACCAAGAAGAGAAATGAATGAAACTGATGCCCTCACACCACATATTACAAAAAAACAAGGACACCTCCACCAACTACAACATAATATAAAAGTGGAAGCAGAAGAAATCAGCAAAACAATAATTAATCTAACAGACCAATTCAACGAAGATACAGTTCACACTGAACACCCACCACATCCGGAGAGCGACATGGAAGCATACAGACATAACAACCGCAACACAAAGCCAAAATTAAAAAATAAAATAAACTGCATCGAAATGATCCACTGCAAATTAATCAATGCAAAATCGATGTCCAAACATGCCACAGACATATATGACCTACTGTGCGACTGTGGTATCGACATCCTATTCATTACAGAAACATGGCTATACGACAACTACAAAATTACACTACACAGCTGCCTCCCCGACAACTTCAAGTGCTCACAGATAAACAGGAAAGACAAAAGAGGTGGAGGACTTGCAATGGCATACAAAGAGCATCTGAAAATTAAAAACAGACAAACAACTAAACATCATAAACTGTGAATACCTAATCCTTCACCTGACAATGGACCCCAAAACAAATCTCAAATTCATTCTGGTTTAAAGACCACCAACATATGACGCAGCATTCGTGGACAGCTTCACAGAAGCCATCACCAACCTAGCAATCGAACACGAACACCTGATAATCCTTGGGGATTAACATCTGGTTTTAAGAAGAAAATGCAAACTCGCAAAATTTGCTAGTCATGCATCTCAAGACAATGAGATTACATCAGCTGGTTAAAGGAGCAACACATGCAGTGGGACACACACTTGACACAATCTTCTGTAACAGAAACCTTATCACCACAGCACCGTCAATACAGATACTCTGGAGCGACCACCTCATCATTGTATTTGTGATCAGGCTACCTGCCAAAGCAGCCAAGCAACCGAATAAACATCCGACTGTCATGCAAAGAAACCATAAAAGATACTAATTTAGTAGAACAACGCAAACTCATAAAACCATCAACCACGAGCATGGACTAAATCAACCTCGATAGACAGAAAAACGTCATAGACGGATCTCCGAAACAATGAACAATATCTCCAAGGAAAAACCCTTCACATCATCACACAGGAGAACAATGACAAAATGGTTTACTCGCCTCCTCGTTGCCATGAAAAGCAAAAATAAGAAGCTGGGGCTAGAATGGAGGAAAAAAATGACTAGGCAGAAAAATCACAATTTCAGCGACAAATCCACTCATACAAAAACGAAATCCAAAAGGCAAAAACGAAATACTAGCGTACACACAGGATCCCTACTGGACGCCCTGTCCCCAGTGCACCGCCTAGGACAATTATCGCTAGACTCAATTTCCGTGACAGGGATGCCATTCTCTAGATGGCCCGTGCCACGGGCCCCATCACCTACAAGGGTTACCGTATTGGCTTCTACCTAGACTACACCAGAGAGGTAAAGAAGGCCCAGCAATCTTTTGATTCTGTTAAAAAGAAGCTACGGTCTCTGTCAAATAAAATATGCACCGTTCTTTCTGGCACTGCTGAAGGTACACAACGAAGGAGTCCCCCACCTGTTCTATTCACCCAAAGCGGACGGGGAATGGCTGGGGACCCAAATCCTAAAAGGAGCCGAGTCGCAATGATCACCGCAAAGGATGACAGGGGCAGAAGCCAACGACGGACCGCTACCCGTCACCAACAAATCTCCAAGACCATGAATTGCCAGAGTTTCTACGAGCCAGGGAGGCTAGAGAAGAGTATGGATGAACACTGACACTGTGGCTCAGATTGCTGTAATAGACCGCCAGACCAAGGGGACCTTGAATTGGCAGCCGCTGCCTAACAATGTCAGACTCATAATTGCAGTCGGGGTAAGCACCCCACAATGGTTGATTTTATGGTTTTACGCCCGATTGTTGCTTGATTCGGGATACAGGTGCTTCTGTTTGGGGGAGGGGAGAGAGTACAGGGTGGTGGGTGGGGGAAGGCGCTCTACACGAGGGTCCTTGAGAAGGGAAGTTACCAATAAGGAATGGGGGAAGCTTAGTTCATTTGAGTTGTTATGACAGGTCGCAACGAGCGGAAGGGGAGAGGTCTGGAAAGGGAAGATGCAGGACATTCTGGCCCCAAGGTCGGGAGTACTTTGACCCCACAAGTGGGGGGCTTGGGGAGGGAATACCGTGCAACATAACAAGGGAGAACCCCCCACACACAAAACACTCAGGGTGGGAGGTCCCTTCAAATACACTGGTAACACCTCGGCTGACACCGATGGCACATGAGGGTCAATTAACCCTACTTACATGGAACATCAATGGGATGGGCTCCAGTATTAAAAGGCTGCTAGTACTCCAATACCTGAATCAGCATTCTCCCAATAATTACTCTGCTTAACGAGACCCATTTTATGGGCACGGAATGCAAGTTCTTTAGAAGATCTAATTACGCGACAGCATTTCATGCTTGTTTCTCTAGCAGAGCACAGGCAACTATGATTCTCATACATAAAAGGGTCCAATTTCAGCTGCGAGGGCTCCACACAGACCAGAGGGGACGGTTTGTGGTAGTAACAGGAAATATCGGAAGGGCCTCCTGGGGGATAGTTGTCATGATGCCTACCTCCAAGGAGCCAGGTCAGACCCAGCAACCCCAGAGGCAGGCATCATTTCCCCCAGGGGAGTGCCAGAGGGCCCAAGCTGGGGCCCTTTGGACGCAGTCCTGGCGCCTTAGGCGCCAGGCTCATGTTGGATCTCTGTCCTGGCGCCTTAGGCGCCAGGCTCATAAAGCTAGACATGTGTTCAAGTGTTTTAATGTGCACTTACCTGATGCAGACCATGCTACCACATCCAGGCCCTCTTGAGGCCTGAATAGGAACTACTTTACCTGTGGGACTACTTTCCACCCGGGTGTGGTCGGGGAAGGATACATACCTGATCGGAGGAAGGATACACACTTGGAACTTCTTCCAAAGCTATTTAAACCACACCCAATAAGCAACTCACCCTTCGTGTTGTTCTGCTCCTCGCAGCTGGACGCTCACCGTGTCAGCTCCTGCATCTGGACTTCAGCCACGCCTGTCAGCATCCTGGGTCACCTGCAAAGGGAGATAAGAGACCTACCAGCTAATCTGAACCACGGAGACATCACCGACGATCCTGAAAGGGAAGATATCATTTTTAAAAGCATTTCGTTACGATCGCTGCAGCGCTGCATTTCACTCACCTTTCCTGGGTTCCTCCATCTTCAGCAGCGATCATCCGGATACACAGCCCCTTCCCAGAGCCTAGAGAAAAAGACAAGAATAAGAGGTGAAAGAAGGAAGGGAATAGGAAAAGCTCAGTTTCCTTCTAAGACTTACCTGTTGGGTCATTCCCATTTCATTTCGGGTCTTGCTGCTTCCAAGCATTTTCCGGACCTCGGCCCCTATGGGGAAAAAAGACAAAGACATTAGATGAGCGAATGCAAAAACATTACCTGAGCGCTCATCTAGGACTTACCAGATCTTTACTGGAACTGCACGTTTCACTTCGGGTCGGCGCCATATCTCCGGCATTCCGAACCCCGGCCCCTATGGGGAAAAGACATCAACATTAGTGCTTTGTTGCAAGAAGTCTCCAAAGGAATCTTCATTCATCACCTGAAAGAAGACAATGAACATTATTATTTAAAGCTTGAACTTTTGAACTTGCAACAGAATTTTTACAGCGCCTTACCAGTATAATCAAGCTTACCTGAACTCAAATCCAACCGCAATCCAGTGAAGTAACTGGGTTCAACGCGCCCCTGCGTCAGAAGCAGGATGGAGAGCTCGTCCTTTCAGACCCTAAGGTGAGACTTCACGGGGAATCGTGGAAGGGTATCGTGGAGGGTTGGAAGAGAGTGGGAGGCTTGAGCATAACTCAGTCAGTAGGTAATACTCCCTTTTCACGCACAGGGGTATATTCCTACCAGCCGGAGAAGCCAGAGTAGAGGGCCCTTCCTGTCCATCTTCAGAGTCCTGCGCTTCACCATTGAAGAAGCATCAGCACTCGAAGCCAGACCTGCGCCTCCGTGGGAACCAGGTGAGCGTTACAGAACGCAAAGCCTACCCACAATTTCCCACCCAGGCGCTATGGAGACTTCCGAGACTGACCAGCTGGCCCAGCTTTTGGGGGAATTACGGGCAGAGGTGCACTCAGCCCGCCAGGAGACTAACGCTCTCAAAAGAGAACTGATCTTATCTAAGGAAAGAACTGATGACCTAGCCAAAAGGTTATTACAGGCCCAGGCAGGGCACACTCCTTTACCTAATTCTGGAGACATTTCCACATCAATGGGTTTGAGTAACCCAGTACAAATTAATCTACCTGGACACATGCCTTTGGCCCCGCCTGAACGTTTTGAGGGGGATCCCAAGAAATATGCCGTCTTTATGAACCAATGTCGTTTACACTTTCTAGGCAGACCCGGAGCCTTCCCTAACGACCAGACCAAGGTAGCCTTTATACTATCTTACCTCAGTGTCAGTGCTGCCGATTGGTCTATTCCATTGGTAAATCAGGATGATCCCATTCTCCAGAACTTTCAGGGCTTCCAGGCCAGCATGGAAAGATTGTTCGCTCGACACTCTCAAGGACAGGCCCTTGATAACGAACTGCTATCCTTACGACAAGGTAATCAGGATCTTCTGTCCTACATAGCCACCTTTAACAGACTGGTTGTGGAAACTGGATGGCCAGAAAGCAAAAGGATCATATTGTTTCATCGAGGCCTGCGCGGAGAGCTTAAGGATGTTCTAGCTCAGATAGTAAACCCACCCCAGGTCTGCACAGACTACATTGACTTGGTGGTTCAACTTGATCACAGACTTCAAAATAGAAAAGCAGATCGGTTCAAGTATGAAAACCGAGCACCGATCAAAACCCACGCTACCTCCAAGAGTACCGACGTATCTGAACCTATGCAAAACGGTGGTGTTAAAGGACCATTAACACAGAAAGAACGAGAGAGAAGGCGGCAAATGCAACTTTGTCTGTATTGCGGGACTTCCGGTCACTTTCTTCGAAATTGTCCAGTTAAACCACTTAAGAAGGTGGTTGGAGCTACTGATAACGAATTAGTGACACCTGATTCGGGAAACGACCTAGCCCGGCAAGCGTAGGGGTCCGCTTGCCGAGCTTGAAAACTACTCTTTGACCTCGCATTTCGTCATGCCAATGGTGCTTGTGGACCCAAAACAGCCTCAGCAGTTGCATGCTATAAAAGCATACATCGACAGTGGAGCTATTGGAAATTACATAGACCGTGAATTGGCTTCCAGGATTAAGCTTCCTCTCCGCCCGAAAGTAACCCAAGATGTCATTACTACAGTAGATGGAACCGAAATAGCCTCAGGGCCTGTAACGCATTCCACTGTTGAAGTGACACTGGTGGGACAGGATGGACATCGGGAAGTAATCGTGTTTGATGTGATCAAGGCCCCACAATTTCAAGTAATTCTTGGAATTCCTTGGTTAGAAACACATAATCCCAGAATTGACTGGCGAGCAAAGAAGATAAGTTTTCCTGATTGTGAACCAACTTGTTATCCAAGAAATCCAGCTATGGGTCTAGCCACAGCAACTTCCACCCCTGTACAGCTACCGTCTGAATACCAAGAATTCCAAGATGTTTTTCAGAAAGAACAGGCTAACACGTTACCTCCCCATCGGTTTTATGATTGCCAGATCGATCTGGTACCCAATGCTCAACTACCTTGTAGTAGGATTTATGCTCTTACGGAACCTGAGAACCTGCATTTGCGTCAGTATTTAGATCAGTACCTAGCCAATGGTTTTATTCGTCCGTCCAAGTCTCCTGTCTCTTCAGCTCTGTTCTTCGTGCCAAAAAAAGAAGGCAACCTTAGAACGTGTATAGACTATCGTGCCCTAAATCAAATAACGATTAAGAATCGTTATCCTCTGCCCTTGATCCCTGAGCTTATCGACCAGGTGAAAGACGCTTGTGTGTACACCAAGTTAGATCTCAGAGGAGCTTATCACCTGGTGCGCATAAAAGAAGGCGACGAATGGAAGAGTGCATTCCGCACCAAATTTGGGCTCTTCGAATATCAGGTGATGCCCTTCGGTTTGTGCAATGCACCTGCCGCCTTTCAGTACTTTATGAATGATGTTCTTCGGGAACTTATCGATGTCTGTGTCATTGTTTACATTGACGACATCCTGGTGTACTCTTCTTCAGAATCTAATCACAGAAAACATGTTAGGGCAGTTCTTGAGAAACTGCGCCAGCACAGACTATTTGCAAAACTCGAAAAATGTGTTTTTCATACCACAGAAGTTGAGTTTCTCGGATTCATCCTGACACCTCAAGGAGTCCGAATGGACTCGCGAAAGGTGGACGCCATCCTCAAATGGCCATCTCCAAGCTCGGTGAAGGGAGTTCAGAGCATGCTCGGCTTTGCCAATTTCTATCGAAGATTCATCCCGGAATTTTCCTGAACAGTCCAACCCATCACCGCTCTCATAAAGAAAAACAAACGCTCCAAATGGACTCTTGAGGCCGAACAAGCCTTCCAGGACCTGAAAACCAAATTCACCTCTGCACCTGTATTGAAGCACCCGCACCCAGATCTCCCTTACATAGTGGAAACCGATGCTTCCAGTTCGGCCATGGGAGCTGTCCTGTCGCAAAGAGACCCAAAAACTAACCAACTACACCCAGTGGCCTTTTGGTCCAGAAAATGTTCTCCTCCTGAAATCAACTATGCAATTACCGATAAAGAGTTACTGGCCATCAAATCTGCTTTCAAGGCTTGGCGTCACTACCTTCTCGGGGCAAGACACACCATCACCGTAATTACGGACCACAGAAACTTACAGTATTTAAAGACGGCCAAAGCTCAATCTTCACGACAACTCCGATGGACTCTATTCTTTGCGGAATTTGATTTTGTAATTACCTATCGCCCTGGCTGCAAGAATGGAAAAGCAGACGCCTTATCCCGGATTGGCATGGAAGAACCTAATTCGAGCTTAGAACCTGTGCCCATCATACCTGAGCAAAGAATCTTAGGCTTAACTTCATTGCAATCTATTGAGGATTTCCAAACGTCAGTAAAACAACTTCTAGACTATTCAGCCTTATTGGAATGGAGTCAAAAGGGTCCTCATTACACCGTTAAGGATGACTTACCCTACTTCCAGGAGCGGTTGTTTCTGCCAAGTTAAGAATTGCAAGAACTTGTTATTGCCCATCATCATGAATCTTTAATGGAAGGACACCCTGGTATCGCTAAAACGGAGGAAAAAATCAAACGCCACTTCTGGTGGCCTTCTTGGAGAAAAGACAAAGTCTTTTGTACTGTCTTGTGGAATTTGCGCCCAAAACAAGGCTCAAAAGAAAAGGCCAGCCGGCCTACTTCAACCCTTGGATATTCCACCGGCACCATGGCACACCCTGTCAATGGACTTTATAACAGATCTGCCTCCTTGTGCTGGTTACAACACAATCCTTGTAATTGTGGACCTATTCTTCAAAATGGCCCCTTTATCCCTTTAAAGGGTTTGCCTTCAGCTTCCACCTTGGCCAAGGAATTCCTGGAGAATATAGTTTGCATACATGGTGTCCCTTCCATTTTAGTCTCGGATCGTGGAAGTCAATTTATCTCACATTTTTGGAAGACGTGTTGCCAACTAGCACAAATAGATGTGCGGTTATCCACCAGCCACCACCCCCAGACCGACGGACAAACTGAGAGAACCAATCAGACTCTCGAGCAATATCTTCGGTGCATGTTACACCAATCCGAGTTAAATTGGAAAGACATACTTTGGATCGCAGAATATGCATACAACAATTCAGTGCTTTCTGGAACCGGACAAACCCCCTTTTATACTTCGTATGGTCACCATCCTCGGACCTCTGACCTAGATCCACCTCTGACCCTGGAAATGCCTGCAGTAAATCATCTGCATTCCACAATAACCCGAGCCTTCAAAGAAGCTGCAACTCATTTACAGCAAGCCAAGAAAAAGTATAAAGAAAACGCTGATTTGCACCGAAGTAAAACTCCTCCTTACCAAGTAGGAGACCAGGTATGGCTAGCAACTAAACATTTACCCCTCAAGGGCCCGCGAACCTTCAATCCCAGATTCATAGGACCTTATCCCATCAAAGCTATAATCAACCCAGTGGCCTTTAAACTGGATCTACCGTCCAACATGCGTATTCATCCAGTTTTTCATGCATCACTTTTGAAGCCAGTACAACCAGGAACCCGATTGTCCAAGCCTCCAGATCCAGTTCAAATTGAAGGGGAATTAGAATTCGAAGTTAAAGACATTTTAGACTCCAAGGTGGTAAAGTCGAAAACTCTTCTATCTTGTTGACTGGAAGGGATATGGACCTCAGGAGAGATCGTAGGAGCCTAGTAACCATGTCCACGCACCTCGATTAGTACAAAGGTTTCACCGGAGATTTCCGAACAAGCCCAAACCCCCAGAGGGAAGAACCTTGTGAGGGGCCTTGAGGGGGGGGGTACTGTCATGATGCCTACCTCCAAGGAGCCAGGTCCGACCCAGCAACCCCAGAGGCAGGCATCATTTCCCCCAGGGGAGTGCCAGCGGGCCCAAGCTGGGGCCCTTTGGACACAGTCCTGGCGCCTTAGGCGCCAGGCTCATGTTGGACCTCTGTCCTGGCGCCTTGGGCGCCAGGCTCATAAAGCTAGACATATGTTCAAGTGTTTTAATATGCACTTACCTGATGCAGACCATGCTGCCACATCCAGGCCCTCTTGAGGCCTGAATAGGAACTACTTTACCTGTGGGACTACTTTCCACCCGGGTGTGGTCGGGGAAGGATACATACCTGATCGGGGGAAGGATACATACCTGATCGGAGGAAGGATACACACTTGGAACTTCTTCCAAAGCTATTTAAACCACACCCGATCAGCAACTCACGCTTCGCGTTGTTCTGCTCCTCGCAGCTGGACGCTCACCGTGTCAGCTCCTGCATCTGGACTTCAGCCACGCCTGTCAGCATCCTGGGTCGCCTGCAAAGGGAGACAAGAGACCTACCAGCTAATCTGAACCACGGAGACATCACCGACGATCCTGAAAGGGAAGACATCATTTTTAAAAGCATTTCGTTACGATCGCTGCAGCGCTGCATTTCACTCACCTTTCCTGGGTTCCTCCATCTTCAGCAGCGATTATCCGGATGCACAGCCCCTTCCCAGAGCCTAGAGAAAAAGACAAGAATAAGAGGTGAGAGAAGGAAGGGAATAGGAAAAGCTCAGTTTCCTTCTAAGACTTACCTGTTGGGTCATTCCCATTTCATTTCGGGTCTTGCTGCTTCCAAGCATTTTCCGGACCCCAGCCCCTATGGGGAAAAAAGACAAAGACATTAGATGAGCGAATGAAAAAACATTACCTGAGCGCTCATCTAGGACTTACCAGATCTTTACTGGAACTGCACGTTTCACTTCGGGTCGGCGCCATATCTCCGGCATTCCGAACCCCGGCCCCTATGGGGAAAAGACATCAACATTAGCGCTTTGTTGCAAGAAGTCTTCAAAGGAATCTTCATTCATCACCTGAAAAAAGACAATGAACATTATTATTTAAAGCTTGAACTTTTGAACTTGCAACAGAATTTTTACAGCGCCTTACCAGTATAATCAAGCTTACCTGAACTCCCATCCAACCTCAATCCAGTGAAGTAACTGGGTTCAACGCGCCCCTGCGTCAGAAGCAGGATGGAGAGCTCGTCTTTTCAGACCCTAAGGTGAGACTTCACGGGGAATCGTGGAAGGGTATCGTGGAGGGTTGGAAGAGAGTGGGAGGCTTGAGCATAACTCAGTCAGTAGGTAATACTCCCTTTTCACACACAGGGGTATATTCCTACGAGCTGGAGAAGCCAGAGTAGAGGGCCCTTCCTGTCCATCTTCAGAGTCCTGCGCTTCACCATTGAAGAAGCATCAGCACTCGAAGCCAGACCTGCGCCTCCGTGGGAACCAGGTGAGCGTTACAATAGTCGCATTGTATGCTCCCCCACCGCACACCCTCAAAACTCCTTAATGACCTCCAAAGGGTAATGCTGGGAAGACACACTGACAACTGGGTGTTGGGAGGAGATTTGAATGAGGTAATGGATGTGATTAAGGACAGAATGCATTTGGACAATAGGAACCCTGACTCCCAGACCAAACTTAACTCCTTTGCGACAGCACTTGGGGGGGTGCATGTATGGCGAACCTTGCACTCCACAGACTCTGGTTTCTCCTTTTTTCCAACACACATAGGTCTCTGTCCCGCATAGATTACTTCTTCGTCCCACAGGATATGACACATAGGCTGAAGACAGCTACGTACTTAGCCAGTGGTATCTCTGACCACTCCCCCTTGATCATGACTACAAAGCAGGCCCGAACCAAGCCCAGGCCTACCTGGAGGCTCTACGCGTACTATCCCGGGGTCCCTGAAGTTGGTGAGGGACTCACTCAAAAAACAGCCGAATATTTCTCCCTGAACCAAGGCTCTGTAGCCAGTCCTACAACAGTATGGGAGGGGTATAAGGCAGTACTCCGGGGGAGGCCCTTTCTCTGGTGTCGGCCCACCGCCAGCAAGAGGTCAGGGAGATTCCGGAGAAAGAGCAGACCGCTGCAAGGGCGGAGGAGGAGGGGGGTGGTAGACTCTAGGGAAGCTATGATAACAGCCCAAGAGGCCCTAAAGAACCTAGCGCTAGACAATGCCAGGACTGCTCACTGGACCGTGAGCAGCCAGATATATGAGACGGGTGACAAAGACGGCAAACCCTTGCCTGGCTGGAAAGAATGGCTAGGAACAGGGGACATGTGCATGCCATACGAAGGGCTGGGGGGGACCTGCTCCTCGAAGATGAGGAGATAGCAGAGGCATTTGCCACCTTCAATTAATGCCTTTATTCCCTTCGGGAGGCCATGCAGGGCAACGACGGCCTACACTATCTAGACTCCCTTGTGCTTCCAAGGCTTTCTGAGGCCCAGACAAGCAAGCTGGAGGCCAAGGTCACGGAAGAAGAAGTGGCCACAGCCCTATCCCAACTTCAACCCAGGAAAACTCTGGGACCGAACGGCTTCCCGGTGGAGACCTGGCAGCGACTGGGGGAATCAATAGTAGGGGACATTCATCGTATGCTGCTGTGCCTCAGGGCAGATGGGAAACTTCCTCAAGACCTTGGACAGTCAGCTATTGTAGTGATCCCTAAACCTGGGAAGCCACCAGACCTCTGCGCCTCTTACTGGCCGATTTCATTCATAAACGGGGAGGCTAAGGGCCTTGCCCTGGTCCTAGCCAACAGGATGTTGGGGGTTATTTAGTCTCTGATGCACCCGGAAAACCAGATGGGTTTATGCCATCCAGGTCCACCAGGATGAACCTGCGGAGGGTGCACGTTGCTATCAGTCAGGCCACTGTGATTATGGATCCACTCACACTCCTAGTGGTAGATTTTGAAAAAGCCTTTGACTCAGTGGGATGGACAGCTCTATGGGATAGTATGGATCACATGGGGTTTGGGGCTAACTATATGGCCTGGGTGAAATTGCTATACGACTCCCCTGAAGCGGTGGTGCAGGTGAATGGGATCTCCTCCAGGCCTTTCATGCTGGGGAGGGAAACCAGACAGGGGTGCCCCTTCTCCCCCCTGCTTATTTATGCTGGCCATAGAGCCGCTTGCCATCGGACTTAGGATGTACCGGGGATGGTCTGGATTCATGTGGCCCTGGGGTGGGAAGGATCTGGTTTCACTCTATGTAGACTTGCTCATATACATGAGCAACCCCCGGATCTTGTGTCCGGTAGTAACATCAATACTCACAGAATATCAGGAGTTCTGTGGGCTTAAGGTAAACAAACACAAGACGATATTTCTCTCCCTCGAGGGCGGGGTCATCGCAATCCTGCAACGCTGTCCCTACTCAGTCTCCATTCAGAGCTTTGTTTACCTGGGCATTCACGTGGGCCCCAACTGATGATTTCCTCTGGCTTAACCTGCACCCGGTGGTGAGCAATTCTGAAGGGGATGTTACCCATTTGCAGTCCCTCCCGCTAAATCTGATGGGCAAATTGGCCCTTTTCAAAATGCTCTCACTCCCGAGATTCCTGTATGTTCTGCAAAATATCCCGATCCATGTCCCCCATACAGCCTTTACACCCATAGACACCCCCCTCCGAAAACTCCTATGGGGCAGGAAGCAGCCCTGCATAACCCTCCAAACCCTTCAACGCTCTGTCTAGGAAGTGGGCATAGGCCTACCCTGTCTTCAAGCGTACTACTGGGCTGCACAGTTGGGGGTGTTAAATGACTGGCTTCACAGGGACCAAGGGCTTCCTCATATTGGTGGCGAGATTAGATGCATGGGCGAACAATCGCCCCTCCGTGTCCTCTAAGGACAGGACAAAGAGGTGTCCAATATACCTGGGAGGCTACGGCAGATCCACATGGTCTGGGTAGAAACTCTTCAGCATATTGGTTGGGGTGGACGACCAACGCTGGGTCAACCCCTTTGGAATAACAGGTACATCCCAGAAGTTCGAATAATGGGTCACTTTCCCAGCTGGGAGGACCAGAGGATACAGACTCTGGCCGATGTGATACAATAGGGAACTGTTGGCATTCGGGGCGATCTGGGATAGGTTTGCTCTGCCCCCCAGGGAATTAAACAGATACTTACAACTAAGATTCTCAATGCAATTTTCCTATACCGCGCTTAACTGTTCCGATTAACAAATAAATTGAATGATATGCAAAGAGATGTTGTTATCCCAGAACAATTGTTTTTTTTTTTGTATAAACCTTTTCCAAACAAAATATTGTACTGATCAATCAAACTGGTAATATCAATTCATTGTGGCTGAGTTCAATTGTCACACACAAGGCATATATTTTCTCAATTAGAAATCCAAAACCATTAATAAAAGAAATCAAATGATCAATTCAATATTTGATACAATTCATTCAAATATTTCATATAGTTCATTCGTAAATTATGTTGGGTTGTTGCATATGTTGTGCGATTCAAATCCAAAAAAACGAAAACAAGGACCATATTTCTATTTGCCTACTCAGTCAGTATTGACCAATTCATTGCTCAAAAATGTCCTCTACTTCAAACGGGTGGTGGGCCCGTTAGAATCGGAAGACTGGGTGGAGGCACTAATGTTGCCACTAGAAATCGGCATAGACACCAAACTCCGGCTGATACAATACAAGATACTGCATTAGGCCTACCACTCCCAGGTCTCGATGAAGAAGTTGGGCATGGTGGTTGACTGAGATGGTCTGTGATGTCGCAGGTCAGAAGGAACCTTCTTCCACATGATCTGGGAGTATGAGGTCATACAAGATTTCTGGCGGAAATGCATGGATGAGATCAGTGGGGTTCTGGGTTCTCCCCGCCTTCATTCTTGACATGGGAGGGCTTTGGGTATCTCCGAGACACAATGCAGGATTCTTCAACCTGTTTTCCTGGTCTTACACTTTGCAATCTTGAGGGCTCATGAAAGCAACGGTTCCTTGTCGAAAAGGTCAAGGGAACTTCCCTCCTTGTAATACCCTTCTGCTTCGCCATCTTTCTCCTCTTGTTAAACAGCCATCTTGGAACGGCTGCTTCCTTGTGTGCTTTGCCTCGCTCAGAGTGTGCTCTCATGCTCCGCTTTTTATCCATGTAGGGAAGCTTAATGGAAGTCAGGTGTGTGTGATGGTCAGTACCTGCCTGACCATTGTATTGGGACACGTCAGGTATTCGGCTTGGGTGTTAGTCCATTTTCTCTCATATCGCGCTATCCAAATGTGTTATAAAGAAGGGGATACCGAGTCTCACCATCCGGTGTCCCAATCCCACTCCCCGAAGAGACCTCAGCCAGATGATCCTCCCACACTGGTCCACCCCCAGGAACTGGATCTAAAAGGGATGGCCGTGTCCTGGCCACCTGGATGACAGATCCCTGAGGACTAGTGGGTGAGACACATTCTGGCTTCTCATAATGGGGAGTCGATAAGGGGAGTGGAAATCCACTTTTACAAATAAAATGGTCAGCAAATGGGCTAATTTTCTCATTTTAGGTCATTTGTGAAGATCTCAAAATCACCAGTCTCAAGCAATGCTGTGGACAGCCATCATATCTGGGTGTCGTCACAACAGCCATTCGAATTAGAACATTGTAGTTTAGACTTTAGCATAGGAACATTTTAGAAAAAACATCAGCACTAGGTATTCGCCAATGACGAGATCAATAAATACGTTTAGAACGTTTGTACATCTGAACTTCGGTGACATACTACGGTGGACTGTAAAGGACCTACAAAAGTTGGTAAAACGAGAGGACTGTCTCCAAGGTGGGGTCTGAGAGCCCTAAAGCAGCCCAGCACACTACCATGCATTAGAGTGCTGATGGCCTTGGGCAGGAAGAGATGGGGTGCATGTAGTCTCTGGGGATATTTCAAGGCTAAGCATGGTCCTGTCTGGAACGTGGAAAGGTGGAAAAGGCTGAGTCGTGATCCTATAGAATCTGCTTGCTGCAGTTTTTGTCTGCCTGAACTGAACAAGTGCAATAATACATGCTTAATATGGATAATAAGAGGAAGAACCCACAACAAGCAACCTGAAAAAATGATAAGCGACTTTGGGCAAAAAGAAGGCCAAAGTTGCTTATAATAAGCACGGACCTGTAGTGAAAGAAGATAATCAGACATTCCCAGTGACAGAGCTGTTGGAGGTCAGGGTCTATCCGTGTGGCCAAGCTGTATTTTCATTTTCGTGCTCTATTTAGGGCTCTAAGGATCTGTGGGTGGGCGGGGCTACCCTGTTGCCCTATAGGCCAGTCCAAGCCTGGTCCCTGCCTGCAGGAGAAAGTGCTTTACCATTTAACATTGTCCGGAAGGTGAATTGTAGAACCGCTGGATTCCAGTCATGGTGGAATGTGCTCCTTGGCCAGCTGTAGTTTGGGGGGGAAGGTGGGGTAGAGCAGGTGAGCCCAGGGCTTTGGACGCCATGCGCTGCAAGGCACACTTGTTCGCACAGCAGGATTTCTTTTTCTCATGTGAACTTCCGACTGGCTGGTTGCAAGCTACTTTAATTTTCACACTATCATCTAGGGCTGCGCATTAAAGGGAGTTTTCTTTGGATCCAAACCACTTTTTGGGAAAGAAGTTTGCAGAGGGCAAGGTTTAAAACTTAGACGAGAAGCCTGTAAATGAAATCCTGTTAAAAAGGCACACAGAACTGACATGACATGATATGATTATATGTATCACTGTGCTTAAACTTGCTGCGTGTGGCTAGTAAAGAGCACAGGATATGTGCGTGCTCTTTTACATGATGTTAAAATGATGGAAACCGAATTCCTGTGGGGGTGAGGACCACAAGTAAGCTATGCAGTCCCCATATTAGAGTCCTTCGAACAGCAGTGTTGTACAGGGGTGTTACAAAACCTACATTTCAGGGTGGGCTAAGTGGTGACGGGAGGGGCCACTTCAGAAAATAGGTGGGGCAAACTTGGAGGCTCCGTCCCCACTGTACTACCTCCTTCCCCCATGGTCTGGTGTGGGAATCAACTATCAAATAGTATATTTTAAAGCGCAATATGAAGAGAGGTGATCAAAGTCTTTCTTGAATGTTTTACTGCGTTTGTTCAAGTACATTTTTCTGAACAAACACAGTAACATTTTAACACCGCCAATTTCAGGAGAGGCTTCTTTCACCTCGCTGTCTAAAGGCTAAAATTTAGGCTGGGGCTAACCCTTCAAATGTTGGGCGAGGTGCTTACTTCAGAGACGGTGGAGGAGTGACAAACATACTTGTGTAGGGGCATCTAACTTCATTACTCATTGTAATGAGACTATTCTAGTGCAGCTTCAATGTTACAATCAGTTAACGCTCTCCTTTAAGTCTGAAAACACCCACTTTTTGCAGATCCTGAAGGTCCTACAAAGTGTGAAACTGGCAGATGGTGTGCAATGAAAGACTCAATATCATAGCATAACAGGACATAGCAGAGTGTGGGGCAGTACTCTGGAAGGCCCAAGCAACTTCAGAGGCTAGGAGCAACAGGGAGAACATTTAATGTTGGTTCTACCACAGTTAGTCCGCTATACTAGAATCTCTGGTGCACTGACTAGATGGTGAGACTATGGGCCTCATTACACGGTAGGAGGTGGACCAAGGTGCTAATAGCACCTTGGTCCATGCCGGTAAAATACCGGCACCGCCTTGGTGGAAAGGGGAATTTCCGCCCTATTCCAAGGTTGGCGGGGTGGTAATTCCCCCTTCCACCATTGCCCTTCCCCATTCCCATTTTTGCCCCATAGGGCATAATGGGAATGGGGAAGGTGCTAATTACGGTACCGCAAATTTGCGGTGCCGTAATTAGCACCAAGGTCCCTTAGCGGGTTGGTTTTTAACGCCTGCTAAAAGCAGGCGTTAAAGTACCAAACCGCTAAGGGACCTCGTAGTAAGGCGGTAAGGGTTAACGGTCACCGGTATCATTACCGGTGACCGTTAACCCTTACCGCCTTCCGTGTAATGAATGTCTATGTCTGCCTGTCAAATCAAGTTATACAAGACTGGCGGAGGGGCAGTGCAGCAATAATGCAATTCGATGTGAGAGTATTGGAGCCGCTAGCAGAGGACCACCAGGGTACACTAATTTGTCCCTACACTTATTAAAACTGTCCTATTGTAAAGGTGTAAACGTAATCAATTATAAGCACTCCAATTTTTGCAGTTGAAGTCAGTGTTAGATTATATTATTTGCCCAGGATCACACACTTACGCTAAACAGTGAAGCAGGGATTTTAATCCACTCTGCAGTTTGGGCATGGCCACCTTCTTCCACGCTTTACTTGGAACATATATTTATGTTTTGGGTGTCAAGACCTACAATAATACTGTCCTATAGAGTTTACTTGCAAAATCCACAAATTGCATAGTAAAGCATCATGACAATATGTAAATACTTTTAGCAGCAGCATGTTGGGCCAAAATAATATCAGTGTACCTTTATTTTCCACATCCTGAATGGAAAAATATAAGATGCAAAAGGCAGAATATCTATGTACCTACTTTATTTTCAGCGCTTTCAGACACAGAATAAAAGAGGTGTAAAAAACTCACTTGTGTTTGGAGGTTTGTCACAAACCGCCAGCCTGTTGTTATGTTATGTCTGGTTTTTAGAACATTCAACTAAGGACATCTAAACACATTATTGTGTTGCTGGTTTTGTCACAGATTTGCAGGGTGGCTGTTGGCCTTTCAGTTGGAAATTCCCCATCATGCATAAGAAAGGCTTTGCTGCAGATGACAAACAAAACGTGTTGTTGAGTTCATTGCTGCCTGGGCTGATGGGCCCAGCAGATAGTAGATGTTCATTTGAACTGATTAGGGGCACGGAAACCCCGAGCCTGTGTTGTGCTGCTGGCGTTCTATGATATTCTGCAACCCCCACAAATGACAGACTCTGCAGGGGCAGAGCTTCAAATGGCATCACTGGCCAATCCCAGGAACAGAGCTGTTGGAGGGCGGGCTATCACGCTGTAGTTGCATATTCTCATTTTTACGCTGAGTGAGTGGCGGCTCCGAAGATTGCCGAACACTGCCTCCCTCATGCAGCCATGGGGATGCAGGATACCATACAACACCTGGTCACCCCACCCAAGGACCAGGTAAAGCAGAGGAAGCAGCAGTGAAGGTTTCAGCTACTCACAGGAAGTCTACGGCTTAGATAGTAGCATTATCAGAGTTCCTTCATATGATAGGATGGTTTATTTATATAGCGCCTATACACAATGTGTTTTAAAGCACTTCAAGGCAAGGGAGGGAACAAGAGAAAATACAATGACATTCTTACAGGCTATGAACAGTAAGGATGTGAAATTAACTACCGTACTGGGCCTGACGACATTTCAGATATAGCAAGAGCTAAGGCATAGATAAGGAAGGGAGTGGAAGGAAATGGAAACAGACAGGCGACTGCTGTACTAGGCCTGACGACATTTCTGGTAGAGCCGGAGAAAACAAAAGATGAGAGAGATGGGTGCAGAAAGGGAGGGGAGGAACAAAACAAGCGACTATCGTACTAGGCCCAACGACATTTCAGATAGTGCTGGTGGGTGGGGGAGAGGGAGAAAAAAAAACAACTAAGGGGAGGGGGGGAGGAGACAGACGAGGTTGCTATCATACTAGGTCCAGGCACAATTCTGATAGAGTAAGTGCATAGAAGAAAGTAAGTACGTATGGATTAGGTAAAACAGAGGCAATAGCACTGCATATTTCTCCTACACTGCTTCTAGGTGCCCCCCCCAGTGGTTCGGCTCACTGGGATTTGCTCCCATGTGCCCCACTCTCATTTTGCCCTGCTGAGGTTTTGCTCCCTGATTTTCCACTGTGATTTCCCCCATGGCGACCCATGCAATCAGTGGCGTCTTGTTTTTTGCTCTCTGATGCCGAACATAATTCCTGTAACTGGCCCTAGATATCTCACTGTGACCGTGTGGCATGCAGGGTGTTCCTGAGGACCCCTGCAGGTCTCTGGTCTCTCTGGAATCCCTACTCTGAGTCTGAACTCCCCTCAAACTATTCTTACCCAATGTGATGTCTACTTGGTAACCACTGTTGAGCGCCTGGGGACCAATTCCGTTGGCGACGGTGCACAGTATAAATACCTTTAACATTAACCTTAACAATGAACATTAACTGTTGCATGCTCTCTAGGTCTCCCACTCTCACAAACGTCCAGTCAGTGCTTGCTTTACACTGCCAGAG
Source organism: Ambystoma mexicanum (assembly GCF_040938575.1). NCBI lineage: Eukaryota > Metazoa > Chordata > Amphibia > Caudata > Ambystomatidae > Ambystoma > Ambystoma mexicanum. The sequence continues at coordinate 994,079,299 of NC_090921.1, forward strand.
ATACCAGCCACTCCTGGGTGCCGCAGGACATCTCCTCACAGGTACCTTACCTGAAGGCAGTGCCTTAAGTGGCACTACAAAATGAGCCGGGGCTCAACAAGGGGGCGTGGCCTAACAGCACGGGTCACCTGCTGGCTCATTGAACCATGCCCCTTGACGAGCCCCGGCTCAATGGGCTACAGGCACCCATGCCAGGAAGCCTTTTGTAGAGATCAGCACCCTCTCTCCCTGATCTCTGCATTTTTTTTCTATAGGCTTGCCTGGCAGGAGACAGCACCTCACCTATGCAGCCTTAATGGTGACGCTGCCCCTCGCCAGCTGGAGAGGGGCAGCATCAGCATTAAGGCTGAAAGGGTGAGGCTGCTGGAAACGGAGGCCTTTTTTCCTAAAGACTGAAATTAACGCGAAGGCGCAGGAGCTTCAGGATTTAGAAAACAAGGCCTCTGCTTCCAGCGCCCTCACGTTTATCTCCATAATGGTGGCACCGGCCAACAAGAGATGCCTCGCAGGTGCAGCGCCACCATTATGGCTGAAAGGCCTTTTTTCAGAAGCCCGAACCTCTCGCACACGAGCAAGAGCTTCAGACTTTCGAAAATAATCATTTTCATGTAGTGGCCAGAGGTGGCAGGGGAGATTAGTGAGCTCCGGCAGAGCCCCACCTCAAAACGAGATTTCGGAGCCTGCCGGGGCTCGGCCCGGCCCACTTAAAGCCCGGCCTGAAGATAAACACTACCAAGACGTCACCATGACAACACGTTTGCAGTCTCTATGCTCAAACACACTATATGTATACAGCTAGGGTTCAGCATGGGCAGCAGCAGCTCGGGGGCCCTCACTTGCACACACACAGCTACCAGATAGGCAGCAACTGGCATGCAGGTTTCATCTATTTGCACAACCAGGGTTCAGCATGGGTGGAAGCAGCTCAGGGGCCCTCACTTGCACACGTAACAGCTACCACAGAGGCAGGAAGGGGTGCAGGTTTCATCTATGCACACGCAGGGTTCCGCATGGGCAGCAGCAGCTCAGGAGCCTTCACTTGCACACGGAACAGCTACCACAGAGGCAGGAAGGGGTGCAGGTTTCATTTATTTGCACAACCAGGGTTCAGCATGGGTGGCAGCAGCTCAGGGGCCCTCACTTGTTTGTTTGTTTGTTTGTTTATTATTTATAATGCGCATCATACCCAGGGGTAACAGGGCACAGCTGTTACAAGTATATGCAAAGCTTAGTTACAATAAAAGAGGTATAAGAGCTACATGCAGGTCATTAATTACAAAAAGGTATATACAGATGGTACATATTTACAGGCATAGGGTACAAGCGAGGTATATACAAGGATACAGACATCATACAAGAACAATATATACAAGGTCTAAGGTGTTTATGGGTCTAACCTGGTGGGTGGAGGTATGTACAGGTATACGGTAGTGAGTGGGTAGTTATAATTACCACAAGGATACTAGGTCGAGAGAAGCAAGGAAGGAGGCAGTCCATACAGGCATAGATTATTGCCGTAGTGAGTCCTAACTGCCTGCTGAACAGGAGTTATCATTTACTGGTCATTAGATTTCAGCCACATAATGATGTTGGATCTGAAGTTTTGGTAGGATTGGTCTATTCTCAGTGTGGGAGGTAGGGAGTTCCACAATTTGGCTGCTTTCACGGGAAAGCTGTTGCCTCCGATAGTGGAGCGTTTGAAACTAGGTATGGAGAGGCGATCTCTGTTAGCTGATCTAAGTGGTCTCAGGGAGGTCTGTTTATGGAATCTCTGGGCCAGGTAGATGGGGGCAGCATTGTTGAGAGATTTGTGGGTGAGCGACAATGTTTTTAGAAGGATTTTGTCGTTGGTAGGGAGCCAGTTCTTCTGTCGGCTGAGCTCTGAGATGTGATCTCTTCTAGAGATGCCTAATGCTGCTCTAAGGGCATTATTTTGTAATGTTTGGATTCTTCTGATGGTGGCTTTAGTCGATCCAAAATAAAGAGCATTGCAATAGTCCAGGCGAGACAGGATGAGGGCTCTAGCCAGGATGGTGCAGCTGCTGTCAGAGAGAAATGGCTTGCCGGTGCGTATAAGTTTGCATGTGTAAGCCGTGGAGGACGCTATGGAATTGACCTGTTTGGCAAATGAGAGGTTTGAGTCAAGATAAAAGCCTAGTGTTTTTACCTCATGTTCCACTTTAATGCTGTTGCCATCAATTATGAATGAGGAATAGTCTACACCTAGTTTTTTTTAGGTTAGAGGGGGTGCCCAGGATGATAAGTTCGGTTTTATCATCATTAAGGCATAGACCATGCGTGGCGATCCATGCCTGGATGATGTACACTCTATTCACCAAGGCCAAATCCTTTACATAATCCCCTGAAAGCAGGAGGAGGATCTATGCATCATCTGCATAGTTAGTGTAGGTGATGCCGAGATGATCCAGATCATCGAAGAGGGGCTTGGTAAAAATGTTGTAGAGTGTGGGTGAAACGCAGGATCCCTGGGGCACACCACATGTGATAGGTATGGGGTCAGCAGCTGCTAGAGGCGAGAGGACCCTCATTGTTCTACCATTTAAGAAGGATCTAATCCAGGTGACAGCTTCATCAGAGAAGTGTGCTGTTGTGTCAAGATGGTTGCAAAGAATAGTGTGGTCAACCAGGTCGAACGCAGCCGAGAGATCAAGGAGGAGGAGTAGGGCTGATGTGCCATTATCTCTGAGCTCGTCGACTTGAGTCTTGAGATCGATGAGGTCTGTCTCCGTTCCATGTTGGGGACGGAAGCCTGATTGTCTGGCTCCTAGTCGGTGGTGTAGTTCCAGATGCTTTTGGATTTGTAGATAAGTTACCTTGTACAAGATTTTTAGGAGGAAAGGCACTGTAGTAATTGGCCTGTAATTGGTAGGTGTGGATGTGTCAAGAGTAGGTTTTTTTAGGAGAGGGAGTACCCAGGATTATTTAAGGTTGGAAGGGATGATACCAGTGGAGAAGGAGGCGTTGATAAGTTTTGTTATGAAGGGTGATAGATCTCGGGCCGCTTCCTTGATGAGCTGCGCAGGGCAGACGTCACCCTGGCAGTGGGAGGGTTTGAGGGACAGAATAATTCTTTCCACTTCAGGAATAGAAACTTTGGTGAAGTTAAATCCGGTGGATTCATCAGTATTGGTATTCCCAGTTGTTTTGGGTGGGGGAGGGTCATTTAGAGAAGCTTTTTTTTTTTACAAAAGATTTCGTTTTGTAGGGTGGATATTTTATTGGCTTAAGCGTGTTGGATATCTGAACACCATTTCTTATCTTTGGTACATGTGTCAGGTGGTGCTATTGGGGTCTCTATTTCTTTTAGAATGGTGAATAGTTCCTTCATGTTGGACTTGGCTTGGGATATGCGCGTGTCAAAGGATATTCGTTTAGCTAGACATATTTATTTTTTATAGAGGGAGGACAGTTTGGTGAGTTTAAGTTTGTTGGCTTCTGATGGAAGTTTTTTCCAGGCAGCCTCACAGTTTCTTTTTTGTTGCCTTAGGTTTTTTAAGAAGGGTGTAAACCATTTGTTCAAGTGAATTTTCGGCGTACTTGGTCTAAGTTTGAGGGGGGCGATCTGGTCCAAGGAGGTGGTCATAATTTTGTTGTATTCCTCGACTAAGCTCTCGGGGTCAGTGTTGTCTGGGAGCAGATTGAGGAATACACTTCTTGAGACTTGCACACGGAACAGCTACCACAGAGGCAGGAAGGGGTGCAGGTTTCATCTATGCACAGGCAGGGTTCCGCATGGTCAGCAGCCGCAGCTCAGGAGCCCTGACTTGCACACGGAACAGCTACCACAGAGGCAGGAAGGGGTGCAGGTTTCATCTATGTACACGCAGGGTTTCGCATGGGCAGCAGCTGCAGCTCTGGAGCCCTCACTTGCACACGGAACAGCTACCACAGAGGCAGGAAGGGGTGCATGTTTCATCTATGCACACGCAGGGTTCCGCATGGGCAGCAGCCGCAGCTCAGGAGCCCTCACTTGCACACGGAATAGCTACCACAGAGGCAGGAAGGGGTGCAGGATTCATCTATGCACACGCAGGGTTTCGCATGGGCAGCAGCCGCAGCTCAGGAGCCCTCACTTGCACACGGAACAGCTACCACAGAGGCAGGAAGGGGTGCAGGTTTCATCTATGCACACGCAGGGTTCCGCATGGGCAGCAGCCGCAGCTCAGGAGCCCTCACTTGAACATGAAAACAGCTACCACAGAGGCAGGAAGGGGTGCAGGTTTCATCTATGCACACGCAGGGTTCCGCATGGGCAGCAGCCGCAGCTCAGGAGCCCTCACTTGCACACGGAACAGCTACCACAGAGGCAGGAAGGGGTGCAGGTTTAGTCTACAATATAGGCAGGGAAGAGAATATGTTGCAGCATCCCATTGTTGCGTTCACTTGCACACGAAACGGGCAATGCAGAAGCAACCGTGCAGATTCCTTTCTCGTGCACACAGAGGAGACACCATCTGAACGGCCACATAATCGTACGTGTCGCTCTACTTGAAAGCCACTAGCTCCTTGATAGCCAGAACACACAGTCCATGTAGCACTTCAGGTCAGGATGACATAAACACAACTACCCCTGGAGCACTCTCTGGCCCTTATCACAGAATGGTACCTTCTCCGATAGTACTACCAGAACCTAGACAGACGAAGCGGGTTGACAAACCATTGTGCTACATTGAAAAGTCCTCCTTTTCACTCTTTCCAATGAATTTGGTTTTTCAGAAAGCCTCAAGGTTTCTGTACCACTATTTTTCTTCACAAGTGAATTGTTATGGATGTATTATTGTAGAACAATATAAACTTCACATCACGTTTGAACTGAATAACAAAACATCTATTAGCCAGCTCCCTGGTGCACATTCTAGAATGTTCAGGAGGAAACCTCCCCGTGACCTCCTACTTTCAATATAACATTTGTTTTGAAAGGGTGAAACTAAATGAAAAACAAGTGGAGCGCCCATTATTGTGACCATGCCACCCACTTCCCAGACTACCCACACCTCCCACAAACACTTCAGAGATGCCGCTCTCCAGGCTCCAGTCACCGCCCCGCCCATGCTCACCATTGTTTGTTACACTTCTACCACTGCTTCCAAGTTGCCACACCCCCGTACTCACATTTTCCAATCGGGATTAAACGCGCCCCTTAATCCCAGCGGCACAGAACTTTCGGACGGTCTGCCCGAGGGCCGGAGACTTGAAACAGGAGCCGCTCTATCCCCCAGCCTCTGCCACCCGGAGGCTCCTGACACTCATGCACAACAAGGCCTATCGGGTTATTGTGATGGAAGAGAGTGCTGTGAGGTCACATCATTCTCACCAATCAGAGGCCTCGGCTCGCTGGCACAGTGACATCAGAGCGTGCCTATGGTCACAGAGGGCCGGGGAATTTAGGGCAAGACATAGAAACGAACACTGTGCTCTATTGACACTTTGGCACTCGTAATTAATGCATCACAATCTTTCTTTTATGTGTATGCAACACACACATCAGTTGGATGAAAACAATCAAGTACGGTTTTTATTATTGGTTTACGAGTAATTGCAGTTTAGCTTTTTCAGGAAAAAGTCCAAGACTGGATAGACGCCTTGTGATAAACAGAAAACAGGGAGCTTTCGCCACGGGTAACTCGGTATCTCTCTAGAGATATCTACTCACTGAAAAGACGTTAAAGTGCAGTTACGTTGACTAGATTTCATGCAACAAAATCCTTGCATTTCAGAGGATGTGGGAAGTCAGGACCAGTTTAACTCAGCGCGCTCCTGTTGATGGCCCCCATAATGCCATTGTGTATGCCATTGTGAATCCCTTCTCTTATAATATCTATGTGCTCATTGGCTTTGCAACAGGAACGGCCAAGTTCAGCTGCTCATGACTTCCCACATCTACTGAAATTCAAGGGTTTTGTTGCATTAAATCGGGTCAACCTAACTGCACTTTAACGTTTTTTCAGTAAATTTCAAGGGTTTTGTTATACCACCGTTTCTTTAAGGGCCACGGCCTCTGGCCATGTCCTGTATATGTTCCCCCAATATGTTTCTTTTGGTAATGGGTATGGTAATATTTATTTGTAAAGCGCCTATACACAAGGCAAGTGTTTCAAAGCGCTCAAGGAGGGAGGGGAAAAAGAAGGAAAAAACAACAGTCATTCAGAGCCCTTGAATTTCTGAATGATACAAATCTGTGCAGGCAGAAGAAGTGCAAATAACACAATTAACTGTGTAGATAACAGCAAATAGGTCTGACGACAATTCAACTTTTCCAAGTGCATTGAGGCGCGACAATGCAAGGAGGGGAGATAGACAATCTTCAAGGCATTCTACGGTTAGATTGTGCAAGTGCACAGACGGTACAAAAAGAGGGGAGTGGGGACAAGTGCAGGGGGGGGTGGGAGAAATCAAAGTGCACCCCATTAGCCAGAGAACTGGGTAAGTGCTGAGAGATGCCATTCTCATGGGTCAGTGACTAAGAGCAGTAGCCATGCGGCAAGTGCAGGCCCGCAGCAGGGACGTCTTTTAGGAGCTGCCAGGGGTCGCACCTGCACGACACCCTTGCGCTGCCATATGAACGAGGCCGACTAGAATATCCCGACTTATACTTTTATTTCCTGGCCGCGAAGGCCCAATACTTGACTGAATGGGGGTACCCTAATGTCGAACACCCGCACTCAGTACTGGCAAAGGCCACAGTGTTTCCAAACAACCTTCAGGGGATGCTAAGGGGTACCCGGGAAAAAGCATCACAAGCTGAGGTCCAAACAATAGAAGCGACATGTAAGGTTTGGGTGTTCATTGATCGGATGACGACCGCTGTGGCCTGCCACTCCCTGGACTTCCCAATAGACAATATTTGTGGAATCCCGCTCACAGACGAGAACGTTTTCCAGAGACACTTTGAAAAAGTGGGGGTCCAGACCTTGGGTGACCTGATACACAACGGACAATTTATAGCATGGGACGTCCTGAAGGCCAGGGGTGATTGGACAGCTGTGACCATGTTCTTGTATTTTAGATTGACAGAGGTTGTGAGATCTAAATGGCCGGAGTTCCCACGTGCCCCCGCATCCCACCCAATACTTCAAAATGTACTTAACCCACTGTCCACCAAGAAGCTAGTGTCCACCCTATACAAAATGACTAGAACGGGAAGGGAAGTGGGCGGACGGACCCATAAGAGTCAATGGGAAATGTCACTCGGGAAAGTGTTAAACGAAGAGCAGTGGAAAGTCGTAGGTATGCACACTTTAAATTCCTTCACCACGTCTACTATTCCCCGGCCCGCCTGGGCAGAATCTTCCCTGAGAGATCCCCTTTAAGTAAAAGATGTAAGGAGGACTCTGCTGATTTCTACCACATGTTGTGGTCCTGCATACAAATTAGACCCTTCTGAGGGAAGATCGAAGAGGCAATGTCCGAGGGGTTATCTACCACACAGAACTATATGCCGGAATTATGGCTGTTAGCACTAATTGAGGGGGCGCCCGTCTGGAGAACAGACTGCTGGGGATGGCTGCTGTGACGGCTAGACATATGAAAGCTAGAACATGTGGAAAGTGTAAAGCACCTAGGTTTCTGAGCTGGCTGAACTTCATGAATACATGTGAACAAAGAGAAATGCGGTATGCATCTACGCACCCAATCAGTAGTAGACCAATTGATTACTGGCACCCATTTAGGCACTACTACTCTGTGTTTATGGAAAACGCTCAAATAGCTTGGGAACCCCGTAGCAAAGTGGTCTAACCTGTTAATGAAAATGTACTTTATCAACGCCATGGATAACGTACTCAGGGTAGGGTCGTCCATGTAATGAAGGTGGTGCCTGAACGATTAATATGCTCTATCGCATTGGGAACGTAGGAAGAACTAGACTAGTATGAACTGACCGTATCGGTACTGGAAGATCTTGAATGGCGATATGTGAAATGGAATGATTGGTCTGATATGTGTAATATTCTATGCGTTGCACCGGGTAGCCGGGAACGGGAGGGAGGTCGGGGGAGTTACGGGTTGTATGGGTACTGTGCCCATTGTTTACTGTTGTGTATATAAAAATAAATAAAGTTTAAAAAATATATATTATGTGTTTATGTGTTGTTTACATGAGTACATTTTTTAAATAGATTAAGTAGTTCATAGTATGTCTCCCAATCACCCTTACTATTTTACCAACATTATAAACACAACCCCGAGGGACTTTTCATCAAAAACACTTTCATATGTTATGTTATTTTTGCATTTTCATAACGCCTTATGTACCATTGGTATGGTCTCAAGGCGCTGGTAGGTTGAACGCCCTCGGGAACCGAAGTTCAGATCAGTGGAGAGAATAGAGAGAGTCAAAAGGTGCATGTGAGCACCGGATATGTGTGCAGCTGGTGTGGCATTCGTGTGATAGCTGCTTCTTAGCAGTAGGTGTGAAGGTTGAGAGATCAAGAGTATGTGTTCGTTCTGGCAGGTTGTTATCCAGACCGATTTTGGCTGCGTTAGGCCTGAGGAGAAACGCCTATGCTGGAGGGTGTGTAACCAGCAGTGTTTAGTTAGAGCGATGGGTAATATGTGGCAAATGATGGTATGAGAACAGCTATACCGAACGGTGTCATAGTATTGATGCGTTCTATTTGAGTGGTGGTGTAAAGAAGAGAGTAAGCGTGGAGATGAGAATATGGTGGTTTACATTTGGTGCTTCACACCAATAGTTCCATGTACTCCCTCCATTTCAAGTACTCTGACTGTTCCAAGTAGTCCGATCGTTTCAAGCACTTCAAACCATTCCTTTCAATGCTCTTTCAAATGTTCCATGTTCTTCAAACCATTCCATGTGCGCGCCAATCTGTTTCATGCATTCCAGTCCGTTCCATGCACTCACATCCGTTCCACGCACTTGCATCCGATACATGCACTCCACTTAGTTTCAAGCACACCAACCCGTTCCAAGCACTTCAACTGTTTCATGCACTCCAACCAATGTATGCACTGTTCCTTTCATTTGTTCGGGCCATGTTATCCTTTCTCCATGCATCATTCATCCACATACGTTATCTTCACAGGTTCCATTCACTTAACTGGCTCCACCCAATTCATACGTTCTATCCACTTCACCCGTTTCGCCCACTTCACTGGTTCCACCCACTTCACCAGTTCCGTAACACACCACCCGTCCATCCACCCATTTCATCCGTTCTACCATTTCGTGGTCAGTGTTGTGAACTCCACGCCTGCTCCTATTACTAACCCCTTGCTAATTGATCATTTCGACAAATACTCCATTTATTGTACATTTGTATGGCATCCAAGTGTTTCCAGGCGCCACAAGGTAAAAAGAAGGGGGGCATGGGGAATCAACTGCAACGGTCGTACTAGGCTGTGTGACGTTCTTACCGTGCAAGTGCAGAGACAAAGTGCAGGGGAGTGTGGACAAGAGGGCAGGGGTGGGAACAGGGGAGGAGGGGGTAATTGCAGGAGTGGGGGGTACAAGGGGCTGAGCAAGTGTTGAGGGGAGCCACGATGGGAAAGCGCAGGGGGGAGAGGGAGAACTGCGAGGATGGGGGGGTGCAGATTCAGGCCAGTCTGGGAAGGTTGCCCAGGGGCAATTGCTGGTAAGGATTTCCCGAAGGGGGCTGATCAAGAAGGGCCTGGCCCCTTTAAGATTCACAGGGGACCCGGAACCAGTCGCAGAGGGACATTCGCACAGGAGGGTGAGAAGAAAGGGGGGGTCTTGAGATATTTCCGGAACTTAAGAAGATCCGGCTCAAGCCTGAGGGGGGGCAGGCAGGCCACTCCAGAGGGAAGCTCCTTCCGAGCAAAGGGATCTACCTCCCACTCTCTGCTTGAAGAAGCGTCTGAACTGCAGAGAGTTGGAGCTAGAGGACCGAAGGACTCTGGTAGGGAGGTATTTAGGGATAGAGAGTTGGATGTAGAGGTCCCAGGCCCCAGACAGCCTTGTGGATGCGGCAACACGTCTTAAATGTGATTGTTGCTGTCACCGGGAGTCTGTGGTGAGATTTTAGGGCCGGAGAGATGCAGTCCCTGGGCTTGAGGCCAAGGACAAGCCTTGCAGCCCTATTCTGGATTAGTTGAAGAGGGCAAAGGGGTGAAAGAGGCAGATTAAGGAAGAGGCTGTTGTAGTAGTCCAGCCTAGAGAGCACCAGCACCCTGGAAACTGAGTTTCTGGGTGACGGTAAAGATCTCAATGTCACCTGGCCTACCAGGATCGCTGTCTCCGTCCTCCCTCCGTTTCCCCTCCCCTGACATTTGATGTCATCTTTGACGTCCTGGGTGTTAATCTTGTAAGTGTACAGTGGTGGCGCGAGTTATGGTTGCTTAGCTTACCATAACGGGCAAATTTCTGGGAGTGTTTGGTTTTACTTGTAACAATAACATCCATTTAACAAAGTTTTTTCGCTGAATTTCATAGGTTTTTACTAGTGCAACGTAACCAGAATGTAAAGTTTGTTAAGTGATTTTTCTTTTGTTCACAATATTTTTATTGACATTTCTCAAACATATCGATACATCTAATCATACGCCCAAGCCCCCGTCCCTCCCACCCACACCCTGACTTCACGCAGTGTCTTTGTATAAAAGTTCCAGTTGTCGAAGGAGTTTCTTAAGCCCCAAATAGGCCCTAATTGATGTCCATGTATTGTCACTTTGTATCTAGTATTCTGATATTTTGCGGGCACCACTGTTGCATGTAATCACTCTTCAGATATTCTATCACTTCTCCCCATTCGCTCCTGAATTTCTCCGCTTCTCCCTGTATCCGGTATGTGATCCATTGCACTGCCACTATGTCCCAGAGCTTATGTAGTCAGTTTGTCACCGTAGATGGGTCTGTTTGTTTCTAATTTGTGGCTATCACCAGCCAACCTGCTATTAGCATCGTCATCAGGGCTCTCTTTAGTGGTTTCGAAGTTAAAAGCCCTCCAGTCTAAAAGTCCACATAAGCTTTCTCCCAAAGAGAGGGTGTGTAGTTCCGGTATAATTCGTTTTATCTGTCCCATCATGTCATTTCAAAAGCCTTTGATCTTGGGGCAGTCCCAACATATGTGCTTCCAGTTCCATTCCCCTATATATCCCCTCCAACATCCCTGGGAGACTGTGTTAAACATTCTATGTAGTTTTTGAGGAGTGTAGTGCCATTGTAACATCATCTTGTACCATGCCTCTCGTAATTGTATAGACCTAGTCAGCTTTGGAATGTTCCCCCATAGCCCTTTCCAGTGCTCTCGTGAGATAACTTTACCTATTGTCCCCTCCCAAGCTTGCCGGTATGGCCAGATTGCATAGGCTTTACCTTCCTGTAGGAGCGAGTAAATATTTGAAATTAGTTGTTTGTCCCCAGAGTGTGTAGTTATATATGTTTCAAATTTCGTCAATTGCCTTGTTGCTGTGTGGCGTATCTCACATTGTCTTAACCAGTGTCTCAGCTATGTGTATTCAAATCTGTTTCTTTTATTCTCATATGTGCCATGCGTTCTTCAAATGGTGCTACCTCCCCGTCCCACACCATGTCCCTAATCTTCAAGCACCCCCTTCCTGCCATCAACTGAATTTGCCCTTTTCCATACCCGGCGAAAGGCTGGGATTCCCAAACATGGGAGTAAAAGGAGAGGGGCGTGTTGATAGATGCCATTTCTTTATCCATCTGTCCCATAGGTCACATGTTGTCCGGAGCACTGTGCCAAGTCTAGCACTCTGGCACCTATCCTTCCCTGGTAGCCACAATAACCCTGCTAATGGTCTGCCCGCCACTGCCCATGTCCATACGGGCCCAGATCTTTTCCCGGCTTTCTGAGAACCATTCTCTCATCACTCTCAACTGAAGCCATTAGTAGATCTAGGGAAACTCTGGGGTGTTTTTCTTTGCCATACAAATTTTGATATAAGTGTATTCATTGTTTTAAAGAATTTCTGTGGGACCGCAATTAGGATGGTTTGAAATGTATATAGAAGTCTGGGGGGAGTCACCATCTTAACCGTTGTTATACGTCCCAGCCATGAGATTCGGAGGGGAGTCCATTTTGAAAAGTCGTCTTGTGCTTTCTTTATTAGGTCTGGGTAATTTTCTTTGTATAGAAGTGTGATTTTGTTGGTAAGTTGAGGGTGCTTCCCTGCACTTGTAGTTGATGCGCTCTTGCTACGCTATATGCCCAGTGGTTGATCCACCTTCTGGTGTCTTTGCGACATTCCTGTGTTTTACTGCTTGATTAGCCCGTTTTATTGTCTCCTTTGAAGTGGCCCGACCCGGAGCCCAAGGGAGTGCGACTTCACACTCCGGCAGCTTCTTGAAATCTGTTCAATGAATTTTATAGGTTTTTACCAGTGCACCCTTAATTTGCTACAAGTTCCTTATATTATACTCACCCCCAATGTGAGTCTGCGGACATCGGGTAGCATTTTCAAAGCCCAGAAGCACAGGGGAGAACAAAAAATGTTCTACCCTTCAACCAACAAACACATATACATAAAACAACATTACATATATTTACTACACCCTAATCTACCTTTTTGTACAAAGTCATTATTTCAAAATGTACAAATTATGTTTTCATGTAGCACACAACATAATGGAATGCACCAAGCACAAACCATAATTGTACACCTCATATTATCCCCTCAGTACAACTCTGCATACAGACTCACATACACCTGGCGCTTATTAAATAGTAAGTACACTATTTATTTCTGTGTTATTACCATTCATTATATAAACATTTCTTATTAGCAAAAAGCACAATTTTTTTTATTTTCACAGAAATGGCAAACACACTTGAATGGTTAGAAGACAACCTCCCAAAAGAAGAAATGAATGATGAGAACATCTCTAATGGTATACAATACATCTTTTAATATAAATAAATAATGTAATTTGTACAGACCTCGCTGAAATAAAAATGTGAAAACTATGTACTATAAGAAAAATGACAAAGAAACAACACCCGAATTTAATTATACAGAATCCCAAGAGTCACAAAGGGAAGCCCTTTCCCCAACTGTACATAATGAAATGATGATGTTGTCTGCAAAATTGGATCAAATCAGTAATGACTTTAAGGAACTTTAAAATTATGTCAACAATCATGTGATTAAAAATGTTCATTTTCACTTAAGGAACTTTAAAATTATGTCAACAATCATGTGATTAAAAATGTTCATTTTCACTGTCCTTCTTGCACCCGTCCTCCTTGTCCCCAGCAATCATCCCCATCAAACTCTCAAAATTTAAATGAAACACGCTTTGATGAAACCTCACTCCCTTTCTCCCTTGATCATTATCAGATGTAGCCCTCTGCTTCACGAGATGTGGCTCTAACTCACAATGCTTTCTTTACATGCTTCTGTAATTGTACGCCTATCATCGTTTTCTATGCAACTGGCACAATATTTGTAACCGTAACCTCAAGTGTAACTGGAATTGTACATAAGCAACCTCTTCTAATTTCTGTAACCATAACCTTAATTCAAGCGCCTAGATGCCTAGGGGCTTAGTGCGCTCTACAAATTCTCCCATTTATGTTTCCCATTCCGATACCCCACCCCTTTCTTAAATAATTGTATTTTTGATACTATAAATATCCTGTATATTGTTCTGTCATATTTATTTTTTTAAGAATCTGCGGACACCGCGACTGTCTGAGGTGTCTGCACTCAAAATGGCATTGCCCCCGCACAAGCACATTGTCCGGACATGTCTGTTTTCGCATAACACTTTTTTTTGTAAATTTCATTTTATTGATTTCATGGAAACATTGAATGGTACAACCCAACAGGAGGGTGAAATCCCTCAACAAGTAATTCAAACATTGGAACTTTTCCTGTTATTCTCTCCCCCCCATCCACTATCTTCCCCATGTACTCGGATAAACACTTCCCCTTATACTTGGAGTTTCTGGCTTCATACAAACAGTCCAAACCTAGAGTGGTCTTGGAGGCTCAGATGTAAGCTTAATATATATCCTGGTGTTGCTCTCGTTTCCGCCCGGGCCGGGACTGGTCATATTAGGTGTTCCCGTTACCCCATATCTCTACCCAAAGATATGAAAAAAATGCTGCCACTCCATCTCTATGACTGAGCTCCCTCCATGGATCTCTGCAGTAATCATTTCCATCAGAAATATATTCTTTGCTACGTTAGTCCATTCCTTTAGCGTTGATCGCGTCCTCCTCTTGCAGTATCTCGCACGGCATACCTTGGCTGCCAAGAGGTGAAAGTGTACCAACGGAGGGAACGGTGTGCCACTGTTCTCCATGTTTGTCCATACTAAAAAGTACTAACAGCGGATCGGCCGCCCATTCCCTCCCACCTCCCGTCTTTGATCCATCCCAAGACCTCAGCCCAAAACACCTGGAGCTTCGGGCACTCCCATCACATGTGCCAATAGTCAGCTCTGCTCCCACACCCATGCCAATACAGAGGGTTCACAGTGGGGAACATTTTAGATAGCCGCTTCGGGTCATAATGCCACCGGTGCAGCAGTTTCGGCCCATACAGTTTATACTGGCAAGATACAGACATTTTAAAGGCCCTCCTGCACATTCGTTGCCATAGATGTTTATTGTAATCTATACCCAGATTCCTTTCCCACCTCTGACGAAGTCCGTCCGCTGCACCCCCCTTTGTCTCTAGAAAGGCTCTATAGAGGAGCGAGATAAGGCCCATCATCTCCGTATGCCTGTCAAGAACCTTCTCAACTGGGGTGAAGTCTCTCTGGGTTCCTGCCTTCCACTTATCTGCAGTAAAGATCCCCTTCAGTCAGAGGTAGGGGAGCACAGATAGTTTACCTATACCTAGACTGTCCTCCACTTCCTGTATCTCTATGAACCTCCCTCTTTCCCATAATTGACCCACTCTGGCAAGTCCTACCTCAAAGCATTCCTGGTATCTCCCAGGTTCAGGTATGTCATCGCGCACTGGTGGGGGCCCAGATAGGACTCATCGGGGAGGGCCATGTGGTGACTCTCCCCTTGTCCCCCCTCCTTTATTCAACACCTCCCAATAGACCCAGGGGAACTGGAGATCACGGATTCTCTGCAGGAGCCACGCCCCATGCAACCCAGAGCCATTCCCCCACCGTTGCAGGGAGCATGTGTTGGTTCTCTAAAAATATCCACTGTCTCTCCGGGTCCTCCCACAGATGCGGCACCATTGCTCTGAGCTGTGCAGCTGTGTAATATAGCATTAAATCGGGGAGCCCTTTTGGCATTATTAGCGTCTCAGACCCCACCCTGGGTCTCTGGTTCTGCCATAGGAAGCGCATGATCCGTGTCTTAGCCTCCCTCAAGAGGGTCTCCGGGGCCCTAGCTGGTAGCATCTGGAAGAGATACAACACCCTCGGGAGAAGGTTCATTTTTACTGCATTAAGCCTCCCCATCCGAGAGAGTTGTCCCTTGCCCCAGGTGGCCAGCTTGCTAAATGGCTTACTAAAGATGGGGGGTGTAGTTGGCTTGACCCAGGTCTGCCCAGGTCTAACAATGGTAACACCCAAGTATCTGATGCTGTCCATCTGCATTTCAAGACCAAGAGCTCCGCCACAACCCTACGTCCATACTCAGAGAAAGGAAGGTTAACCGACTTTTCTTTACTTACACTGAAGCCGAAAACCGACCGTACTCCTCAATTATTGCCAAGGCTGCTGGAGTAGAGCTTGTAGGATTAACCAGATGTAGCAGTACATCATCTGCATAAAGCCCCACCTTGAATTCCCTCCCACCTACCCTAATTCCCTCCACCTGGGGGACCTCCTTAGTCGCTCCGTGAGCACCTCCATCGTTAGCGCAAACAGAAGAGGCGAGAGAGGACAACCCTGTCTCGTACCTCTCATCAGGTCAAATGCCCTTGACAGCCACCCATTAACTGCTACCCGGGCAACTGGGGGTGCATAGAGTGCACATATTCCTCTCAGAATCCACTCCCCAAACCCATATTTGTGCAGGACTCTGTAGAGAAAACTCCAATCAACATGAACGAATGCCTTCTCGGCGTCCAGTGTAACCAACACTGGATTCCCTTCCTTCTTTGCTGCAGCCTCCATCAGGTGCATCGTTTTGTGCGAGGTATCGGTGCCCTGCCTGCCCTGAATGAACCCAACCTGATCGGTGTGGACCAATTTTGGCATGAGCCCCTCCATTCTCGTGGCGAGGACTCTCTTGAAAATCTTGGCGTCGACATTTAGGAGAGAGATGGGGCGATATGATTTTCAACTCTCGGGATCACATCCTGCCTTCGGTATAATACAGTTACCAGCGCTCTGCCAAAAGAGGGTGGGCTGAGGCCAAGATGGCACAGCGAGTAGAGCGCTCGCTTTGACATCCGTGCAGAGCCTGTTAACGCAGGTTAGAATCCCGGCGGGGCCAAACTCAGCCTTTCATCCTTCCGAGGTCGATAAATGAGCACCACACACCGTGGGTAATAATAAGCAGCGCTCAGATACCTGAGGGTTCGTAGCGCTATATAAATTCCTAATTATTATTATTATTTTATTAAGATACCACTAAACAGATTTGCCATGTGCTGGGCCAAGGGGCCTGCAAAAGCCTTATAAAACCCAGCCATGTACCCGTCATCTCCTGGGGCCTTCTCCAACTTCAAGTCGCTAATTGCCCTCAGCACTTCGTCCTGGGTGACTTGCCTGTCGAACTCTACAATCTCACTTCCTTGGAGGCTCGGCAGGGACACATCCTGTAAGTATCTATCCAGCTCCCCCTCATCAACCTCCCCTTCTATTCAGTATAATTGCTCATAAAATGTGGCGTATTCCTGCACCACCTCTCCCGCTGAGGAGTACAAGTGCCCCCCTGGGTCCTTAACAGCCGATACCCACCTTTCTGCCCTCTGTCCCCAGAGCCTGGCTGCCAACAAGGCATCAGCTTTTTTTTCTCCCTTCATCTTTGTTTGAGGAACCGTAGACTGGAAATCACCTTCCCTACCTCCAATTCTTCCAACTCCTGGCGTTTTTCCGATGCCAACCGTAGGTTATCCTCCTCTCTCCCTGTCTCAGCCAATCCTAACGTTTCCAACCTGCGGATCTCACTCCTTAGTTTCTCAATCCTATGGGTCCCAACTCTTTTTTTGGCAGAACCCTCTCTCACCAGGAGGCCCCTCCAAGTCACCTTGGCTGCATCCCATACCAAACCCGGTTCCACCTCCCTCGTATTGTTAAAGCTGAAGTATTCACCTATTGCCTCCCCCATTTCTTTGGCGAAAGCAACGTCCCTCAACAAGGTGTTGTGGTTTAGGCTCTTTTCATCGCAAATAATGCATCGAAAAGACAATCCATTGATTGAAATACATCGAAAATAAATGCATCGAAATTCTATCTTTTACATTAAAAATACATATCAATCGAAACGTATCCATTGAATATAGGAATGGGCAAATTTCAATGGATATGTACTTTTAAATGTAAAATAAAAGCATTTCGAAGCATTTATTTTTAATGATCCGTTACATGGTGCTGTCCAGTGCTGGAATTTCAGCACTGGCCAGCTCCTTGTAACATTTTACTGTTTATTGTATATTGGGGGGGTTCCCCCAAACCCGTCCACCCCCTTAACCCTAACCCGCACTCCAACCCTAACTCTAACCTTAACCGAACCCTAACCCTTATTCTAACCCTAACTCTAACTCCAACCCTAACTTTAAATATAATCCTTATTCTAACCCTAACCATAACCCTAAACCATCCTGAACCCTAAATCTAACTTTAAATCTAACCCTAACCATCGAAATTAACCATCGAAATGTATTCAATTAATATGCTAACCTCCCCATCCAGCCCACCACTGTGGTCCACCGCCCGGTCAGGCCACATGTTAAAGTCCACCCAAGCAATATTAAGCCCACTGTATGGCTGATTATTTCCCCCATGACTTCCTGTAGAAACTGGGACTGTCCCGTGTTTGGGCAACAACACACCGTGACAATGGTTAGCTGCACTCCTTCGAGAGTCCCAGAGATTTCCGTCAGCCCTCCCCCAAACCAGTGGGTCATTAATGTGGGTTCTTCAGTTCAAGAGGATGCCGCCCCACCCCTCTTGGAGGACCCAGAGGCCCAAAAGACCTGTCCAATGTCGGTCCCTGGAATATGCCTTTCCTCTCCTTGAACTAGCCTAGTCTCTTGTAGCACCATTATGTCCAATCCCGTGTTATGGAATTCCCTCCCAAGCAAAAATCGCTTAGTAGGCAAGTTCAGGCCCTTTACGTTTAGGGTCCCCACTTTAAGTGTGTTGGCCCGGCCCCCATTTTCAGTACCCACCATTCGGATGCTTGAACATATATCCTGACCACCCTGCCCTGTGTAAAGCCATACCTTCCATCTTCTCACAAACTGTAGCCACCCTATCCCGCCCACCCATCTCTCTCCCCACCCTCCCAGACCTTGTGATCGCAATAGAGCTTGAGGGATCTTGTGCATTAACTTTAGAACCCAAGCCTTCTGCATTAGGCTGCCTCCCTGCCTCCCCCTGCTAACCCCCTCCTCCTTCCATCCCCTCTCCCTCCCCCTCCTCTGCCCATCTTCCTGCGAGGCATCCACCTTGTGATGGGCCATCAGGGATGACCTTGCATCGCCCACCGTCTCACATACAATCTCCCCCTCCCCTTCCAGTGTTCAGCGTCCTCAGCCACTTAAGGCCCATGTCTACATCCGCACATTACCCTAAAACCTCCTTCTTATTTTGCTGTCGGGGGATTTTGAGCTTCTTATATTTTCTGCCCCCCCAGCATTCGTCTTTTTGTGCTGCTGATGTTCTCCTGACTCAATTCCATCGCTGCACCATCAACGTCCCCTCCGGGCCCTCGTTAGAGGTCTCCTCCATCAAGACGTGCAACACCTGTTGTGCATCTTCCCACTTGTGATTCGGTAGTCCACCTCTCCTCTTTCAAATATTAGCACAAAAGGGAAGCAACAGTGGATTGTAAGCGATATTCAATCAACACTACAGCTAAGTCAATGCCTAGTCTGGGATGCTGAGGAAAACCCTTATTGATGTATTTTTATGTCCAGTTCAGTACTCTGGATGACAACCCTTGTATAAAACCCCCCTCTTAGAATCCCCCTGAGCCCACTGAGCCAAGAAGTAGGTTTGTTTTGCAAATTAAAAGGTTTATTTGAAAAATCAAACAATATATATGTGTCACACTTTTATAACAAATTAAAGGATAGTTCCGGGATTTTTTTTTATTGTCCCTACGGTTCGGCCATGTGTTTTTAAGCATAAATCGGTAGATCGTAGAAAACTTTCCTATGGACCTTACCCGACTTTTCGTCCATTAACGCACTCGAAATCAGCCGCCATTTTCTGATAATCCTATCATTTCCCCCCATCGCCCTGGCTCACCTGCTTTTGCGGCACTAAATCAAATCCCCCGCCCCTGAGCCTGACATCAGCAGATGCGTACCGCCCATTTCCCAACGCCAAAGCACGTTTCGTGTCAACAATCGCTGCGCCTCAGCTAATGAAGTGTCGCCATGGAAATGGCAGGACGCCTCTTTCCTCAATAAGTATAAACACACCGTTTCACAACACACAGCAGCAGATTTTCGATTCCATTACTCTCTCTGTGTTACTTTGAGTATTCTGTGACTCGTTTCTGTGCTCTGGTCAGCTACCTTCGCCGCTTCTAGGCCTTGTGAACACCTGTACCATCTCTGTAAATTATTTTACTTTCTTTACCACACAATGGCTACAATAATGCCGTATATGTACGAGCCCGAGTACACCGAGGAAGAACTACTGGAAAGGCAAGCACGCGAAAACGATGGGGACTCGGACGGCAGTTGGGAGGACCAGTCAACGGATGAAGGGCCTGGACCATGTCGCATGGACGGCGCCTCCACCTGGTGCACGTGCAATCGGTGCGAGCTAATGCCAACTGAGGAGGAGAACTGCTGCTGCCGTGAAAATTCCGGGTGCTTGGCCTACATTTCGGAAGGCGAGCCAAGTCCGCAATGCATCACCGAGCTGCCAGAGTTCAGGGAAGCCTGCCTCTCACGGACCGTGTTGAGGATGATGAAGGTGCTTATGCACGAACTTCGCGGCACTGTTCATCCGCGTAATCCGAGTAACGAGTAAGTATACTCTGGTTGTGATGTCAGTGATGCCACTACTATTTCATGGTCGTCTCCCACATATAAAATTACATCTACATATCATTCGAATGCATGTAAATTGGTTCCATATTGTGCATTTTCTAGATAGAATTTTTTTCAAAGCAGAATGACATTTTTTACCTGAATCAACAGTGATAAGAAAGTTTTGTCATTTTAATACAGTTTGCATCTTTCATTTTCACAGGTGGTACAGGCTGGTGGCCTATCGTTGCTTCACTTGGTGGCTTCACGGGAGGCTCGGACACCGCGTTCGGAGAGTAATACCTGCCTGTGCGGTACTTGCCATTAGACAACATTTCCCCAGCGACAGTGGACAATACCGCGGATTTTCCCTGGATGTGCTGCAACCGGAACTTTACAATGTGTAATGTTTATTATTTATGTTCAATTGAAATTAAGATCTAAAATAAAACCCAACATATATTTTAACAATGGTTGTTTTGATTTTTTAAATGAATCTAGTGTGTCTCCATTGAATAGTCTTCCTGTGCCTTGTCTTGTCACACCACATGTCTCCGGCCAGCATCCTCCCTCACGCTGGCCGCCCACCTTCAATCCACATAACCGTTGAACCCATATGCAGCAGACATACATATGTTATTTTGCGGGTTGGCATCAAGCCTCCCGGCCTTGCCTCCTCCCCCAAAAATACTTACCACACCACTTTGTTCAAGCGTTGGCAATAAAAGGAAGGCCGTTGGATTTTATTAATACAAAACATGGTTATAGGTAAATAATCCATATGGTTGATCATAATAAATCATCCTTTTGGGCACCGGGTACAGAGATGACCCCCTCTGGCCCGTGCCGCCTTGCCACCACAGGCCAGCCTGCTGCTGACTAACTGCCTAGGCATCCAGGGTCTCCAGGGTGAACTGCACCCATATATTCTCCTGGGAGGGTGAGGTATTTATAAACTCACACCCCTGCCTTCCATGTACTAGATCCTGCAGCCTGCCTCTTACATGCAGTTAGATGGCCTCTCCTTGGTGAGGCCCTGCGGCAAATGAGTCTTGTCTGCACGACCACCGCCCCAATCCACCCGCCCCCCCCCTCTATCAAAGGCAGTTCGCACCGGGGTACTTGTGCTGGCAAGTGGAGCTGTCAGGGAGCGATAAAGGTCAAGAGGTGCCAAAGACCATGTACACTTCAAAGTGGTCTATAGAGCATGGGTTGTTGTTCCCATGTCTACCTCCAGACCTCGTGTCTCCTGCCAAGCATCCCCCCTCACGCTGGACGGCCCCCTGCAATCCACATAAGTGTGTCTCCATTCACAAGTCTTCCTGTGTCTTGTCTGCACGACCACCGCCCCAATCCACCCCCCCCCCCGCCCTATCAAAGGCAGTTCGCAATGGGGTACTTGTGCTGGCAAGTGGAGCGGTCAGGGAGCGATAAAGGCCAAGAGGTGCCAAAGACCATGTACACTTCAAAGTGGCCTATAGAGCATGGGTTGTTGTTCCCATGTCTACCTCCAGACCCCGTGTCTCCTGCCAAGCATCCCCCCTCACGCTGGACGGCCCCCTGCAAACCGCATAATGCCACGACATATACACGTCAGTCATTCACAAACACACCCCTGTTTCGAATTCTTTATAACCCACTTCATATTTCTAATGAGAACTTCTTTGCGCTTTGCTAGTCAACCCGTGAAGGTGCTGGTTATCTGCTCTTCGTCTCTGTGAACTTCCGTGACCACTTCGAGGAAACTCGTCAGTTTGCAAACCTGTGAACTGCTCCCTGTTCTACGACAAGAAACTACTCTGATCCCTGCATCTAACTGTTTGTTCGTCAAGGTAAGGCCATGTACCATAATCATTTTGCGTCCAATTTCTTTTCGTTCAAGACAGTACATGCAAGGAACTAGTCACATGTTCTGAGTTTAGTCAAATTATCTTTCTATTTTTTTTAAGTTATTCAAATACTTATCCGCATGTGAATAACGTGTATAGTTCCAAGAACCAAAACGAACCTTGCATTGAACCTTTTATGTGTCATTTAATTTTTTAACACATTGGTATTCATAGAGAATTGTTGATCTTTACTTTTCAGAACTTTCCACAATGCCTGCCTGTTCCATTGGCGGTTGCCCTTCGAAGACCCATAATAAATCTGAAGGTACTAGAATGCATGTTTTCCCTAAGACAATAGATCAGATAAGAGAATGGGTCCGATATTGCGGATATCCACCGTCTGAGCTTGAAAGTAGAGTCCTAGAAGTCTTTGCGGACAAGAGGGGTGATCAATACCGCATCTGCAGCAGGCACTTTAGCTCAGCCATGTACTCCACATCATTGCTAATAAAGAACGCACCGCGAGCGAGGCGAAAATTGCTCTCAACCGCTATTCCCACTCTATTCGTCCACATCCCTCCACTAGTGAGTCAAGTTTACGTATTTATCTCTCGGCCTTGCGGTAGTGTGTAGTATGAGCTAACAATAATTTCCCCATTTATGTATCCACTCAATATGAAGGCGGAAGATTCTCCATCCGTGTCGTTATTGCAGTCATCAGCCACTTCAAGCGCCTATCGGGTAATCTTACTTAGCTATTCTGCCACTGACTTGTTTTAGGCATGTAAATTAATAGTTTTAATTTATCGTGTGATTATTTTACTTAATGGTACACCCTTGTACTCGTCCTCTAGTCTTTGTTTTCAGTTATAATTATTGTTATCCAAAATAATGCAAGTACTGTCTTTCAGGGAGATGCTGAGGAGTCCAACGTATTGACGACAACCGTTGATGTCACTCAGATGCTCGAGGTACGTTTCCGGACAGTTCCATCGATGGAGATCATCAGATCTTGCATTCTTGTAGCGTGATTGTTACACACAATGTTTCTTTCGTTTTTAGCCATTGATATGTCCTTCAGTCGTCGCCCTCCTATGTGTCTTCTTTTTTCAATATTGTGTTCATTACTAATGAAAGTGCTATGTTTCAGGGAGTCGATGGAGCATTAGTCCAAGAAGAAGGGGGAGTATGCAGTTACGGGTCGGCGCAACAGCTTGCAGAAGTGTGCACCGCAGTTACATCGTCCCTTGATGTTCTTATGCATTTCGAGGTATGGATACTGACAGTTCGATCAAGCAAAATCATATGACGTGATTACATCCGCTATACTTCCTTCTTTATTAACGCAAGTACTATGTTTCAGGGAGATGACAGAGCTTCTTCTACAAGAACATCACCCCTAGTAGTTGATGCAGATCTCTGGGTGGTGACACTTCCAACGATCGAGCAAATCGAATCATATTTACATATCCATTATTTATTTTAGACAACTGATCATTTGTGCAGGTCTATTTAGATGAGCCGTTGACGCCTGCACAAAGTTTATGTTCTTTTTAACAAAATAGAAAACCATACTAATGCAATTACTGTGTTTCAGGGAGTTACTGAAGCATCATCTTCAATAATATCATCAATGGAAGACTATGAGGAGCCCGAGGTATGGATCTTGACAGTTCCATCTAACTAGATCAACAATGCGTGAATAATTGTCGTTTGAATGTTCTACAGAAAGCGTTCATTCGTGTTTTGCTATTGAGATGTACATGGGTATTGGTCCCCAAACACATTTTGTGTTTTCAATATTATTATACATACTAATGGAAGTTCTATGTTTCAGGGAGTCGATGGAGCGTCAGTGCGTGATGGATGTGCTTATCATGAAAATATAGTCGTTGCAGCGCAAGAGGAAGTGGAGACATGCACACACGAGTCGGAGCAACAGCGTCCTGATGTTGAAGTTCGAGGCAAGAAAGTTTCAAAGAAAAGAAAGCAAAAGAAGGTTAGTGTCCTGGACACTATATTATGTTGTTTTTCACTGTTAATAGTTCAATACTGTTAAGTTGTGTTTAAACTGAACATCCCTTTTCCAATCTGTCCTCTAGTTGCGAGTGGGTGTACGAACTAGATCTACACAGACAGTGAAGCGAACAAGAGATGTTGCTTGTCAAACCTTTTGGCAGGGACTTGAGACTGGAGATGCATCGTGCCAATGGGAAGAATATGAAGTGATTGACAACGGAGCTATACCACCACCAGCCATTGATAGTGAATGTCCTCCTGGTAGTTCGGATGCAGTCGGAGATCAATTCACAGAATCCACACCCGCAAAAACTAAGACCGCGAGAAAGTTGAAGAAATTGTTTTATTCACCCATCGCCGGAGAAGGAACAGATGTTGCAATGGAAGAGAATGAAGTGGACGACAATGAAACACCATCAATATCACTGAACATAGCGGAAGACGATATCAGAGATTCTACCTTTCATGTGAGTGACATGTCCTCAATGTTACAGGCCGAACCAGCTGGGATGCAGAGTGACAGTATAAGGAAAGAGGCCAAATTCATTGTATTCGATATTTGTTTGATTGATATTATTATTCGGATGAAATGTGGGCATTCGGTTGGTGGGGAAGTATGTGGGGAGCCATTGATTAATGTGACTCGTGCAATTCGAGGCACTAACCTTAAAATACATGCCACCTGTACAAAATATCATCCTTTCTCATGGTCTGCAAAACCCATGCTGGGGCAACTGCCAGCAGGCAATCTACTTTGTGCAGCGGCTGCACTTTTTAGTGGTTCAAGTTTTAAAAAGTTAGAGTCTTTCTTTCAGTTTGTGGGAATCCATTTCATTGCGAAAACTCAGTTCTACAAATACCAAACTGATTATCTATTTCCAGCCATTAGCGAAGCTTGGAGAATGGAAAAAATGTCTATTGATAGTACATTTGCGGGCAAACGGTTCAGGCTAGCCGGTGATGGACAGTGCGACAGCCCAGGATTTTCAGCCAAGTACTGCACCTACCACTTTCAGGACATGGAAAGTAAGAAAATTGTGAGTTTGGTGGTCGTGCAGGTGTCACAAAGTACATCCTCAGTGGCCATGGAGAAAGTTGGCTTTGTAGCATCATTGCAAGAACTACAATCGCGGGTAATGGTGATCGACCTGATAGCCACGAACAGACACGTTTCAATTGCCAAGACAATGAGAGAAGAGTACAAAAATATAAATCACCAATTTGACGTTTGGCATCTTGCAAAAACAATCAATAAAAAAATGTCGGCTGCAGGTAAAAAAAAAGATATGCAAGGTATTTCACAGTGGTCCAAGTCAATCAGCAACCATCTTTGGTGGAGCTCAAAAACATGTGGAGGGTCGTTGGAAATTCTACTGGAAAAATGACGGTCAGCAATGTTACACTGTAGCAACGTTCACCGCTGGAACACGAACCAACATTTCCACAATTGTGAACATGGCCATTTGTCCACAGAGGAGGCACGGAAGAAGAAGTGGTTGATTCCTTCATCACCCACTCACAAAGCCATTGAAAAGATTGTATTTGATAAAACTATAACAAGAGATTTGAGGGGACTCACGGAATTCTGCCACACAGGAGATTTGGAGGTGTTCCACAATATGTGCCTAAAGTACAGACCAAAACGATTGCATTTTGGCATGGAGGGCATGATAAATCGGACTCTTCTAGCGGTCTTGGCACATAACCATAATGTTGGCCGTCAACAAAGTAGGACGACCGGAACTTTAGGGACGCTTCGCTACAATAAGGCCTTCACTAAAAGCAGTAAACAATGGGTGATCAAACCAGTGTTTGAGGATATACAATATGAGTTTATTTAGAGACTTATTGTTGATGTTATAGATAGGCACATACATGGAGTTGTGAACGAACCTGTGCAGGGGACAACTGCATTGCCACCCAACATTGCCTCTGTTCCATGTCCACCTAAAGCAGAGCTCATTGAGAAATACACATCACGGTTTAAATGATTGTAATTTGATTGTCTGTTCTCTCGAGTCTCCTCATGTTGCAGGCCCATTGAATATGTGTATCTATGTAATGTGTAAATAAAAGTGATTGCTCAGTGTACATGCAGTGTGTCTATCCAACCTTGTTCATTTGCGCATTAAATTAAACCAAACAGTAATATAAATCATTTTTCAAAAAATATAGAATGTCTCCGTATTTATGGTTCTCTGGGGCTGCAAAGCACGCAGACAAAATGCAAAGATGGAGTGTAAATTTCAAGTCCTGTGAGATGGCCTTACACTGAATGTAGCTAACTAGGAATGTGTGCTCGTTCAAAGTGAAGGTCAGCTGCTTTGATTTTTTTGCTCGGGTGCCGGAATGGCCCACGACTCAGTATAAGGTTCTATTGTTATTTGACCTTGACAGGCCGGGATCATCCCGAAAGACTTCTTTTTGGAGGTGTGGTGCAATAACGTAAGAAACGATAATGAATAAAATTTCAGAAACGATAGCCACGTTCATTAGAAGAAATAACATCGGCATAGAAGGAGTGGTATTTCGGGGCTGCCCTACGCACAGACACAATGGAAAATGCAAATATAATGTAAGTAACTCTTTAGATGAGTTTATACCGCAATTTAATTACTATACAGTAGCTTTAAAGACAGGTTAAGTTGTACTTGTTCGTTCTATGTGGCATATTGTTTTGTACCGCGCACTATCTTGAGGAGAACCATCTCCTTTTAGGGAAGCACCTCAAAACCTTCCTCTTTACTTCTGCTTTCTCTCTCCCTCTACCCTGCTACAACTGGTCCACTGTCTGCGACCTCGGTCCTGGGCCCTTCCACTCTCCACCTGCACTGCCTCCCTGTCAACCCCTGCACTGGGGGACTGTCTCAGTATCCTACAGCCCCCCCTTCCCAGCACTTGTTCTGCACTTACCTTGCACTTGCCACCAGCTGTCCCTATGTATTTATTATTTTATGCTACTTACCTTGTACTCCACTTCCCCCCTCCCCTTCCCCTTGCACTTTTACCTTCCCCCTACCCCTGCACTTGCGCGATCTGAATGACACCTGGCCTAGTAGGAACGTTGTCTGTCTTCTCCTTGTCCCCCCCCCCTCCCTGCCTCGCCACGCCTTCAAACACTTGTGTATAGGCGCGTTGCAAATGCCATATTATATCATATCAGTGACGAAGTGGTCCACTGGCGCTCAGGCGGCTCTGAAAAAGGCGGAGGAGAGGAGGTGGGTTACTGGAAATGACGTATAATACCCAGTAGCGCTGTCCTAGCTATGAAATGAATAATTTTAATAAAGATCTGATGGTGAGACTAATTTCATTTTTTATGTTTTTAAAACAGGTACATCCTTCATTATTGTCTGTGTCACGAGTACCAGACACCGGCGGACAGCTTTTTCAACCGCCAGTTGCTTCTCCGCGTGAACAACGTTACCACCCTGACCATTTTATGGGACGATCGCCAAGTACAAGTATGCCCTTACGCGGTACTAACGGCTAGATGCAACATACATACCGTTGTGGTGGCCTAGTGCCTCGTTGTTGGAACAGCCATGCGATTATCAGTGCGACCGAAGAGCTTATTTTATCGTAAACCAACACCCTGTGTACTGCACACGAACATCGCTTGCCTCAAGAAGAACTATTTTGGATCGAGAGCAAAGAAAAATGCAAATCGCTGAATATTCTCTAAACATTTGATGTCCAATAAATGTACTTTACCAAATTTACAATCTTGCGGTTTGATTTAAAAGTACAGTTTCATATTCCGAATTGTGGCGCGCTGTGTTGTGAGCTGATCTGTGTTGGTTTCCGGGTTCTGTGTGGAGTCACGTAGAAGACGCCTGGGCGCGTTTGCCTACGCAGCACAGTCACGTCACGGATAGAGGCGGGGAATATGAATGTTTTGATAAAGTCTGTTTCAGGGGTGGGGGATATGATTTAGTGCCGCAAACGCAGGTGAGCCAGGTCGATGGGGGGAAATGATAGGATTATCACAAAATGGAGGCTGATTTCGAGTGCGTTAATGGACGAAAAGTCGGGTAAGGTCCATAGGAGAGTTTTCTACGATCTACCGATTTATGCTTAAAAACACATGGCCGAACCGTAGGGACAATAAAAAAAAAGTCCCGGAACTATCCTTTAATATCTGATAGTACACTTAGACATATGATGTGGATCCACAATGGGTAATGTTACAGTGGTACACTTGATTACTTAGGAGTAGTATAGAGGATGAGGTAGCTGAAATGCTTTATGGTTTCAAGGAAATGCAAGGTGGAATAAATGCAGTACAGAAAATAAACTGATATGGTTTCACAAGAGATAATATGTTCACTTTTCCCCTGGTGGTAATTCACCCCTCCCCCCCTGTATGCAATGCAAGGAGATGGAAGTAACACACACAGTCTTCAGGAATACAATCAAATACAATACGGAACTCAGTTCCCCCCCAGCAAGCTTAGAGGAAACAGGTAGAAGTTTGAAACACAGGCCCAAAATGCTTTTAAATGTGATGG
The DNA here is from genome assembly GCF_040938575.1 of Ambystoma mexicanum. Taxonomy (NCBI): domain Eukaryota; kingdom Metazoa; phylum Chordata; class Amphibia; order Caudata; family Ambystomatidae; genus Ambystoma; species Ambystoma mexicanum. The sequence goes on from NC_090921.1 coordinate 994,107,750, forward strand.
CAATGGATGGGAAAATGTGCTAACTGATTTTAATTCCCTCTAGAGATTCAGGGTGAGTGAGAGATGCTTGTTGGTATTAGTTCAGGCTCACTTTAGCAATGTTAAAAACAAAGGAAAGAATGGAGCTGCTATTTTGACAAGTGGAGAAATTGAGCCAAATCGCGGTAAATTTCGTGAGTGCGCAAATCGCGATTGCGGAAAAAGTATAGGGAGTAGAAAGTTAAACCACGTTCCTAGCCCAAACGGTTCCAGAGATACGGACGATTTAATAAAGGTATATTTTCGGATTTAAAGTAAAACTCAAAATGACAGGTGACAGCTTGCAGCTGCAGAATTGACAGGTGACAGTTGTGCAACTTTAAACATGACAGATGACACGATTTCTAGGAGGCAGTTCTACTTAGGTTAAAATAGCTTGAATTAGATTATTTTAACTAAGAGATTGGTTCTGCACAGTTCTGCTAGGTACTCACAATATAAATTTACTAGGCCTCGTCACGGATCTGGTCAACACGTCCAGCGGTGGTTCTCTCTGCTCGGCAGGTCAATCAGGCACCGGTTCTGCTCCGAGCGATCCGGATCTCTGGTTCTGCTCACAGCGGTCTGGGTCTGGTCTGCGGTTCCGGCAAAAGTTCTTGGCACAGAATTCAAACAGCTCGCCCGGCTGTGGAATAGTTTGCAGATGATTTTAAGGATGCTGAGGCCTGCTGAGAAGAGTTCTCAGTTTGTGGGTTTAGGCCCTTGCTTTAAGTTCTGAAGTAAAGTTCTGGTCTTTGGAGATTGATGGATGTGAAGTCTGGAGTCTCCCGGCAGAGCGTCCTGCAGAAAATGGAATTGAATGTCTCTACCTGTCCCAGCAGTCTCTTTTTATGTGTTTTAAAAAGTGGGTGGAGAGGCTAGCATCACTAAGCCTGCCCCTCTCTTGATTTGATAGGTCAATAGATTCTTTGGTCCCTGATTTGGGAAGGGATAGTGTGTCAGAGTGATGTCATTTTTATGACCTGCAGAAATGACACTCCCCTGGTCAATGTGCACACAAATCTATTCCTGATCCAAATACATATTTCCCAGGTACACAGTTGTTTGACATCACATACACACATCATATATTACTAAAGATAGTCCCTGTCCCGACTCTGGCGTTTCTAGGAGCTTGCATTAAAAAATGGCAACTTATTTTCGATTTTAGTGGGTTTTGCAACATTGGTTTTTCATCAAAAATTATACAAAGGTACATTTCCCTTCCACATATATCCCAGTAACTTTCCATGTCTCTAGCTTAAATACAGTGTCTACAATAATCATAATTAGCAGGATTTTGCCCCAGAACATGGTACAAATCGGAGTTTGGACTCAAATCGTGAGGGAATTTTCCATACTAAGACTCTCAAAGTTGTACATTCCTGTCATTTGGTTACAATAAGTTATCACTGTTTCTATAAAATATATATTTGTTGCAATTCAACTCCCTAAAGTGTTTGGGTCCGCCTCCAGAAGTCTGGGTGGGTCAGTGATCACATGTCTCTCCTTGCTGGCAGAGGGCTGTTGACAGGAAACACTCAAAATTAACATACCCCATTCAACTGAAAGAGCCTTTTGTGTGGGCTCCAGCAGGCTGCCTGGAAGTCTTTCCTCAATCAATCAACAGGGTCATGTGATATCCTGCCTCCTGGTGTGGGAATCTCTGAGGTGTTAAGGTTTCCCAGCCTCTTGGCCTCTGGGAACAGCGGGTGGCTAAGATTTTGAATTAACCAACATGCTTTGAAGTCCCTGTTGACTCAGGTCCCTTTGTCAGCCAGTTCTCCTGTCAGAGTTTAGACCGCTAGCGCCGCCTTGGGGAATTTGTCGGTACTGCATCCATTTTTGAGTTGTCTTGAATTTGACAGGAGATTTTTGCTATTGTCCTGATAGGCATCCTGACATTAGAGTGGTTATGTGGAACCCCCCCCACAAGAAGGTTGAATCTTTAGATTGGTCTTGTGCCAACTGCGCAGTTCTCCTGGATTCTGGCGTGAATGTGGGCGGCTATAGCTCATCCCCACATCCACCCAGTCTATTGATTTAGTTTGTTCTGGGATAGAATAATGGGCGGAGACAGCTCATCCCCACATCTACCCAGTCTATTGATTCAACATGGGTCAAAACCCTTGACAAATCCCCTGCCCGACTGCGCTTTGATTCAAGTCGAGGGGAAGTCGGGTGCAAAGGAGCTTTTGAGCCCTTGCGCTTGTATGTCTGCATTATCTTCTTCCAATTCTGTAGATGGCACAGTTCAGCATCTTTTCCTCCACCTAGTTGGATCGATCGGTTCTCCTCGCCGGTCCTGCTGGGAATATTGGGCGGTACCCCGGGCCCCTCGGGTCTCTGCTCCCGGTCGTCCTCCTTGGTCAGTCTCCATGGTTTCATCTCTCCTAGGATGATAAAGCAAAGCGGCAATACACATTCCTAGACATTTTTCCACCACTATTAATGGTGTGGCGAACATATACATTTTATGAATCAGAAGATATGAACATATACATTTTCTTTTTTAAATTAGGAGACAAGAACATATATATACACAAGAATCACAGAATTTTATATGCTATATGTGGAATATTTTAGGGTTGGAACTGAATTACTCTGGAGCGTCCCCCTCTGGGATTCCAGTGGATTCCTCCAGTTGTTGCAGAGTGTGCCTGGGATGGCAATACTTCAGCTGATTAATATGGACCCACTTATCTTCCCCTTCCGCCGAATTACCTTTGGGGATGCAGATTTTGTAGGCAACAGGGGAGATCTTGTCTATAATTTCAAAGGGTCCCTTCCATGTAGGCAAACATTTTCGCTGTTTGGCCTGGTTCCTTTGGAAATTGTATAGATAGACCCGGTCTCCCACATCATATTCCTTCCTGGTGGTTTGCAAATCATAGTGCGTTTTCATACTCTCAGCTGATCTTTCTAGATTCCGCTGAGCATAGGCAAAAGCATGTTGGAGGTGTTTCCTTAAATTCTCCACATACTCATGAGTTGTGGAGGCATTTATCAGTGTCTGCTCTTGGGTCCTGTAGAGCAAATGCTGGGGAAGCACCATCTTGCGTCCGGTCATCAACTCAAATGGTGACATTTTAGTTGCAGATGAAGGGGTAGATCTGATGGCCATTAGGACCAGAGGTAATCGGATATCCCAACTTGGCCCAGAATCTGCCACAAACTTTTTTAATATGCTCACAATGGTTCTGTTGTATCTCTCCACTGCTCTGGAAGAAGCTGGCCTGTAAGCAATATGTAGCTTCCTTTTGACCCCCAGTATCTCCCACATCTTTGCATTACTTCCCTGGTGAAGTGGCTACCCCTGTCTGACTCAATCCTTTGAGGTAGACCAAAACGGGAAAAGATGTGGTTAATCATCAGGGCAGCTGCTGTTTCTGCCTTGCAGTTTGGGGCCGGGAGACATTCCACCCACTTGGTAAACAAGCATGTAACGGTCAACATGTACTTGTTTCCTCTAGACGAGCGAATTACAGGGCCTACAAAGTCGATTTGCAAATCTGACCATGGCAGTGTCATCCCCCTCTTTTGGAGAGGCGCACAGTGTTTGAGGGATGATGGCTGAAATTGTGCACACACAAGACACCCCTTCAAGTATTGGTCGAGGTCCTGCCCCATGTGTGGCCAGTATGCAACCTCTCTTAAGATTTCTAGTGGTGTGTCAAACCTCCTAGGACCGGCGGTGGCCGCATCATGGGCGTGACTTAACATCAGGCTTCGGAATGAGGTAGGGACCACCCACTGATCATGGCCAGCTTGGGATTTCCTTGCCAACAAACCGTCTTGGATTCTGAACCTTTTTGGACATTTCATCAACACTCTTAGGTCCTCTTTCCCAATGTAATCGGTATCCGTCAGGGGAAAGTTCTCAGGGTCCTCAATGTGTTGGTAAAACTTACCAATTATTGGATCCCCCTTCTGAGCTGTAATCAAATCAGCATCAGGGGTCTCCTTACTCCAATGGGCAGTTGAAAGATCATTGTGAGCATTTGTCTGGGACCTATTGATAGCAGTGACCTGGATTTCCCCCAACAGGGACTCTATTTCTATTAGATCCCTGTGGATGGCCCCGGTTTTGGCCAGCTGATCAGCTAAGTCATTTCCAGTTTTGTCTGGTCCCTCTACTTTGGAATGACCCTTGATCTTTTTCAGTAGATGGTCATCCCATTCGATGTGACCAGATCATCAATACTTTGGATTAACTTCCCATGTTTCAAGGGTTTGTTATTAGCACATAACATGCCTCTGGTTTTCCAATTAACCAGGTGCTCCACAAACCCGTTCCATACATAATCCGAATCTGTGATTATGACCAGTTCGTGGAGTTGATGTTGGACAGCAGTGAGGGTGGCCTGATGCACAGCCATCAATTCTGCCACCTGACTACTTCGGGGACCAATTTTGTATCCAGCGGAGGGTTCAGGGGACTCCTTCACCCATGCATTCCCTACGCCGGCCACCAGTTCTTTCTCCTCGTTGTTGTCAACATGGTACGAGCATCCATCCACATAGACAGTGGGCATTCCCTCACACTTGTCTTCTTCAAAGACTTTGTGTGGGGAATTAAGGTATGCCTCCATGTTGTCCTTGATTTTTAGACTTTCGTCCTCGAGACAGTTTTCTCTAGCACAATCATGCAAGTCAGCCAGACCTTGCGCGAGGGGACTCTTCTTGTTTTGGCCATATCTGACCTCCACAGGAAAGCCTTGCATTGACAGAATCCAGGAAGTAATTCGGGAATTACTCACATTTCCGGCCCGGATTCTATCACTCTGGAGATATTGCAGAGGCTGGTGTGGAGTCTCCACTATGATGTGTTCCCCCTGGATAAACGGGCGGTAATTCTTCAATGCCCACACCGTTGCCAGGAGTGCCTTCTCACAATCATTGAATCTTTCCTCCACAGAGGATAAAGTTTTGCTCGCATAGGAGATTACTTTATTGACCTTGTCATGCTTTTGGTATAATACTGCCGTCAAGCACGTATTAGAGAACCCTGTCTCCAGGAATAACTCCTTGTTTCTGACAGGGTAAGCTAGGCAAGGCGCTTGTGAGAGGCTTCTTTTGAGTTGTCTTACTGCTTCAGATTGTTCTGGACTCATTCCCACTTGACCCCCCCCTTCAGGAGATGAATCAGGGGTCTAGTGATCTCTGCGTAGCCCTCAATGAACTTTCTGCTGTAATTAGTCAGTCCAAGGAGGCTCCTTAGTTCCTGCAGATTTGTGGGATCCTTCAGTTTCTGGAGTGCTTCCACTTTCTTTTCTTGGGGACAGAGACCCTGAGGAGTAATCTCATGCCCCAAGAAATTAACATGGGTTCTACACCACTGTGCTTTCTGAAAGGAAAGTTTTGCTCCGGCGGCCCTCAACTGTGTCAGAACATAACAGATCTCCGCTATGTGTTCCTCCACAGATGAACTTTTGATGAGGACATCATCTACATAAGCCAGGTTACCCCTCGCACCCAGGTCGGGCATGGCCTTATGTAGGAAAATGTTGAATTCATTGCCGGAGTTGAGGTATCCGAAGGGAGTCCGGGTCCATGTGTACTGCTGGCCCCCAAAAGTAAAAGCCAGTTTGTATTGGTCCTCCCTACTGACAGGCAAGGTCCAGTATCCATTGGTCAGGTCTATTGCTGTGAATACCTGTGACCCTTGAATCTGGGCCAGCCCTTGGTCAACGTAGGGCAGAGGCCATCGGGAAGTATGGACCCGTTTGTTGAGCTCCCTAAGGTCAACGCAGAGTCTCCACTGGCTGTTTGGCTTCAATATTCCCAGCACCGGATTATTGAAAGTGCTGTGGACTGGACGGATTATTCCCCGGGACTCAAGGTTCTTAATTATTTCAGAAAGGGACTCCATGGATGCGAGAGGCAAACGATATTGCTTCACAAACACTGAAGTCATTCCAGGGTCCGTGGGAATTGTTGTGGTGTGGATGTTGGTGCGACCACAGTCATATGAGTCTACCGCAAAGAGATCTTGAAAATCCAAGAAAACTTGTTTTAACTTTTGCTTCTGTTCTAGAGTCACACAGGCATAAGCTAGGTTGACTCTCTCTTCCACCATCTTCCTGAAGCCTGGAAAGACTTCTAGTTTGGCTATCTCAGCGGCCTCCTCCAGCTGGGTGGAGAGGTCCCTGGTCAGAGTGCTGATTTGGACTGGCGGCTTCAGGTGGGGAAGGCAGCCTTCATGGACCTGAAAAATCACCTCATCCCTCCTGAAGTTGCAAGTCACATCTTCCTTACCATAAGGGCAGGAAGTGTACACCAGGAAGTCCCCCCCATGCCGGGTGAAAATCCTGTCTGGTGTTGTATTGTCCTCACTGTCACTGTCAAAACAGTCCTTGGGGATTGGTCCTAACAGTTCATTCCCTAAATCAATGGAAAAATGTCGGTCATTAACCGCCATTCCGTTAATGGTGCCTGAGGCTAGAGTAATACTCTTTAAGTCGCTGTTATCCACCTCTATTGGAATGGTGTCATGTTCTATGTTGACTAATGGAGTTGGGTTTACCCCCAACCCTTGCTGTTGGAGAGAAGCATTTAGATGTATGTAAGAATCAGGGTTTTTCAATTTCTGTCCTCTTTTAACTTTCACTTCCAGGGAGAATTGTCGGGTCCTTTCTGGGATGGTGACTTCCTCTTTAATCTGAATTTCGACTGCATAAGGTAGCAATTGAGCTGACCTAAATGCTTTTTCTGGATCATCAAAGCCCATGGGATTATCCGCTAATCAGGACCAAGCTTTGAAGTTTATTAGATCCAAACTAATGGCAAAGCGATTGAGAATGTCACTGCCTAAGTAAAAGACGGCTGTGACGTCTCGCACGACCCAACAATTATGGACTATGCTCTTGTTGCCAATGGAGATTTTGAGCATACACCTGCTTGGCAGGAGATGTTTGGAATTAGGTGCTTCCAGGTCCATTTCCCATTTGTCTATCAGTTTGAATGTGGGAATGGCTGGATCTTTTGGGAGTTGGCGGAACATGGCTTCGCTGATGAAGCTCTTACCGTTGTTCACACACACTCGAGCGAGAACAGAGTCCTTCCCATCATTTAACTGAACAGGGATGAACAACTGATCTCCAATTTGCTGATTATCAGCCAGGCTCTGAGCTGATTTCACATCTTTCTGGACTATAGGAGTGGGAGTTTCTGATTGTGGATTTGTAAAGAATTTCAGAGTGTTTTCTTCCAGCTCGGAATACCACTTTAAACTGGAAGGAAGGTTGATTTTCAGAAATAGGGAGGACCCCCCATCACCAGCCTGTTGTCCTACTGCTATTACTGTCACGTCTGGAATTTGGTTGTTCTGCAAGTGAAATTCTACTTGGTCAGATTTTTGTTCAACCATGTGGCAGGTGCCATTTAAACTAACATGGTTGACACTCTGTTTTAAATTTATTGGTTGGCTAGTCTGGGTCCAGAGGACCTTGTTTACACAATCTATTAGGGGTGACAACCTTCTCAGGAGGTCATTCCCTAGTAAACAAGGGGTGCCCTCTGGAGTCACTACTATGAACGGGTGTTTCATCTTGTGTCGCCCAATTTTGATGTCCAAATCTGCAGTCCCCTCGACAGGAATTTCCTTCCCGTCAAAGTTCTGCAGTTGTCCAGGAAGAGAGGTGAGAGGAATACGGTAATTCTCCCCCCCTTCCTGCATTTAGTTCATCAAAGGCCCTTTTGGACAGAAGGGTAGCTTGGGATCCAGTGTCCACCAGTGCCGAAATTGTACCCTGCCCCTGTACTTGTACCGGGGCATAATATCTTCCCTCTTTCTCCTCAAGGGGGCACAGATAATGCACATGTTTGGACAACTGGTGGGCTAACTTTCTGGCTTTGGACATTGCTAGCGAAGAGATTTGGGCAGAATTCTGTGGAGAGCCTGGGGAATCTGAAAGAAAAAGTTGGCAACTGGAGATCAGAGCCATTGTGGGCTCCCCTGGTTCCGGTTCTGGGCCTCCCCCCCCTTTTTGGAGGCAGTCACCAGGATGGGTTTAAACCAGGGGATTTCGGTATTGTGGGTTCTGGGATGAGATGATGGGCGGCGGTAGCTCAGTCTCCATATCTCCCTAGTCTGGATTGGAATCCCTTGGGACCCATTTTTCCTTGGGAGGAGTTCCCCCATCTCTGAAGGAGAAGATCCTTTTCCCAGGATCTTCTGAAGATCCCTCTCCCTCAAATTGCAAGACCTGTACCTCCTCCACAAAGTGGGTCTGTTTGGGTCCTTTGTTTCTCCTACCCCCCCTCTGCTCCTTGGGAGGCAGGCTTTCAGGGGCAGGAGATTTTGTTTCCGGTTCCTGGTTTTCCAGGGGCTGTTTACAAGTTGGGAAGGAAGCTTCCTCCAAGGCTTTACACCCCCCTTCCCCTTGTGCTGCCTCCTCCCTGGGAACCGGTGGGTAGGTCCAGAGTTTGGGGCATTCTGCGGTGGCATGCTCATCGGAGGGCTCTGTTGAGCCCTCAGTATGTGACCCAGATCCCATGCTATATTTTGGACCTGGCGCTCTAACTGTGAAACCCGTTCAGGCTGATACGGGGTCCTGTTTTCTCCCCTGGGCTGATCCCGGGAAGGGTAGCTATCCCTTCTCTGGTCATACCCTGGGTTGGGAAGATTTGGGTACCCCTCCACCCTTGGCCTCCCCTCTCCCAGATTAGGTTGTCTGGGCTCAGGGAATTGGGGAAAGAAGGATGGATGATTTTGGGGCTGGAAATTGGGTGGATACCTGGGGAAAAAGTTCTGCCCAGGATTTGGTGAATTTCTTCCCTCCTGTGGAGAGTTAGGAGGGAAGTTCCCTGGGTCAGGTGCTTGGCTGGATCCCCCCACTTGGGCTGGGGGAGTCCACACATAACCCAGGATGGGTCGGTTTCCCTTGTAGCAGGGATTTACAGAATCAGGGGAGCGAGGGACCCCATTTGTGGGACTACCTCCTCGACTCCCTGTCTGTGACTGGCCCGTGAATTATTTGGTGCAGGCAGGTTTTTAGGCCCCCCCCATCTCCAAATCCAAAACGGGGGTGACCTTTACCTCTGCCACCTTGGCAGCAGCAGGGGTGCTGTTGGTTTTAGGGTTTCTCTGCGTATTATTTTTATTTTCGCTGGGCTTCTGCACCTCATAGATCCGGGTAGCCTGTTCAATGACCCAGTCTAAAGATCTTTTCTCATGAAAATCTCTCACGAGCTGGGTCATTATGTATTTGGGTAAGGCATTGAAAAACGTATCGATAAATTCTCTGCTATCCGTGCGCACCCTTCTGGTGGTCTGCGCAAAAGCACGCTTTAATTCTTGCACAAACTCTTGTGGGGCCTGATCCTCCCCACATTGCAAATTGTAGGCTGCCTTGCGAGCCTCTTGAGGATTTCTGTGCACAGAAAAATGTTTCAAGATGGCCGTCCTGTATGTGGACCACCTTGAATGGTTTTGATCCTCCAGCCCTGCAAAGAAACTAGAGTATTCTGGTGAGAAGGTCCATTTGACGTACTGGATGCAGCTACTGCTGTCCTTCAAATGGAAAGTCTCCATCATTTGCTCATAGAGCTCCAAGTGTTCCCAAACAGAATACTTGGCGTTCTTATGATAAGGCGTGATGACACTCCTTATTGCCTTTATTTGTTTCAATGGGTCCTTAAGCAAGGCCCTTTTTTGCCTTATTGGCCTTTTTTGGTTCGGGTGACCCTGGTCCATTCATCCTCTGACTCCGAAGCACTGCTCCCAGAGGTGCCCGTCTGATCTTCCAGGTTTTCCCGGATTCTGCGAGCCTGGGAATAGCTGGCAGAATGTGGGGACCTGGTCTCCTGTGTCCTGTGACGCTCAGAGGAGTCTTCAGATCCCTCCATGCTACCAGGATTTGATGGGTACCCCCCCACTGACCTAACTGGGCAGAGGTTTTCAGGATGCCCTTAGTGGGCCTACTCTCCTGGGATTCCCCACTAAATTGCACTGTGCTTGGGTGCCCATACCCGGATGCCTGCCCCTCCATTCCTGGGAGGTACTGGCCTATGAGCCCCATACTTCTAGCTGGATAGTAATCTGCCATCCCCGTGGCCCTGGGCTCATGTGCGCGAGGGGACATGAGGGTGGCAGAGTCCAGGGACTGGGAGAGATGAACGCCTCTGGTACTAGGGCTCCTGAGGTTATGCTCAGGAGTTTCTCTTTCACAGCGAACCTCATCTCTATCCGTCCCTGTTCCCTGTTGCAATGCAAGAGCCTGCGCTTTCAGTTCCTCAGTTAAGGCCTTACTAGACTCGATCAGTGTCTCCTGCATCGCTACCTGTTGCTGGAGCCTATCATTGTGCTGGCAGAGAGCCTCATTCTCTCTCTGTGCCTCCTGATTGGTCCTGGAGTACTGGGCCAGTCTTTGCTGCAGGAGGGCTAACTCCTGAGATGTGTCCCTATTGGCCTGCTCCTTTTTTGCCAGAGCATCCTCCACCCTCCTGGTGTGCTCTAACAAGTTCTGGTGTTCTTTTTGGAGGTCACCCAGTCCCTGGAGGACCAGGTGATTTTCTTCCATTTTCCTTTTTAAGTTGCAGACTTCCTGGCCTAAAGTATCCCTTTCCTGACTAAGAGCCTGCATCTGTGCCGCCAGGTCGTCCCTTTGCCTTTGGAAGGCACCAGCTTTCTGGCGCTCCTGGTCAAACTCTGCCTGGGTATCCAGGTCTTTCAAAATCAATGTATTGCTCTCTGCCTTCTCCCTATCTAGGTGGCTTTGCAGGGTGACTACCTGCTCAGAACATGCCCTATTGAAGTCTAACTGTTGCTCCAGCTTTTTCTGGCTCTGCAGTAGGGAGTCCAAACCTTCTTGGTACTCCTTCTGCAGGGCCAGAAATCTGGTATCCTGGTCAGCCTTTTCCTGTTGCAGCACATCCATATCCTCCTTTATTTTAGTGATGTACTGTCTGCTGTCCTTTTCTGACTCCTGGCTCCTGAGCAGCCTCTGCTCAGAAGAGTCCAGATCAGATTGGGCCTTCTCTAACGCCATCTGTTGCCTATTTGCCAGATCTTGGCCTTCAGCACATTTGTCCTGCATGGCTCCCATATATAGGTACAAATATGCCGCTATCCTGGCAATCTTATTATGTTCATCTTTGGCTTTAGGGGCCATATAGAGTTCACTCAGGGCCACATGTAGGGGACCCTGATCTCTCCATATATCTGAACCTGTTTCAGTGACCTGTTGCACGATTGCCTGCAACCAGACCGTTTGGTCCTGATGAGTCCACTCACCTCTCACAAATAGCTTATGTAAGAAGTGCTCTCTGGCTATTTTGATGTCTACCAGTGTCGTCATTCTGGAATTTGAGTTCCTTCCTGATTTACAGAAGTTTGTATTTTATTTTTGCAAAACATACCGTTTCCTTAGAGCGTTCCTTTGAGGAGTGCTTTACAGCGTAACACAGCGTGGTGATCCGACCGGATGTATGTCTCCTGTCAGTTAGCACACTGTATTAATCTGCACAAGTGATAGATCTAACCCAGAATCTCCGGCTACGAGCCCCCACTTTTGTAAGCGATATTCAATCAACACTACAGCTAAGTCAATGCCTAGTCTGGAATGCTGAGGATAAAACCCTTATTGATGTATTTTTATGTCCAGTTCAGTACTCTGGATGACAACCCTTGTATAACACCCCCCTCTTAGAATCCCCCTGACCCCACCGAGCCAAGAAGTAGGTTTGTTTTGTAAATTAAAAGGTTTATTTGAAAAATTAAACAATATATATGTGTCACACTTTTATAACAAATTAATATCTGATAGTACACTTAGACATATGACGTGGATCCACAATGGGTAATGTTACAGTGGTACACTTGATTACTTAGGAGTAGTATAGAGGATGAGGTAGCTGAAATGCTTTATGGTTTCAAGGAAATGCAAGGTGGAATAAATGCAGTACAGAAAATAAACTGATATGGTTTCACAAGAGATAATATGTTCACTTTTCCCCTGGTGGTAATTCACCCCTCCCCCCCTGTATGCAATGCAAGGAGATGGAAGTAACACACACAGTCTTCAGGAATACAATCAAATACAATACAGAACTCAGTTCCCCCCCAGCAAGCTTAGAGGAAACAGGTAGAAGTTTGAAACACAGGCCCAAAATGCTTTCAAATGTGATGGCAATGGATGGGAAAATGTGCTAACTGATTTTAATTCCCTCTAGAGATTCAGGGTGAGTGAGAGATGCTTGTTGGTATTAGTTCAGGCTCACTTTAGCAATGCTCTATGAGTTATTACCAGGTTGCAAACGGATTTCAACAAAGGAAAGAATGGAGCTGCTATTTTGACAAGTGGAGAAATTGAGCCAAATCGCGGTAAATTTCGCGAGTGCGTAAATCGCGATTGCGGAAAAAGTATAGGGAGTAGAAAGTTAAACCACGTTCCTAGCCCAAACGGTTCCAGAGATACGGACGATTTAATAAAGGTAGATTTTCGGATTTAAAGTAAAACTCAAAATGACAGATGACAGCTTGCAGCTGCAGAATTGACAGGTGACAGTTGTGCAGCTTTAAACATGACAGATGACACGATTTCTAGGAGGCAGTTCTACTTAGGTTAAAATAGCTTGAATTTGATTATTTTAACTAAGAGATTGGTTCTGCACAGTTCTGCTAGGTACTCACAGTATAAATTTACTAGGCCTCGTCACGGATCTGGTCAACACGTCCGGCGGCGGTTCTCTCTGCTCGGCGGGTCAATCAGGCACCGGTTCTGCTCACAGCGATCCGGATCTCTGGTTCTGCTCACAGCAGTCTGGGTCTGGTCTGCAGTTCCGGCAAAAGTTCTTGGCACAGAATTCAAACAGCTCGCCCGGCTGTGGAATAGTTTGCAGATGATTTTAAGGATGCTGAGGCCTGCTGAGAAGAGTTCTCAGTTTGTGGGTTTAGGCCCTTGCTTTAAGTTCTGAAGTAAAGTTCTGGTCTTTGGAGATTGATGGATGTGAAGTCTGGAGTCTCCCGGCAGAGCATCCCGCAGAAAATGGAATTGAATGTCTCTACCTGTCCCAGCAGTCTCTTTTTATGTGTTTTAAAAAATGGGTGGAGAGGCTAGCATCACTAAGCCTGCCCCTCTCTTGATTTGAAACCAACATGCTTTGAAGTCCCTGTTGACTCAGGTCCCTTTGTCAGCCAGTTCTCCTGTCAGAGTTTAGACCGCTAGCGCCGCCTTGGGGAATTTGTCGGTACTGCATCCATTTTTGAGTTGTCTTGAATTTGACAGGAGATTTTTGCTATTGTCCTGATAGGCATCCTGACATTAGAGTGGTTATGTGGAACCCCCCAACAAGAAGGTTGAATCTTTAGAGTGGTCTTGTGCCAACTGCGCAGTTCTCCTGGATTCTGGCGTGAATGTGGGCGGCGATAGCTCATCCCCACATCCACCCAGTCTATTGATTTAGTTTGTTCTGGGATAGAATAATGGGCGGCGACAGCTCATCCCCACATCTACCCAGTCTATTGATTCAACATGGGTCAAAACCCTTGACAGGATCCTAATCCCTCCTCTCTGTGAGCCATTGGGTTAGGGGGTGACAGTCTCTCTGTCGGGACAAAGTAAGACCTGACAAGTCCTGAAATACTTTGACAGTGTCACCTTCAAATTCGATGTTACCCAGATGCTTAGCTCTCTCCAGCACTTCCATCTTCTCCCTATGCCTCAGGAAGTGTATCACTATAGATCTTGGGCCTCTGCCCCCTCCCGTGGGCCCCCTCCCTTTGAACTTCTTTTCCCCCCGTCGGCCGTGAAGATGGATTTAATCAGTCCATGGACCTTCCCTCCTACATCCATTGCCGTCTCTCCCTTCTGTTCTCTCACCCCGAGGATGCGCAGGTTATTGCGATGTTCCCTATTTTCGAGGTCGTCCAGTTTCAAGATCGTGTCTTCTTCCCGGGACTCGAGGTGTGTCAACCGAGCTTCGTATTTCATATCTAGGAGATCTATCTGCAAGTGGTTATTTTACATCCCCTCCATCTTATCCTCTAGTTTGTTGACTCGCCCTTTGAGGTCACAAATTGCTGCTTGGATGTCTGTACGGATGGCTTGATCTCTGGAAAATGTCCTATAGGTCCTCCCTGGTCAGGGCTAGTGCACTTCCTCCCTCTGCAATGGTGTCCCTGAGTCCCTCCTAAAGCGTTGTAGGGATCCTATCCTGACCTGGTATCCCCAGCCATGGGCAGGGCACTGGGGTGACTCCAGAATGTATGCGTATCACCAGGTGGACACAGGTCCGACCTATGCTTGGCCCTGGTCTCTTTCTCCGGTCACCTACCTACTTCTGATGTGTCCAGGTCCCAGGTCCCATGAGTGGCGAACTCCCAAGCTGCTCTTTCTGTCTGCACCTAATGTCCGGCAGGCCCTTTCTGTTTTGCAGCACACCCCCCCCCCCCCGGGGTCACCTGTGTCCAGTTCCATGGGGCAGTTAGTTGTATCCCTGGCCCCACGTTTGCTGTGAAGTCATGCAGGGAGACCCGGGGCCGGTCCTGGTGTTGGCATGTGAGCTACTGCACTGTTTACTGTTTCTTCAGGGGGGTCTAGGGCACCTCCCCACCTCGTTCACTGCCCTGCTCCTGGTGCACCAGTTCTTGTAGCGGTCCAGCCCGCTCTTTATGGCGCTGCGTTCACCAGGAGGGTGATTAAAGAAACCCATGGCCGGGCCCAGGGCTAAAATGTCCTCTGGGTCTCCCCCGTCTGCAACAGTGGCCCCCGCCCCACTGCCCCCGGCACCCCTGGGCTTAGGTGTGCCAGGCTGTCCTGGTGGCTCGGTCTTTGCTGCCCAGGACTCTTCCTTGCCTTAAATGCTGCTCCAGATCTGTGGCACCGGTCCCCAGAATGCGCTCAGTGGATGGGGGGGGGCCCAGGACCTGAAATGTTCTTGGGGCCTTTTCCCACTGCCGGTTGTAGTCTATGCCCCTCGTCCCTACAGCACTGCAGGCCCCGGGGTGCAGGTCTATCTTGGCACCCTCTGCTCTGATTAATGTTTCACCTCAGGGGGCCCGGGCCTCCTCCTCACCTCATTCGCCACTCCAACTATGCAGATTCTCGTCTCTTTAATGGTCCCACGGTTACATCACAGTCGTGGGTAAGTTGCATCCTGTAGTGAGTCCTCAACAACTTTAAGTGGAAAGGGGCTGCCAGACAATAGAGGCTGATCGGCACGTACCAAAACAATGTTCCGAGGTGGGAAGCACCTTGCGAGGTGACCACATAGACCTCAACACGGATACTAATAAGGCCCTTAGACATGTCTCTTCGAAAGAAAAACCAACTTCTCATACTACGGTTCTCCAATATGAAGAGATTGAAGTGGTAGAAGAAGTCCAAACGTCTGCACTGACCCCTATTTCTAACCAAATCAGGGGAGTGAATGGGTATTTTGATAAGAGAAATAAGGGAAGAACCAGCAGTTTGTCAACTTAGCGACCCAAAGTCTATAAAGTCGAACAACGAAAGTGGCAATAAAGAATACTTAGTCTTCAATAAAACCAGCGGGAGAAGGGGGCCTGAGGAATCATCCAAAAAAAAAACAAAAAAAAAAAAACTAAAAAAAAAAAAATGAGTTCAAAATGATGAGCTAGCTGCAGTGAGCTCCAAGCGTAATGCTAACCATCAGGTGTCCGAGCCCTTAACCCAAGAAGTCCAAAGAAGGACTCGTCAAGATAGAATAGTCCTACAAGTTAAAACTTGGGACTCACTGGAGTCACAAGACTCTAATAAATAAAACACACATCCCAAGCGAGCGAACAGATGAATCTATTGATCTCATGGATATATCGCAATACTCAATAGAAAAATCAGAGTCTGATCTCTCTCTGTTGAACGAGAAGGATGAGGATAATCCGAGCCTAGCTCCGGAGAAGGGCAATGGGACGCCGCCAGTAACAAAATCAAGTGATCCCAGTCCTCGTTTTAGGACTTTGTCAGACAAAAGGAGGATCATAGAAATAGCTTCAAAAAGCATCGTAAGACCTCTGTCTCCACGATCATTCAACAAGTACAGAATTGGACTACTGTGCGGAAATTGTAAAATTAACCATAAACACACAGGAAGATCCTCAAGAATTCCTAATGTACTTACTACAAGTACCGGAAAACAGAAACATCCCTATTAATGAAATCTTCCAGATTTCATACGTGTGGAAACATACATTCACTCTCTACAACCATGTTTCACAAGAGCACATCCCTAAAGAACGATTTGTATATGTATCCATACCAAATTGTGAATCCATTCCATTTCACCAGCTTCTGCAGAGGACAAATCGTGACATATTATACCCTTTTTGCAATTCAGACAATCGTTCCAGCATACAAATAAACTCACATAGCCAATATATCATTCTAATGCTCCTAAGGTACAATGCAGATGGTACGAAAATAACTAAGCCCACTAGATTTACACACGGGAAAGTATTTCTTGGCAAAAAAAATCAGCATAATATACCACTCTGCCGCCACAACCCCTTCAGGGGACTATACGGCATATGTCAAAAAAAGAAGTGGTTGGTTTGAATGTAATGATACCTCCATTACTCCGTTACTCCAAAACATAGGTCCAACAAACCTAACAAAGGCTTAGTTAATATTTCTTTAATCCAAATGTACCCATTAAACTGTAGCACAATTAACAGTTACAATACGCCAACAGGTATCTAACTACTTCAAAAATATCCTTCATTACACAATACACTTCAAATACGCCATCACAATTCTTGTTACTACAAAACTTCTTCTGAAGCCTAATGTAGTTAGAATACGCCAACAGGTATCTAACAACTACTTTAAACATTCCCTAAATAACACCACAATTCAAACAAACATAATATCACACTTACACTCGCATAATTGTAATAGGTTTTTTGAGTCATAGGAAATCCGAAAATTCTACTGCTAATAACTTTTGAAGTGCAGGACGGATATGTCTGATATTTTCCAAACAAAGCATTTGTCACAGGGTCCCCCAAAGTGGACCTTTTGGGAAAGATGAGTTAAAAAATTTAAACATCATTAAAAAAGCAAAAAAATGCTGTTTGCGGCATACTCCCATTCATTTTCCCAGAGAGAAAAAAATCAAAATTAGGTAAAGCCGAAACGCAAAAATTGCTGGCCGGATTTGGACCAAATAAGAAACAAGTTGGTCATGAAGCATTGGCTTAATTTCCGGTACAAGTTTGGTGTTATTCCATACAGGAGTTTTAACGGGGAATGGGGTGCCCCATGCTCCCAAAAATATATCTATATCTCCCATGGTGCTATGCAGCGCAGAGGCTTTTCAGAATTGAAAAGGCGCCATTTTTCGATGCGATCGATTACCATGGTAATAGTGGAGAAGGTATATGGCAAAAAAATGTAATGTGTTCATTACCTTGGAAATTGAGGGTGTAAAAACGGGTATTGAAATGAGGAATGGTGGGCACCATCTTGTTGTTCGTAAACATATATGGAATGTACAAATAACACATTCTAATGATTAGGGAGTCATACGGTAAACCCCTCAGCTCAAGGGTAACTACAATACACCAGTAACCAATCCTGAAACATATGTCCCAGAAAACCATACTGCTTTCTGCACAACTTGAGATGCTTCCTTTACTGGTCATCATTTTACAAAACAAGGTAACAAATGAAAAGAACATTCATATTTGCTCAGATGCTGAACAATTTGAGAGAGCACCAATGCATGACAAGGCAGGTCTACCAATGCATTTTGGACATAGTCCGTCTTCAGGTTGACCTGAACCCTTTCCTCATCTGCACTCTATATGTGCTATTAATATTCCAAAATGAACAAGCAATCAGACTGCAATGCCATCACAACTCCTATGCTGGAGGAAAATGAGATTTCGGTCCTGTTGATCGTGCATCCAGGGGCAACAATGTGTTGAGAGATCTTGCAAGAATCTGTTAAACATCTTGCAGCAGAATGTTTGAGCCTAGAGAAGTTGAGACACCGATTGCTGGTGCAATACAATAATACGTTGGGTGAATGTAACATTCATGAATTGTGGGAATAGTTTCTGAATTGGAATTTTTTTAATTGGACGTATTACATGGTGACATTTTGCAAATATGTTTTAGAGATTTTAAGTGATATTGAAGGATAGTATTGATAATTGTACAACAGTATGTTACTTATTGATGGTTGTAATTGTGTTGGAATGCATATAAAGTCTTTTATAAGATGTGTACATTAATAGTAATACTGGGGTAATGATAAAACAAAAAGGGGCTACAAAAGCTATTTGGAGGCAGAAAAGGGATGAAATTGCATCAGGGTAGAGGTGGGGAGGCGAAGAGGATATCATGTGAAATTGGAGATTTTGGGGTGGTCTGAGGAGCCAGTTAGATTTTGGACGTTTTCAGATTCCTGGGGGAATCTCATGAGATTCCTGAGGCTAAAAAGGAAGACGCACTCAGAAAAGAACTGCATCACACAAACAAAAGAGTGAAAGGGGTTAATGGGAGAGGGCAATGTTGCGGAGGAGCTAGCACATTGGCTAACGCCTTCCTGCACCCCAAAGCGTTTCACAATTAGGCAAGACTTCTCTAAGCACTATAGCACTGAGAAAGCTTTTTTCATGCAAAAATAAATCACACAAAGGCGTGGCCAGGCGCTAAATGAAGATAGTTAGTATTTAAAATATAGGGTGCAAATAACCATTAGTTGAATACACTTGTAAATGTTATTCTGTTATTTTATGTTGTTTTGAAATCTCAAAGCACAGTGAATGCAGCCTTTGCTAAAAATAGACTACAGGCATTTCCTGGTGTCCACCAGCTCTGGCAGAGCACACGAAGTAGTGAGCAGCTGTTCCCTGTCCATCAAAACACACAGACAGGTTGGGGCTCATGTACACAATGTAACAGTATCGGAAAACAAGGTTTTAAGGAGAATTACTAGAGCAGATGAAATATGGGTATATTGAATGAAGTATGGAGAGTGTGGTGGGAAGGTGTGTTTATATATACATGTTTATAATATAGCAAATAAGGATAAACAGGAGTTACAATGTAGTCTTACCTAGGCAGCAGTATGCCAAGTAGTTTTGTCCTAAATGAAAACCTGGCCATGCAAGAAGGAAGACTGCAGCATCCCTTGTAAGGAAGAAGGACAGATTTGGATGAGCTATGCCAGTATCCAGTGACCAAGTCAAACAGTATAAAAGGCGCCTGCTTAGCACCAGTCTGGAGCAGCCAGCCACGGAAGACAGAATGCTGGTCGCAGAGCAGAGTCATTTGCCCCCCCATCCTCATTCTTGTACAGATTAAATGTGTTGCAAGATAGACGCTTGGCCTTAATTCCCCAGACGGGTGAACTATTAATTGGGTGTTAGCATGATTAGGGGTACCTGTATTTAAGGGGTACCCCTGTAAATATGGGCTGCCTTTCAGTAGGGGAACAAAAAGCAGCTGAGTGGACTGGGGGGTCCATTGAAAGAGGAGGAGGGCCCTTGGCGAGTGCCCGAGAGGTCTAAGAAGAGGTTTTGATTTTCAAACCTTTCCGCATTATAGGGGAATACCGCAGGTATGTGCAGTTCATTGCCATTATCAATGAACTACAGGGGAATCCCACAGGAATCGGGAGAGAGTGAAAAAAGAGGGCATTGTACACCTACAATGATCATATCTACTAGGCAGGGGCTAATGGGTCTTTGTACCAGTTGCCATGGTCAAAAGTCATGGCTAGTGGGCCCCAAAAAAACCTTTTGGTGCAACAAGTACAGTGGCCATGGCTAGCAGGCCCCAAAGAAACCTATTGGTGCAATATGCACAGTGGGCACGGCCAAAGGCGCATTTGGAGCAAGTTGGAGTTGGTCGACTTGGGCAGTCTTTACAGTCTTACTGCAATTCTTGTGACTCGTCATCCAGGCATTGTGCAGCGCTTACTCCTGCCTGAATCTGCGCTCGACACTCCTTCCGAGCAGCATTCAAAACTGCCAGTGTGCACGTTCAGCACGCGCGTTTGGAGCAAGTTGGAGTTCATCGAGTTGTGCAGTCATTGCAGTCCATGTGGAACGAGCGGGACTCCGAAGAGCCTATAACAAAGCAGTACTTTCAGAGCCAGGTTCTAAAACACAAAGACAGCATCAAACTGAGTACCGACAGCGCATCAGTGTGACTTTGTATTTAGGGGCTAATGGTTTTTAATGCCTAGTGCGACACAAAAATAAAGACCAAAATGCTTCGTATCACTTACGTTCAAGAGATAAGGGATCCAGACGGTCTCATGGTAAAGCTGGTGAAAGTAAGCCCCTGAATGCTCACACCAGAGACAATACAACACGCTGTGGAAAAAAGGCCCAAGTCGATCTTGTAAGGATAACAAGTTTAATCTCATGCAAATATGAGAGCAACAGTAAAGAACTTTGCTGCTAAGAATGTTCTGCCAAAAAGAGGTACAAGCAGAACATTTTAAAGGTACACAGAATCATAGTGTTGCAACAACATATAGTAAAAACCTGCACGGCTGATTGGATGGACCCTATACAGGTGCTACCTTTATCCATATGGGATGGCAGTTTATTGGTCCCAGCCCAGTCCGTTCGTTCGTTCGTTCGTTCGTTCGTCTGTCCGTCTTCCATCACGTGGGTGCTGCGGGGCTCATCTTCTCACGTCAGAAAACAAATAATTATTCTCCTACAAGATAGCTTGTTTATCACTCATACTCTGCATTTGGCGGGCTTCAAAACAGACACACCAGAGGTTCGAGGGCACTCTAACCTTCACCCACACATTCACCTGACTCTCTCCGTGCCAATCGGCTCCAAGGTCTCCACCCTCATTTTGACCTATAATTTATCCCTCCCAGTACCTCGCAATACAAATCACATGATTGTCGCTTCAATGATACACCCTTTCCATCTCCTTTGAACATTTCAAGACTTGTTACTTTAGGGGTGGTAGTGAAAGAGCACCTGGTGTCATGGAATTTGGGGATCTTAGGGTTCAGTCAGTTGTATGGGCTATAACTCGTGGTCAGTCAGGAATGGGCCAGGTCATGGTTTGGCCAAAGTGAGATAACATGCCCACTGGGAGCCGGCCTCTGATCGCGGCCTTGTGGGGCACAATGCTTTTGGGTGAAAGACACATCTTTGCAATACTTTCAAGAACAATTAATAAATAGTGCGGCAGGTGCGGGTGAGATCTCTCCTCATGGGAGCTCGGGCATGACTGGAGATTTCTGTAACCTCATGGATTTAGGCCTAATGCATCTACTATCGCCTTTACCGAGCAAGCCTTCTCTTCTACTTAGGATTAATATCTACGCAAACTAGCGATGCTGCCCGCACCTTCGGCCACACCATATGAATACACTATAATTGATTATATTAGCATAGGGTCCTGCCAGACGGGAAGGCGTCCCTTTCACTGTTCCCCCTGCTCCCTGGTTCATCACAGTGCCCCAAATGCATCTCGCCTTACTTTAAAGCACCTGGGGGTGGGGGAATGGGGCGGCCCCCTTCCCAACACTGGTGGTCATACAAAAAAGTAGCTAGCGTGTGAGAACAGACTAAACAATTACTTGAACACCAGAACTGAAGAGGTGGGGCAGGAAAAAATATCTTCTTTTGCTGCAGGGGTATCCTTAGCAGCAAAAATAAATATCCCCTCTCCTACTGCACCTCGATCTGAAAATCCCCAATTAAATTTATCAAAGCCCACCTCAATAAATAATAACAATTCGCTGATACAATTATACTATTCTTTGCAGAGCAGTGAGTATGTTGTCTAAGAAAGACACAACGTTATGCATGTTTACTCCATTATCAACACGAGCAAAAATGTTAAAAAGGCCCATATTGAAAGCTTTCAATATCACGGCTCTCAGCTCCACCTTTACTCTTTTTGGAAGATGCAAATATGGAAAGTAATCAGGCAACTTATATTGAGGAATTGGGCACAGAAGCAACCCATTGCACTTTAAAAATACATCTAAAGCTCTGTGGTAAAATTCACAAGAACATAAAGACATATGGGGAAATGTTAAAGAGTATATGGACCTTGCCAAAATGAGGAAACAACTAGCCTTATGCCACGTGCGTCCTCAAATAATTTACTGGAGGTGGGAGGGGGGTCAGCTTGAGGACATTTCTGTGGAAATAAGTGATAGAATATCAAATGAGCAGAATATTACTAACGTGGAGGGTGAACACGCCTCCTTGATTATACAAGATGAGAGTGTAAACAGTATTTACCTGACACGGAAAGAACGTAGACTTTTAAAAAGAAAAACCATGAGGGCCCAGCTACAAGACAATGTGTGCAAGCCAATACCATGGAAATAAAGATCCAAGCAAGCGCTATTAAGGAAACTAATACATTTTTAAAAACTACAAAAAAGTGCAAGAAAAAGATCCAAAAGGTGCGAAAAACAGGCTGGAAAACGAACAAGTTGGGTAATAAAGATACCAGCTCCCAGGGATGACATCACTGATGGTCAGGAAACGGACATTACAAACCTAAGCCAGATAGAAGAGGCTATTAACGCTTCCTTCCTGGTGAGTGTGGGCTCTACCCCGGAACAAAAGAGAGCACCTAAGGTATAGTTTTCTAATGACAATAAAGATGTGGTTAATCGAACTGCCATAAAATCAACGACATGGTCTGTTAGCACTAAATTACGCATATTCAGCATGCTCTCGAAAACAACAGAGAAATGGCCAAACAGAAAAACCATTATGGATATACTGCATTTGATTCCCCGATTCAGAATTGTACTCTCTAAAGACTTGGAATTTGTTCAGTTATTAGACGACGTTGCACGACCAACTTCATTGTCCACTGCTGTGTATCTGAGACGGTTTACCTAATTGACCCATATCTGAAAAGCCTATTGAAAATAGGATACAACATAACCATTTTGCCTTTGGAGGACCAACATGACATGGCGGATAAAGATCTAAATGTGGAAAGAACAAGCTCGGAGAGTGACTGGAACAATGTGTTTTCCTCCGAGGTAGCTCATCCGCCCAGAAGAAAAACTATTGATAATGGGAAACAAAGATCTGGACTTATGATTACCACCACAAGTACTGGTAGAATGGTGTAATTGGACAATCCCGAGACCAAGTCAGACCCTGAGGAAGGGGAGTGGGCTGACTTGATCTCAGGCCTCCCTAACTTTGTTCTAAAAAAAGACCCCGAGATGTGGGGCCAAATATTATATACATTGTTCAGTAAGATCTGGAGGGAGGGGAAACTTCCTCTGAGCTGGAAAATGGCTATTGTAATACACATCCATAAAAAGCTAGGAGAAGTGAGCCCTCGAATCAAAGGCTGCTCTCTATGCTTGATTCAATGAGCAAATTATTTAGCTTGTTGATATTGGATAAGGTTTGAGCATGGGCAGAGGGCTGTGGTATACTGGGACCTTTTCAGAAAGTATTTACGGTTGGTTCCAGCTTAGTCCACAGTCTCTTACTCCTTAATACCTGGATGTTCCCACACCTGGTTCTCCTCCATTACATCATCTTATTGTCGACTTGAAGTCTGCTTTTGATAGGATTTGCTGCGAGAGACTGTGGGCAAAGCTGGCCGTCTGCACTATTCTAAAGGACTTACTGCCTGTGCTGTGTGACTTTCATACCGGAAAGTCTGTACAGGTAATATTGGACAGCATGGGCGTTTGCATCAGGGATGTACCTACGACCAAAGGCCTGAAACAAGGATGTGTGCTCGCTTTCATGCTCTTCAATCTTTTCATGGCTGACCTTCCCGAGTGCCTCATGAGATCAAAAAGATTGGGAAAAATCACTTTCATCAGATTTTATATGCCGATGACGTGGTGCTCCTTGACCACACAATTGTGGGTTTGAATCATTCGACACAGGTACTATTTGAATTTTTGCAGGAAAATCTCATTCTGTATCAGGATAAAACCAAACATATGTGTGTTGTCTGTCAGGTGTTAGGGCAATTGGAAAGATTGCTATATTTATGGGATAGGTATTGAACTTGTTCTAGAATATAAATATCTTGGAGGGACCATAGATGAAGATCTGAAATATGCAACAACTGAACAGGATAAAATCGAGAGAGCGCTGGCACTAAGTGCATAAATGAGTTCTATGAATCTAGAGCTGGCTATAGTTTACTGGGGATCCTTACAGTTTATAGACAATGGCCCTCATTACAACCCCGGCGCTAAACCATGGCGCTATTAGCACCATGGTTGGTGCCGGTGTTGTAACAAGTCCGCCATGGTGGAATGGGGAAATACCGCCCCATTCCAAGGTTGGCGAGGCGGTAATTCCCCATGCCGCCATGGCCCTTCCCCATTCCCATTTTTGCCCCATAGGGCTCAATGGGACTGGGGAAGGTGCTAATTACGGCACCGTAAATTACGGTGCCGTAATTAGCTCCTAGGTCCCTTTGCGGGTTGGTTTTTTAATGCCTGCTAAAAGCAGGCATTAAAGTGCCACCCGCAAAGGGACCTCATAATCAGGCGTTAAGGGTTTAACGGCGGCGATACCTTTTACGGCGCTTTTACCCCTTAACGCCTGGGTTGTAATGAGGGCCAATGCCCGGTTCCAGCGGTGGCGTATGATTTGGAGGCTCCATTCTATTTACATATTGGGTGGCTTAATAGGCTTGAGGGAGGTGTATGGGGACGGATTCTGGGGCTTCCAAACTGTGTTCCTATCGAGGCCATTCATCTTGAAATGGGCATTACTTCTCTCGTAGGGTTCATACATATAAAAAGAGGGATTCTATATATGAAAGCATGAACTGATTGTCTCTGTCTCATGCTGACACACATCGGAGTGATGTTAAACAACAAGGATTTAGGATCCCTAAAAGCTTGTGGCCAACAGGTGGAAAGCCTATTTGCAACTATTGAGTGGTCCCCTGTTTGGGAGAAGGATAGATATAGTGTAAGGAGTTTGCAAACAAAGTTAAGGTATGGGATTGGGCGTTAATTTATACATACCTGGCTACACAATAAACATATAGGTGAATACGTCTCAATCCAAACTACCTATCTGACACCACAAAAATACCTAGCTAAGTGCCGTTCTCCTGCGCGGAGTATATTTTTATTACTTCTCCGTCTGAATCAGTTGCCTGTCATGGAGACTTTGGGACACAGACTGGTGTGAGAAACAAAAGGGTGTCTCATCTACTAGTCCCCAGGGATCTCTAGGGTGGCCAGGGCACGACCATCACCTTTCGATCCAGACCCTGGCGGTGGAGCAGTGTTGGAGGATCACCTGGGTGAGTGGTCTTCGGGGAGTGGGGGTGAGGCAACTGATGGTGAGATGCGGTATTCCCCCCATTCCTGTACACCTGACCCATCCTATTTTATAGGATTCGAGGTTCCAACTCCCCCCCTCCTTTCTACACCAACACTGGGATGAGGAAAAGAGTGAGAGTAAAGAGGCTAACCCTTACATATCTCATTGGACATGTCCAGATAATCGGGTCAGGCAAAGTCAGGCACTTGACTTTAAGTACGTACATCTGATACCAATTAGCTCTCCTCACACGTACAAAAGGTGGAACATAGAGACACAGCAGAACTTCTGGGGTGAAAGAGAACCAACTGGAGCAGAGAAACAGACCGAGGGACGAGAGCAAAGGGTAGAGAACCCCAGGAGTTCCCGATAGGAGGTCATTGCTACCAAAAGGCTGCGAAAGATAGATGGAGAAGGCGAAATCCTAAACAATAAGACTGCATTGCGTTTCAAGGATGCCAGCGACCCTCCCGGGTGAACGGCAGAGTTGGGGGGGCAAGACTAGGCCTGTGGTACTAACCCTTGACTTGTGAATGAAAAACTGTAAAGACAAGAAATAAATGCACACAGCTGGTGAGTTGGCAAGCGACATGAAAGACCTCTGTGTAAAGGAAAGATTGAAGTTGCAACACTATATCGCATAATTGAAGGCTGTACACGTGTGGATGAGACGCGAAGGAAGGCAGACCTACGAATGAACTTTGAAGTACTGATAGCTGTGAAACCAGCAATACTGTGTAGCGTAGTGGTCCGGGCGAAAGGAAGTAGCCCACTCGAAAGTCTCAATGAAAAGTGAAATGTTTGTGTCATAAAGCATAAAGTTAATGAACTGTAAAAAGCGAAGTGATCAAAAATAACCCTGGGAAAAGGGGGAAGAGTAAAAAGGTGAACGTTGAACATTTGTGCTTTTGACATCCAACTACCCAGACCAAGAGGCACTGGGACAAATATCAAGTGTGAGCTGAAGGGACAGCCGAAGTGGTCCTGCAGAGGTCTGTAGAAAAAGCCACGCACATTTGAAAGTATTCGACATCAGGAAACGGTCCGAGCCCGACTGATGGAGACTAGATGTTTAATAAATTAGGGGAAGGGAGGCCCTAAAGGATGTGAATCGAGCTAGGGGGAAGGAACCCCTGCAAGTGTTTTGCTTTGAAAGGTACGACCCCGACTGAGGGAGACCAACGTGAACTTTTGCTTTGAAAGGTCTGAGCCCGACTGAGGGAGACAGGCATAAACCTTTTTCTAAACTGCGTTTTGAAAGCTGGAAAGTGAGACTTTAACGTGGAAGGCCAGGCGGGCCCCGATCCACGTTATGAACAGCCAGAGTGTGTCCGCCTGTCCATGGGGATCGCCTTACTCCATGCTGTCTAATGTGGGGAGGAGAGCTGACTCAGCCACATTTATTCTTTGTATTTGAACACTGATTTTCCTTTGCATAGATATTCTCCTTTACACACTGTTTGTACAAGAGATATGTCAGGCATAAGTTTTGTTAGTGTAGGCTATTTTGATTTGACGGACTCATCTAGGAAGGTTATATTTATTATTTGATGGTAGAGACTACTCCCATCCTAGCTATAGGGTAAAGTAGAAGTTTTTCCAAACCCACAAACTTTAATAAGGTTTTACAAATTGTACCTTTTGTGTCATTGTCATACTTGTGATACCATGCCTCCCTTACACTGGGGAAACGAAGAAACGACAGAATATGTAGGCTGTGTCAACAGCTGCATTTATTAGAATCTGCACGGCATGTATTTACGTGTTGTAAACGCATGGGTGACTTATACATAATGTATTTGGGGCCGCATGTACATAGGCTTACTGATATCTGGAGTGATGACTTCTGGCGACACTGCCTGCTGGGCTCAGACCATTAACATAATATGTCATGGTTTAAGGTATGGCTACAATAAAAGCTGCTATTAGAAAGTACATGATTCCATTTAAAAATCAGGACATATCTTCTGGGAACTAGTGCAATATGGAGTAAATGAAATAACTACATGAACTGTTTGCAATCTTTAATGTTAAAGATCATTTGTAGTGCGCACTATCACCACGACATGGTCCCCTGGCGCTCTGATGGATCTGAAAGCTAAGAGCGTGGGGTGTGGGTTAGTAGGGCATAGCAGGAAGAGGTAGAGCGAGAGTTGCAATTTCCTGTTGACAGCTTCAGTTCGGTTTGAACCGTTCGCTGAGATTGGGTGCGATTTACGGCTCGGTAGGCCTCCATGTGCTGTTTTGCAGGACTAGGTGTGGTTGGTTTGTTGTTGCAGTGTGGTGAAGTGCATAGAGGCTGCTGTGGAGAGAGGAGGTTGTGTTTGTTTTGTGTTTGAAAGGTGCAAGCAGAGCTTGAAATTTTAGGGTTGGGTAAGAGCACAAGAAGCATATCATCTGTATATGCCATCAACTTGTGCATGTTTCTCCCAAAAGATAGGCCTTGTATAGTGTTCGAAATTTTCAAGAGTAGAGGTTCTAAAAGTATTGCGTACAATAGAGGAGAAAGGGGACAGCTCTGTTTCATTCCTCTTTACGGAGGAGGAACTACAAGGATATCGGACCAATAATAAACAATCTGGCTGACGGGCTTACAGAATTAGCTTGTACCATCGCTAAAAACCTGGGACCAAAACCCATGGCGGTTAAAGTATTGAACAAAAAGGACCAATTAACGAGGTCAAATGCTTTTTCAGCATCTAATGAGACCAATATTGCTGTATCCTTTTTTTTGCCACTTTTTCAATTAGGTGACATATGTGCTGAATGTTATCATGGTTTTGTCTTCCTTTTATGAATCCCATTTGATCTGGATGGATGAGGTTGGGCATAATGTCTTCTAATCGCTTAGCGAGAATTTTTGTGTATATTTTTGCATCCATGTTAATGAGGGCAATCGGATGGTATTAGCCATGTTTTACTTGATCTTTCCCTGGTTTAGGGATCAAAATTATTTTGGCCTCTTCTATTCAGTTTGTTATTCTACAAGTCTTAGCAAAAGAATCATAAAGGTCAGTTAGTATCGGGACAAGAATCGATTGAAACATTTTATAAAAAGAGGCAACAAACCCATCCAGGCCTGGTGCTTTATTTATGGGAAGGTTAACAATTACCATCATAACTTCCTCCCGGGTAATATCATTATCTAAAATTAGAGTCCATTTCAATTTTGCACTTCAGCTTCCCGCTGTGCGCTGGTATTGCAATACTTTCCCCTCTAAGAGATGCTTTAAATGCATCCCAGACCATTTCCAAACGTGTTTCGCCTCCAAGATTGTGTCTAAAGTAGTCAGTTATTTTGCCACCTAGTTCATCGCATAGGATTTGATCTGAGAGCATCTCCCTCAGGAGTTTCCAGCTCCATAGTGTAGGGGAGAATTTAGGAAAAGTAATATCCATTGTCAGGGGAGCATGGTCTGAAATAGAGATATTATGGGTGTCCATTTGTATCACTCTAACCAGCAGACTGAGACCCAAACATAGTCAATTCTTGGAAAGGATTTGTGGACGTGGGAATAGTAAGTGTATGTCCTTTCCTCTCCTTTCAGGGTAGGCCATATATCTTTAAGCGTCAAATTTCTTTCTCGAGTCTAAGGACGGTGCAAGGCGTACGGTTTTAGGAATAGAGCTTCTATCCCGTATCGGGTCCCATGCAATGTTCAGCTCTCCCAGCAGAACCAATTCACCCTGAGCGAATTGTTCTAATTTGGCTAATGCAGATTTAAAAAAAACTTTCCTGCCCAGTGTTTGGGGTATACAAAGAAACTAAGGTGAGAGCCAACGTTCCCATCTGTACCAGAAGGAAGAGGAACCGTCCCTCCTTATCAGCTTGTATTTTCTTGATAGTAACCTGCGTACCAGCCCTAAAGGTTATCAACACGCCCGCTAACTTCCCCTTTGCGTTAGCCTACCGAAGTATCGAAAAATGTTTTAACTTCATTTTATAATGATCTTATGCGTTTCCTGCAGGGCTATAAGGTCAGGCTGTTATCTACATAATTCAAAAAAGGTAGCAGGTGCTCCTCTCCAGAAAGAACAAGGCATGATAACCTGTTCTGGGATGAGAGTTTGCAGCACACGCTTTTTGCTCACTGTACCTTTCACAGATGGGAAATATCCATTTGCATATCAGTCTTTGTCCCACCCACATGGGCAGTCCAGCACCGAAATGCTATGGCAATTCCTCTCTGAACAAGAGTACCTACAGCAACCCCATACACGTGTTTCAGCCTTGTTGGGCCTCATCAGTGAGGTGAAGCTGCACCTCTCGGAGCACAGTGAGCAGGGAGTCCACGTCTGGTTGCCCCCAGGTAACTTAGGGTGACCAACCCCAAGTTCCTTGAAAATATTTCAAAAAAGGTAGCAGGCGCTCCTCTCCAGAAAGAACAAGGCATGATAACCTGTTCTGAGAGGAGAGTTTGCAGCACACGCTTTTTGCTCACTGTACCTTTCACAGATGGGAAATATCTATTTGCATATCAGTCTTTGTCCCGCCCACATGTGAAAGGTACAGTGAGCAAAAAGCGTGTGCTGCAAACTCTGACCTCAGAACAGGTTATCATGCCATGTTCTCTCTGGAGAGGAGCGCCTGCTACCTTTTGTGAAATATGTGTAAGGAACTTGGGGTTGGTCACCCTAAGTTACCCTGGGGCAACCAGACTTGGTCTCCCCTGCTCACTGTGCTCAGAGAGGCACAGCTTCACCTCACTGATGGGGCCCAACAAGGCTGAAACACGTGTATGGGGTTGCTGTTGCTACTCTTGTTCAGAGAGGGATTGCCATGGCATTTCGGTGCTGGACTGCCCATGTGGGCGGGACAAAGACTGATATGCAAATGGATATTTCCCATCTGTGAAAGGTACAGTGAGCAAAAAGCGTGTGCTGCAACTCTCACCTCAGAACAGGTTATCATGTCATGTTCTCTCTGGAGAGGTGCGCCTGCTACCTTTTGTGTGATATCTACATAATACCCGTTCCAACTTCCTTCTCGTAAAGGCAGAATTAATCCCCTAATATTAAGTGTTAAGCATCTGAACTTCACAGTGTAAGACTAGGATGCTAACAGAGATATATCCTATTATCAGACAAAACAAGCCACAAAGGACCTCATTATAACTGTAAAAAAATGCCGGAATTGTGTTTTTTTGTGGCACCTGGCAATGGGGAATAACTGGGGCATTACAGCCCCGTCGGTCCCTGGAGCCAGGTGTTGTACAAAGTAACTCCCCATTCCTTTTGAGTCCAATAGGACTCAATGGGAATGGGGAGGACGGATGCACCAGCACTGTGTGCAACAGTGCTGGTGCATTCATCTAAGTCTGCGGGCGGGTGCCGTTCCGCCCGCCAAGTCAGATCTGGTGGGCGGGAGGGCACCCACCCGCAGAACTCTGAGTGTGCCGGTCCGTTAACAATGGTGCCGGTAGCTTACTGGCACCGTTGTTACCGCGAACGGCACACTCATAATGAGGCCCAAAGTGTCCTCCAGTGTGTCAATCCCACCTCCAAAACTCCCCCACAACTTTAAACTTGTTCCCTCCCACCCCCAACCTATCCCCATTAACATTTGCCTTTCCCTGGTGTAGACCATCGTTGCTAGTCTCTCTGTGGATTTCGTCCTGAGAGATGGCCCACCATCCAAACTAGGGATATATGCAGGGTATTCTAAAACCCTCTGAATAAGTCAACTATGAGTTCCAAGGCGAGCCTCAACTGTGCCCCAGCATTAGAGTAGCTTTCCTGTTGTAAAATAGTGGACCTTATTTCACCAAGACGTTTTCATCTGCACGAAACATCTGCTCCTTGTTCCGGCACCGTGGTGAGGGTTGTTTCTCTGGTACAGGAGGCCCTTTTTGAGTTTTTGTTCTGCGTTTTTGTACAGTTGTCCATGGCGAATGCTGCGGTCCTTGAGGTGCGTGTATTCTGGTCGTTATAGCTTGATCCGTCTGATCTTCCTGGACAAGATGTAGAATACTGGCTCCCTCCTCCTTGTTAATGATACAATGTTGTTTCCCCTTCCAGGCAAAAAGAAGGCCAAATGGGAAGGTCCATCTGGAAGGTATTTTCTGTAGTTGCAAGTTTTGCAGAATTTCCGGCAAATCTCTTCCTGATACAATTGGATTTAGTTCCCATTAAGTGTAATTTGTGTTGCATTTCTGGCTTCTTGTAAGATTTGTTCCTTCTGGGGGTAACACGCTAATGCCACCAAGGTATCTCTAGGTCGGGCTGTCTAATCCTGGCGCTTTGGTGCCACCCTGTGAATTCAATTTAACAGAATTGTTACCTCCTCCTCCACATTCAATAGATCCTTAAAAACTCCTTTGACTTCATCTTTTAAGGGTGGATCACTCACTGACTCTGGAATATTTTGTATGCGAATGTTAGATCTTCTTGATCTGTTCTCCAGATCCTCACATTGCAGCGCTACATTGTGTGTGGCATGTGCCAAATGTTTGAGGAGCTCTTCTGATTGCATAGATTCCTGGGCCAAATTTTGTATTGCCTTCTTGTTAATGTCTGTTCTTTCTTCGTGAGACACAATGTCACTAATGCAAATTTAAATTCTGTTGTAAAGTTACCAAATTGCAATTGTAAGAAGGAAGAAAGCTTATCCTGAAATGCTTGAAAGCTCCGTTCCAGGTCTTCTTTCGAGGCCGCCATATTGCTCTGTATAGTGACTGTCGACTCCTCCAACTGTTCAATTGGGTGTTTCTGCATGCCGCTCGACCTGAGCAAAGAGGTTCTAATAGGGTTCTTTTTGTGGGTAAGTCGAAGCTTAGAAAGGCGATCTTTCCTTTTCTCTTTGGGCCTTGGCATTGACCAAATGGACCGCTTCAGTAGCTCACCCTTATACATGACTGATATAATTAGTTGTGTAGCTTATTTTCCTCCAATGCAGATCTTGAAGGGGCAATTTACCCCTGTTGCCTTTTCATCTCTCAGGTTATCAGCAGATGGTATACTTCTCCCTCCAACCTTAAATTTGGATTGCCCTTTGTATATCAAATTATGCTCTAGTGATCTAAGATGTCTGTTCCCATTGACCCTCTGTGGCCACTGCCAGCCGCTGATGTGTTTAGATGGAGCTGTTACAGCAAATAATTCCTTTGCATTATTGTTTTCATGCAGTGTCCGCACTCTGTTGTATGCAATATATGTCAACCCAGGTGGGCATAGCATTACTGCAGCTCACTTAATCTCACCACCAACAGTCAACATAAAAGTGCGTTCCGCTGCTATGCGATATGTTAATTAGATCTGGGTGCCTTTGCGCATTAGCTGTGCTTGCTCGCAGAAACTGTCACAATGAGGCCTCAAAGTGTCGCCTTGCCAAAGTCCAATCCTCCCAGTCTTCTTTGTACCCCGCCTGGCTGAATCAAGGGGAGGGGGAAAGGTATCCTTAATAATGGAATACATTTCAAAAGCTTTCCCCACTCCTACCTTTAGCTTGCATCTCGCCTGGATATCAACCTTATGGCATGGACGTCCGGATTGCCAGTGTAGATCTCACTCTCTGTGTTCTCCTTGCCAGGGCAGAGCCGCCACCGATTAAATCTGAAATGCCACGGAGCATCAAAAGTTTGCGCGCTAAGTCATCGACCACCTCCAGGGGGTATCCGAGGCTCTTCCCCTCAGCTCGATGTAGAAACGGGAAGTACACATTTCCGATCTGACAGTAGCAGGATCCGGCGTGGCACCGGACACGCTCCCAAGTCAATCATCCTCAAAATTGACCTGCCGACCATATTCTAGGGGCTCTTATCCTTCCCATCATAGTTGCTTGGCTCTAATGCAGCATATCTGGTGTTTTATTGCAATTGGGAAGCAGGTTTTCACATATCTGATTTTCCTATGGGGCACCAGAGCTCCAACCTTCACCTTTGCCTTCACTGCACGGCAGCCATCTTGGGTCTCCCTGGATGACATTTTTTATTGAATTTTGTTAGTGACTCATTCGGCTTATTGATATCTGACTGAATTCTAATAGTCATCTTTTAAGATGTACTGTATAAGTGTAAAAAGATGTTTTATAACTAAATTACAATATTTTTTAAAAAAGCCCTTCAGTCTTTTATGCCCAGGCTTGTGGGAACCTGAACGCCCATTTTTCCTGAGTTTTGACTCCAGGGCAACTTGGAACAATGCCTTGTGAATTCCCCATTAGATTTAATGGCTCTGACCCTGGGTCAACTAAGCTTGGGCCACCTGTGGTTTGTGAATGCTCCCTCACATTTCTGAGACTTCAACCTGTGCCATGACAGAAGCCCTATTGGTTTCAGCCGGCTAGAACCCTGGCCACGTGCGAATGCCCACCCCCATCCCACCCTGGCAGAGCTTAAGCCCTCCTGAATTGAGGAATTTGAAATCAGAAGGCTGAACTGTGCAGTGACTCCCAGCCCAGGGGCTTTAAAGCAAGAGCCTGTCATATTTCTTACCTTTAGGAGCATAGAGTTTGTTTAAACACAAGTACCAGTCAACAGTAACACAATTACAGCGAGCTTGAAAATATGCCTGCCCTGCCCATTTCAATATATGTCCCCAATGATGAAGCCAAAGACATAACTGCTAAGCTGTTAGATGCCTCACACCTCCCAATGATTTGCATCTCTTTGTGGAAATAACTAGCCTCTGAATTGGGTGAAAGGTGAATCTAAAGGGCCAAGAGAAGATGTAGAAGATATTCAGCCTTCTGCTCTCAGAGTGACGAGTCAGACAACTGCGCAATGGGTCCATGCATATACTGTTGCTGTCTATGTGTAGGCTGCACGGTCATTATTGATGAGCTACTTATCGAGGTTTGCTTGCTGTGCTACGACCTATAGTCCCCTCATCACCTCGATGCCCGGTTTGATTTCCAGCACAAGTAACTCATCAACACTGACCTCTCTGTGCTTCACTTTTTTCGCCAATTTTTCAGGAGTGTGGGGCAGAGAGACAGCTTATGTATGAGGGTTACTGGGGTCAGAGGGCACAAAATAAAGCCACATTAATAGTGGGCATGCAGGTAAATTGGCAAGGCAATGGGTGTTGGGTGATCGCTTCACTCGCGACCCACTTTTTCAAATGGTCCTCCAGCCCCTGAAACAGGGCTCCACCAACTCCGCCAATGCGACAGCAGTGAAGTCAGATGCTTGGAAAGGAAGGAGGAAATAAGGGAATGGGAAGCAGGACTGATGGATTGGTCCAAGAACAAGAAGCAGTTACAAGTGCAATGTGGAAGGGGGGGTCCTAAAAGCAGAGTTGAAGGAGACACTGAAATTCTGGGGGGCAACGCACAGCCTCAGGTGGGGAATTCGTGTAGTGATTTTCTTGACAGAAATACACGATTTGAGTGTTTTGGGGAATGTTGAACTTTTTTTTAACAATCTTGGAACGCTGATCGGCTTGGGAAGGCTTATATATATGTATTTTGTACTACTTAGCTGGGTACTGTGTGGAGGGGTACTTTTGACATGCTATTTAATTCTTTATCACAGGATAAACTGGTGTCCCCCTTGTTGGTATAGCCCGAACAGGGATGGGATGACCACCAGAAACCATGGGAGTGCCTGTCCTTTTATCTTTTTCCATTTCATTTTGCCACAAAACGCCACCGTTATTGGGCACCGTTGGTCAGTCTCAGGGGAGAAGCCAAGCAAGAAGCGATTGGGCCTCGAGACCGAACTCCCCTCCAACTCATTGAGGCAGGTTTAAGGCACAGGCAGTGCCTCAGCCTCACTGTATGGGTAGTTCTATAAATATGTACTGTTTCCTCTATTTTATATATTTATTTCCTGACCACCCTCTTTGATCCCAAATCCCTCCTCTTTCAGGCTCTTGTGTGGCATCTTTGATTTACAACCAATATTTCTTAATAAAATGTTTTCTGTACTTAAAACAGAACTATTAGACCCTTGCAATGTAGGCCACACTCCATTCCCTTCCCATCCACTACCGTCACGGCAGCAAATCCACAAAGAGCGGCTTTAACTTCCAGTGTGCAATATACAATAACACACACTCAGTTACCTGGTAGCTGAACAAACCCACTCTTAATGTGCCAATGTGCAGTGGCTAGTGACCAGACAGTCTGTGTGCTAATGTCACGTGTATTACGCACAGTCACACTCATACACTGAGAAACGCCTCGGCCCTATATAGTTGATTTACCTGGGGGCAGAGTGAAATGGATTTCCACATGATCTGAAGCACAAAATAAAGAAAGCCTGGCGGGGCAAAGAGCGAGCTATCTCCATGCGGCACACAAGCTGGGGATGTCCACGTGCGCACACTCCCCGTTTTAAGGATCAGAGGGGGTGTTTTTTTGTTTGTTTTAATTTTTTAATTTTTATTGGTTTACAAAAAAAACCCTTTAAAATAACACAAAAAAACTAAACGAAATTTTCAGCAAATCCTTTCCCACCCTTCTCACTCTTTCTGTCTCCTCCCCGACTCTGTGCTTAATGGATTCTTTGTTCTATAATGGTTCCAAACGCAACCGACTTTCTATTTCGGCTAGCAGAAACGTTAGAGAAATTAACAATTTCATATCTGTGCCATTGCACATTTTCTGCCACCATTCATCAGAACATTGAGAAGGATGTTTTATGGTCCAAGGTCCCAAGTGAATTGTTCTCACAGAACGGAGCTCAGTGCAAAACACCACCAGATGTTTAAGGGTCTCATTTTCTCTTATACAAAATCTACAAGTTGTATCTACGATTGCATTCCCCGACCATGCACAGAGACGCTCTTTGGTCTTAAAGGCATTCAAGAGAAAGAGCATAAAAAGTCTCCTGGTGTTCGAATCCGGAAACAATTCAATATAATGTTGGATATTGTTGAAACCCCTTGCTTCAACCGGTGCATCGACCATCATCTTGGATGCAGCTCTCTGTGTCGAAGTTGGATCCCAGTCAGCCCGCCAAATTCTTAGCCTTGCTGCATTTGGATTTCCATGTAGCAATTCTAGGTTGATGTCAAACTCTAAGCAAGTTTTCACAACGCCTAATCCACATCGACGTGATGTCATTACCGTTCGATGTAGCACTGTGTAAAAGTTCAAATTGGGGAATTTGCTCTACTGCTCTTGTTTTTCGAAATAAGGACAGCAAATTCCAGCAGATTCTGGCATGTATTGATATCAGTGATAACTCATATCTGATGCAAGCCGTCGACGTGCCTTTGGGTAGACCCAATATTTTGGACCATTAGATATTTTCAAGAGTAGACCATAAGTCGTGTGGAAAACCTAGCCCGTTTTCAGCTCCATAGCTTAAGACCAGGATTACCTTCTGTTGGTAGAAAGTTATCACTGGTTTTAAGGAGAACTTGCCAAATTCTTTATTCAAAACACGCGCTTGGCTGGCGAGTTGTCCAAATTTTCTCTTGGTCTCTAGGATCCATAGGGCGTCATATTTACTTGCGCTTATCGTCATGCCCAAATATTTTACACTGCTTGATATACCCAGCGATTCTTGCGCCAAATACCAGGTGGCTTATTTGGAGCTGTTGGATCTTGCCGATTTCAAATTTTTGAGCAAAAGGATCTCACTTTTTTTGTGTTGATCTTTAAGTGATTAAAGTTCACATACTCCTGGACTGCGTCAAGCTTCCTCTGCAGACCAATTGGAGTTACATCCATCAGAATTAAGTCCTCTGCGTATAGGAGCCAACTAAGATGTGATTTGTGTAACTTAGGCAGAAAAGATTTCATAGCATCTATATCGGCTCCAATATCTGATATAAATAGACTGAAAATAGCCGCCGCTAAGGGGTAGCCTTGTTTCACTCCCTTAAATGTTTTAATCTCAGCGGACAAAATACCAGTCTGATCCAGCCAAATTCTGATAGAAGTCTCTGTATGCAACTCTCAAATTGCTGCCATCAGTCCAGCCGGGCAGCCCCAGGTTTGCAATTTTTCTCATAATATTTTGCGGTCAATGGTTCAAAGGCGTAAGAAAAGTAAATGAATGCCAAGTAGACTTTCGTGTGTGTTCTCAGGACCTCCATTTTGAGAAAACTTCGGAGCAAAAGATTTAACAAGCATCCTACTTTTTTAACAAAGGCAGCTTGTCGCACGTCCATGCAGTGTGATTTTGTGGCTCATTCAACCAATTTGCGCTGTAGCAAGGTAGCGTATATTTTCCCCATTACGTCTAACAATGCTACTGGTCGATAATTTTTTGGGCATGCTCTATTTCCTTTTTTAAAAATAGGAACTATAACCGCAGTTTTCCAAGACTTCGGTGTTTGGCGTTGCAAATTTATTCTTTCAAATGATGACAAACAAACCTCTGCCCAGGTTTCTGGATGTTGTTTAATCGTGAAGATTGTTAGACCGTCCGGGCCTGGGTCTCTGGAGCTTTTTGCCTTTATAATTACCCTCTCGATGTCTTCTTTTGAGAAACATAATGCCCAGCACGTATTATTTGCATCTACTGATGATTTCCTCGCTTCGTTTTTCTTGTATAGCTCTGCAAAATGCGAGATCCACTTAGCCTCGGTCACCAAGCTGGTTTGTAAAGCTTTTTGTGGCGCTTGTGTTATTGATGAGGCGCCAAAAATCTCCAGTGTTTTTATTTGTTAAGCTCTCCAACATCTTTTCAGCATAATTTTGCAGCATTTGATGTTTATATGATTTTAACCAGTTTTTATGTTTCTGTTTCACTGCACGATTTTTAAGCTTTCTTGCTTGTATTTCAAAAACCTGGTTCTTGCGAAGCTCACATCGCATCTGACGCTTTAGTTTCAATATTTCCACATCAAAACAATGTGTGTGCTCAGAGTTTGGGTGTCTTAAGCCTGAGTTTTTTGTTTTAAATTGAGATAACAGGTCGTCATATTCTACTGTTGAGCTTCTTGAACAAAGCTGTGTAGAGAGCCGAGCGACATCTGTTGCTTCCAACCTCAGTCTAATTCTGTTAGCTTGTACTGAAACCTTGTGGGACCAGGTTAGACTTGACTGAGTCTCTGATGTTAATAGCTCCGTTTGTAACATGTCATGGTCGCTGTTGTTCATTTCTATGACTTTCATGGATATCACTCTCGGATGGAGCACGTCCGATACGAACACATAATCAATAACTGAGGTTTGTTCGGCTCAACGCCATGTTGGTACCGGTGGTATATCACAGAGAGTGCATCCATTTAACATCTGTATTTTTCTTGCGTCCATTTCCTCAAGCCATTTTTTGCTAATTTCATTTTCTCAGGTTCCAAGCTCTTGAAATAGTCGATGTTTAGGTCCCCACAGATGATTATACTTGCGCGATTTTCGATTTCTACCAGGTCGTCTAATATTGTCGATATTTGGTCTACGTACAAGTATTTGCCTGCTCTACCATGGTTCCAATATACGTTTACTAACGTTATCTGGTCAGTAAAGTTGTTCAGTATGTTAGGCCTGCCGATCGTCGTCACTTGGATAAAGGGCAAATAGTTTGTAGTTTTTATAATGCAGTAACCCGAAGCTCTCTTGACTAAAGTTAATAGACCAGCCATCGGCCACCCTTTATCAGACTTTATAGCCGGATTGAAGGCAAGCTCAAACTGTCACTACCTGAATGTGGCAGATCCAAGTTTCTTGTAAGCATACAATTTGTAACCCTTCCAACCAATTTGATGTGAGCAAATGAATGAAACCCCTTTAGTGTTCCACGAGGCGACAAGACATACTTGAACAGTTTTCTCCTTCTGGCATTATTTTTGCATTTTGGTGTTCAAAGAGTTTGCCAGCCATTGCCACTCAGAGTTTTGATCACTATTACTGGGGTTTTTATCGACTCTTTCATTAGTGACATCTGCGCTGTTGGAACCTTTTATGGTTATTTGGATGTTATCTTTTGGGCCATCTTTTGGGTCTGGTTGAACTCTGACAAACGTGACTTTATGGTTCTCAAACTTTAGCTTTCCATTCAACTTTCGGGCATCCCTTGTTGAGATGTATGTATCCTGTCCAGAACTCCCCGACCTTCGAAGACAATTTGCGGCAGCTGATGAAAACCGTGGTTTCATACAAGTCTTCGTCGTAGTGGAGTTTTTGACCTTCTCATCGATCGACACTGTATGCACCTCTTTGTGATGTTTATAGACATCAAAACCCAGTGACAGCAGAGCTTCATTTGCTTCTAAGATTGATGCTGCAATTATGTTTGATTCCAAGTGCAGCACCACTTTGTCATTCCGCCCTTCGTCTGGAAACTCTACAATCTTTACGTCATTGGAGTCAATTAAGCGTATACCTGGGACATGATGTTGTAATTTTATCACATTATGTCTATTTAAGATCAGTTTGTCTCTGGAGTCCACTCGCTCTAATGTGAGCTTATACACAAGCTGCTTTCCATCATTCCTCCTGCGTTCTATTACTTTAAACGTGGCAGAGCTAGTTCTCGTTGTCTTCTTTAGTAAGCTTCCTTTGTGCAATTGTGCTTGATTTTGTGTTGTCGCGGCCTGCAGTGTTCGGAGATTACCAACTTTGGCAGACAATTCAGGCTTCATTGAATGATGATTTCCACTCAAAGAGCTGGAAGAATGCATTTGCGTTTTGGCACTTAGCATCTCTCTTTTCTCATGTAGCGTGATGAACACTGGGCTCAAAGTAACCGTATTCTTTAACAACCGGCCGGCAGTGTCAGGAATGATAATGCATGATCTTCCGCATGCGCTCAACTACAATAGCCAACGAGCTTCCAGCAGTTTGACTCATACACTCATGTTCCCCGACATCGATCTGACCACCTGTGCTCTCATGAGATTCATTTGGATTGCCATCAAGTTGAACCTCAGAAATGGTTTGAGTATCTGTTGATTTAATTGGCCCAGTAGGAGTGTCTGACCCTTTAAGGTAATCAATTTCTGCATCGTCGTAAGTGGACATATTCATGAGCTCAGATGAAATCTCATGTGAAGGATCTTCGATACACAACATCTCACTGTCTTGGGTCATTTTTGACGAATCTACGGTAAAAACATTTGTTTTATTTTTACTCATGTCGTTCTGCAAGATTGAACGAACATGTGCATCATTCTCCTTAGCCAGTACATGGACAACTTTTATGTTACGCAAGAATTTTCTTGCTCCAGTTAATTTGGTGTTTTTTAGATTTCGTAAGTGAGGGCATGACTTGTTGTTTTGATTTCGCTACTTTCTTTGGAATTTAGGTGCCGCTGTTGAAAATTGCAAAAACGCCTGCTGTGTTCCCTAAAGAATCGACAGTTGATAACTCCTCACAACTTTTGTCCACTCCTCGATTTTTATCACTTGAGGACCTTGCTGCTTGTTCATTTAGATGTGCCAGGTTATCTTGACTTCTGGCTTGTTCAAAGGCCGTGTTAAAAGAGATGTCAGCGACGTTGTAAGGTGGTGAGGTCTCAGGTGCAGATTTAACGTTTTTGGTAGTTGACGAGGGTTCTTCATTTAAATTCCTCCTTTCGGTAGTAACCTCAAGCCAAGCTCCCATTGTGGCATTACAGCGCTTCTGCAACACAATGCCTAAATTGCTAAATTACTCTGTGCAATCTGTAGCTGAGCCTGTTTTTTCTATGGCCTCCTCAGGACATTTTTTGCAGGATTGACAACCCTTACGTTGAGGCTGGCCATTGAGTCGTTTGTTGACACTGTTGTGTCAGACGCTTGATGTAATTGAGTACTCTTTCTTGCATCTGACTTTTCGTCTTTAAATAAGGCTAAGGCCTCTTTAGCTACCTCCGCCAGCAGGTTTTTGTCCATTATATCATTGCGCCTTTGCTCGCCTAAAATGTTAAAGGATGCTTCTAACCTTTTAAATCGCTTCTTCTTGTTTGTCATTAGACCAGCCAAATAATTCCTCCAACTGCAAGAGTTTAGAATTCATTAGTGCCACTAATGCCGTCAAGTCTTTTGCATTTTCATTTATATGTTCATATAACTTTGTAAAGGCCGCAAGTGATATCGCCATAGAGGAGATTAGGACAGCTTGCAGCTCGTTTGTAAGGACATGCTCGCCGACAAATTAACGTGCTTCTGTGTCAGTCAACTGGTCCTTAATCGTGCAAGCGCCCCTTAGTGTGTCTGCCTTGACTCTCCTGATCTTGGGAAAAGGACGATCTATGAAGGAGGAGTCAGATGTTGCTATCATCAGGGTTTGAGTCATCACCGTCATGTACTTGCAACCTTCTCTTAAGCATTTGACAGTCGTCCCTTTCGACTCTCGTTTTGTCACTTAATCTTTTTTGAGAGTTAGGCAGAGAACAAAGGAAGTCTTGCACAGCATTACATTTCTGGTTATGTTCCGCCAATCTTCATCCTTTATATTCCACACTCTCCCATATATCCTCACTTGTGTCTAGTAGTTGTTGATTATTCCTCTTTAAGGTTGCTTTTTCTTGAGTTTCGTCTTCAGCATTAATCCCTTGTGGATGTTTTAGAGTAGGTTCTTTATTAATCGAGACCAGGTTTTGCAGTACCATTCTCACGCAGCATGGCGTTGCAAACCCCATTGGGCTGCTACCACCTTGTCCGGCAGCTGGCTGCGTGGACAAGCATGGATCAACAGCTATGCCGGTAAAATCAAAGGTTGATACACAGAAGACGTCATCATTTGCCTCTGTGGCAGAGAAGATATTTGACGCATTAACCAAGGGACAAGTTATAATGGCCAAATTAGTTTTATTGACTCCAGAATTGTCTGTGCTCACCTGGGGGAACTGCTTCAGGTTCATTCCTGATAAGATATGAGCGATTGGTTGATTCTGAGTATTCAAATAAAACAAGTCATTGACCAAAGCAGAGTTATCTGTCAGCTCAGTTCGCTCTTGGTTAGTCTGTGAGTACTCTATTATCAGTTCCGGAACAGGTTTCAGCCCTTCCTTAGCAATGTCCGTGACCACATTGCTTTCACTAATGTCAGTGTCAATCCTTTTATTTACACGCCAGGACACGCAGGGGAGGAGGCTGTGACCAACCAGACTCGCCAGTGGTACAACTGACACACAAGACGCAGGATCTGCTGTCTGTCAACCTCAACTGGGCTTCTGTCAACATCCGAGCCCTGTGCGGGTCGCCCACAATGTCCTTCGTCACAGGGCTTGACATTGTGCTTTGAGCCTGACATTGCTGTTCAGAGACAAAGTGCCGACAACATGTGGCCACAGCGTTGTTTCCATTGGTGTCCAAAACAGGTAGTACTTCAGGTGGGTTTAGAGGCATAGGCGGAGGCGAGGTGACCTCAATTGACGCTGCAGGGACAGATAGTTTAAGGCAGGTGCCACAGTCCGGGTCGGGTCCTCAGACTCAGACACACAAGAAAAGTAACAACTTACTTGTGTCTGACGTGAGTGATGTCCCCCTTCTGTGTCTTCTGCCATCCCATCGCATTTTCGCTGAGCTCGCGTTCTTAGAGGAGTAATTGTGGTGAGCTCCCGCTCTCGTAATGGGCCAGGCATCAGCTCCTCAATTTAGCACCCTGGCACCGACAGCGCCCACTCGCCAAACAGCAAAACAGTGTTAACTCGCCCTTTCTCCTGAGGGCTTACGCCGCAAGGGCATTAGAGGTGGCCTTTTATGGTCGGCTGACCGGCAGTATTTTAAAGGCACCTCAAAATAGAATGGCAAACTCCACCCTTTTCTGCAGTCTCCACTTTCCACATCAAAACAGTGTCAACTCGCAATTTCTCCTGAGGGCTTAGGGGGTGGTTCTTCAGGTGTTTGGCATAGGGAAACACACACACAGCACTACACCCCCCATAATACCCACCCCACCGAAAGCAAGATGCAGCAAAGCAAAGCTTCCTTTCTTCACATTAAACAGGTTTGTTGCTGGGATTGGAATTGCAAAGTCCACGGTTTGACCCCTCCTCTCCAGCGCACTCCAGTAGCTCATCCAGGGAATCCAAGAATCTCCATTTGACCCCTATTCACCTCCCTTATCCCATAGGCTGCAGTGGCAGCAATCAAAATAAGCATGGGTACCCCCTTCACCCGTACTGTAAATCAGGATAGTAAACAGATGGCCTTTCAAGGGCAACATTCGCAGTCCACAATGAGGGGACTTTTGCTTCAGTGTAGTCCTGGAACACATGTCCACACTAGCAGACAAGAGGAAGGAAGGCATGCAATCTCGACGCTCGACATGCTCAAAGTGGCACAGATCATCAGCCGCCTGAAAAAAGCCCACCGGACCAACCCCAACATAGAGAACTCAGATTCGCAACCTCGCCGAATGGACATGGGCACGGGAGACAGACTAGAAGCAGCAAGGAGGGTGCACATATCCAAGCATAGCCCAGACATACGGGTCAGAAGTTGCGCTTAGCCAGACAGGGTCGGACTGGGCCAAAGAATGGCCTTGGGCACCAATGAAAAAGAGGCCCACCATTGCAAATGGGTATTCATTCCTTTTGTGACACTGTTTGAATGGCAACCAAGGGAGAGTTTTTTGATGAAGTGTGATGAACATTGTGAATTTTAAAGAATACCTATTGAGCATCACTCAAAGCGGGCACACACCAGCATTTTGTGTTTTTGGTTCAGCCATAGACCTATTGCCCTATAGGCCAGTCCGAGCCTGTAGCCAAGCATAGACCGCGATTAGATGACAGGCATTGGTTTTCAAATAGTGTCGCCTTTTAAGAGCAAACAAATGTGTGGTGTGCTATATATCGATGGTCACTTTTTTTTTTAGTTTCATAATTTCCATTGTATATTATAAATAGAATTTGATCATGCAGAAGTATATAATATTTAAGTCCATAATATTGATTAAAATATATGTTAAAGTGGACTACTGTCGAATAACAGCTATTGAATTACACATTTAAATAATTAAATAAATAACATACAGGACTTGACAAGACATTACAGAAACAGGAGGTTAAAGAGGTAGATAATCAGAGAGCAAAAGTGCTATTCCAGTATAAGAGGCCATGGCGTTTAGGAGTTACCATCAAAGCATGAAATCTAAGCAATGGTAAGGTTGTAATTAAGAAATGTAATGAATGGAGCACA
This sequence comes from Ambystoma mexicanum, assembly GCF_040938575.1. Lineage (NCBI taxonomy): Eukaryota > Metazoa > Chordata > Amphibia > Caudata > Ambystomatidae > Ambystoma > Ambystoma mexicanum. The sequence goes on from NC_090921.1 coordinate 994,151,972, forward strand.
CTTTAATTCAAACGTGTGCACTAGATGAGCATGGCGAGCAATGCAAGATTATATTCTATGTGTGTCTGATTCTTGCCCCTTTAAGCCACCAATCAAGTTCTCTCCAAGTTCAGAATTGGGAGGATAAATGATGTTGTATCCTATCCACTTGGATATCTGAGGGGGAATAGGTCCTCCTCTCCACTCCCTCTAACCCTGGTTCCTACGGCCCGGCCCGGCCGATAAGCAGATCCTGGGGCAACACTTATGAGTGCATTTGGTGTGGAATGGAAAACCCTCATCAATACTTGACCAACACTGAAGCTTTGGGAAAACAAGCTGTCAACATGCAGACCTATAACCGATCCAAAATGGAGGAGCGAGCGGATATATCTGGAGAAAGGCAAGCGAGAGTGCTTTGTTAAATTCAGGATTTCTTGGACAGATGTACACTACCAACAGTTTCTCTTCAGGAAAAGGTAGCTCCAGAAATCCTGGTTCTTAAAGAAGGGGTATTTTATCCATCAAATCTCCCAAGGGCAATACAATGCTGGGTCTAGGTGGCATCTTGCCCGTTTTATATGATTTACAAGTGCCGGCTTTGATCTCTTTTGGTGGAGTTGTTCAACTTTATAACAAGAGGGGGCGGTTGGTAAAGCTATGGGTGAGGCTACCATTGCAGTAATTCCAAAACTGTGAAAAGAGGCCATACGTTGCTCCTCCTACACACCCATTGTGATTTTATAGCTAAATGCCTAGATTTCGGTTATATTATTAGCAAGATCAGAACATGTCTTGCCCAAGTTGGTACATGCGATCAATCATTCTTTGAGAAGCTTAGACAGCAGCAGACAATGTAGGAAGAAGAATGCAGTTATCCACATTCTGCCGGGTCTCAGGAAGCATAGCCCTACTTGATGCACACAAAGGTTTTGAATGCATCCAGTGGATCCTACTGCAGGCAGTTCCCAATACATTGGCTTTTGGTCCTGCATATATTAGAGCCGAAGTGGAAACAAAGACAAATCCTCTGGCACAGGCTAAAGTCAATGGGCCTTATTAGGAGTCCGGCGGTAGCCATACCGATAAATACCGGCATGGCAGCCACCAGAGTCATGAATTTACAGGCACCCGGCAATGGGGCCTTCCAGGGTATTACAGCCCCGGCGGACCCGGTAAATCCCCATTGTCGGTATTTATTACTCCCCATTCCCATTTGAGTCCCATTGTACTCAAAGGGAATGAGGAGGCCGGATGCACTGGCACCATTCATGAATGGTGCCAGTGCATCTGTCGAGGTCTGCTCGAAGGTTCCGGAACGCCCGCCAGGTCCGACCTGGCGGGCGGAAAGGCACCTGCGGGCAGAACTCTTAGTTTGCTGGTCTGGTAACAACGGCACCAGCAAGCTTACTGGTACCGTTGTTACCGGACCGGCAACCTTGAAATGAGACCCAATGGCTTTCTAGCTGCCCCTTTCTCGAGTTCCTGTGGCATTAGACAGGGCTGTCTGCAGGCCCCTTTGCCATTTGTCTTGGATATAGCGCTGTAGTCTGCATTGGATGAGGGTGGAATAGGGCCTAAGGTGCATTCTCATATGCAGGAGAACACAAACTGTCAGTCACCAAGCAGAAATCAGAAGTTGTACCAAACCACACCACCTCTTTTACAGAGCTACTCGAACTGTTTAATGGCTTCAAAGAGGTTTCGGGTTTAAAATAAATTGTGATAAAAGTGAAGCACAGAATTTGATAATTGGGGAGGATTTGGCTTTCCTTAAAAGTAGTAGCCCATTCACTAAGTTCCAGACAAAGCTATAGTGCCTCAGTGTTTCCACAACATGGAAGAACTCATGGCTGAAGACCATCTGCAAGATCAGGGAAGACTTGAAGCCCTGGAAGAACCACACCAACTCCAGGCTCAGTCTAGTGACAATGATACAAATATAGGTCTTGCCCCGGTTAATTTAATTATTTCAGACCCGTCTGACCCAGGTAACTTACTAAACCCTTAGAGCAATGCCGCAAGATTGTATGATTTATCTGGAAATGGAAGTACCAACGTATGAAGGCGACCTTCTACTAATCTGTAGTGGAGGGTGTGATGGCTTGTCCTAATGCTCTTATTAAAATCAAGCAACTCAGTGGAGATCAAATCGTGAATGACTAAATCAGACTTCACACAACAAATGTAGGCAAACAAAGAATGACATCCTAGGCCGCATATTGCGATATAGGATATGGATTTTCCAAGAAGCAACAAGAGATTGATTATGGTTGAATTGCTATCAATTAGTTACATGATGACATGGCATGGCATGGCATGGCTTAGGCTGTCTTGGAATGTCTTCCAGGTTAAATATAACATCTCAACTCCAGGGTAATCCCAATCTCTCTCATAGATTTAAATGTTTAAGCTCTGAAACTTGGAGAAAAGAGGGCATGAATTCACCTCACGCATGTTTCATGAGTCACAATGGAGACACTGATCAGAAATTAGATCATGGCTGAATCTCAGAGAACTTAAAGATTTAATGAGGGGTTCAACACGGTTGCAAAATAACAAAAATGAAAGATAAGTTAAGACCAGTCAACCTAAACATGGCCCAAAGTGTCCCTAACTTCGTAATGAGATGGGATTCCTGTATTTTCTTTGGTACTCGCTACAAGGCTCTATTTGTCCATTGTGATGAGGTTTATGGCACCCTTCTTTTTTCCCCCACTCTGTGACCTGCAGGTTCTGGAACACTTGTCGCTTTTTTATTCAGTCTTGTGGTAAAGGGGTTTCCCGCATCCCTATTTCTTGCCACCAGCCTCTTGGGCTTAAGGTCCTGCTTCAGTCTTGGAGAAACAAGTCATTTCATGAATGGCGGAAAATGGGGAGGGATTTTGGGGGACGGGTTTATCATAAAATTCAATAAAACCTGTGCTAGCTCTTCAAAGAGCAGTTAGCATTAAGGAGCCCGGGCTCAATGATATGCTAAAGCATGCGATTTTCACCTCCTAGATGCCTCACTAACCCGTTTCTCCTCGATGCTGTGCCATGCTCCTGTACCTCCTCCCCCAGTGTTTCTGCCTACTTATAGTTGAGGACTTTCCCCTAGCCCCTGATTCGAACCCATCCAGCATCTTCAAACCATTCTAGACTCTACTGGCTACTGCTGATCTCCTCCAGATCTCCCCTCTCCACTGGCCTTCTCCTTAGCTCCTTTTGGCAGTACCTTCTGATGTCCGTTAAACATCTTCTTGATCAACAACTCGTGATCTTTAGCCCCCCCTCCTTGCTTCTTTAAGCCACTTTCTGTTGGTCACCGCCTCTTACCCTTCCCTAATTTACCATCTTGTTCTTTCTTAAACCAGCCTCCTCCTTATTCATCTCACCCAGAACCTCCTGAAGTTCACAAGCCACCATCTCATTTCTTTCTCCGGGTAATGGCATCTCTGCTCTTTTAACCCCCCTGATGTAGATATATTTCCCCCTTAATCCCTCCTTCTACCTTTCTGATTTTGCTATCTTTCCTCAAGATCTCCTATCCTTTCAGCCTCACAACTGTTTTCACTCTCAAATCTCCCCTTCTCCTCTACAACCTCCTCTCTCTTTACAGGATCCTACTCTTCTTCGAACATCCCATCTCTGTCCAGGCTCCTTTTCTCCAACAATCTCCAAACTCTTTCCAGTAGCTAAATCTAGCTACAACCACATTGTGAGATGGAGACCCTGGCTTATATAGCCCTGTATTCATTTTTGGGGATGGACTCTCTGCGAGGATCTGCACCAGTAATAGAGAATTGGTAATGCTCTGGGCAATCCTCTAGACCATTGTTCTTAATTGTAAACCTTCCAGCCATCACCCCTTTTCTTTTGCTATAGTCACCCAGAGTGTGACAAGTATGCCCAGACGTGGTTTCTGTGCCTGCTGGGCCTAAACACCCAAGCTACTCCTCACCGATGAGGCCCAACAAGGCCAAAACATGTTTGGGGATGCTTGTGGTCTCGTGCAGAAGGGATGTGACCAAGCCGTTCGGGCTGAACTGCCACTTTTGGGGTGGGACCAAGCCTGGTTTGCATTTGGTCTTTCCCCCTTTGTAATTGCTTGGCGGGCGAAGAGCGATGGTCTGGAGGGTTGCCCAGAGCAAATCCAGAGTTTGAGATTAATTCTAAACCTTCCAGCAATCAACCCTTTTGTTTTGCAGCAATTAGGCCATTGACCCCTGTGACAAGACGAGAGCAGCTGATTACATCGAGACCTGGCATACTGTTTTAGGGAAGGTATTAGATGATGACACTTCAGGGGGCATTCAGGGATCAGCCAGTAAAAGCTCCATCTGTGCCAGATAGGATAAAGCACTTCTCCAGGAACACATTTCTTCTGTGTTGCAGGGTGGCAGGGACTTTCATTCACATTAGGTGGCACTGATCCACGTTAAAGATACTTGGGGAAAAGGTTCTTGTTGGGCTATTGAAAACAGTGAGAACAGAGATACTCGGGTGCCCAACTCTGCTAGATAGGCCAGTAACCCATAGCACAAATGCAAAGAAAACTGATCACTGGCACAGAGACATACAGTAGCAAATCCCATAATAACAGGTCTCTGGAAAATTATCTATGTGCTGTATACTCTTGGCAGTAGTACCTGTTGATCTGTGAAAAATATGACCATGTCAAGTTACTAATCAGAACTTCACTTACCCAATGAGACTAAAGGTGTTGGGTCCCCAACTATGAGAACTGCCTTGGCACAATATCTCTCCATAAAAACACCTATGTCCATTGCGTTTTTGTCCCAGCGGGAGAGTCTTTGAGGCTCAGGAATTGAGGCTGCATCTGTGTCCTGAGATGCTATGTTAAGGTACAGCACACTTGCGGGTAAACTGTTGAGGTACTAATCTGAGTGTATATAATAAATAGAATTCCATATTGTCCTAGTCTTCTCTTATCAAATAATTCCAATAAAAAAACTTGATAAAAAAAGCACAGAGATCCTCTCTCCACAGGTTGCAGTCAGAACTGCCCCATCAGCCTCCAGACCATGAAAATGGCAGCGGTGCGCAGTAAAAATCACAATAACATAACATCACACAACAGTTCTTAGAAGAGTGGTGGAAGCAGCAGAGGTTTCTCACAATTTCCCTTCAAGTAGGAATCTTCTTCTGTGCTTCATGAATCCTCCCCGGGTTTGACAGTGTAAGGCTGCAGACCTTCAAGTTATATGGACATTTTGGGGCTGAATGGGTAACTCTGCTCCCAAAAACAGGGTTGTATTGATTCAAACCTTTGTTGGGCACAGAATCCATGGTGACTGCCATTTTCATTTTTTGTAGGCTTTTTCCAATTGTGGATTCAGGCTTAATTACAAACACTATTCACAAACAGGTCCTATCTGGTTCTGGCAAATGTAGCCCTGACTTACCAAGGCAGGAACCGACATGGCCATGTAAGGCAACATCTGTATTCCACTCGCCCTCTCATATGAAGGAGGACAGCCACAAACACTAAATGGCTTTTTGGGCCTATACTGGCAATACCTTCCCTATATGGGGCACCTGTTCCTCCACAAGATACAAGCAAAACCAAGATACAAGCAGTAGAACCATCTCTGGTTCCGGAAGCACCACAAGACCTTCCTCTTTGCTTCTGCCTTCCCTCTGCCTCTCCCCTGCTGATCTGTCTGCTTCGACACTGTGCACCTGGCCACCCTATGATCTCGGGGCCAGGTCCCACCCCACCGAGCCATACACCTGCAATGCCTCCTGGCAACCCTTGCACTTGGGTCTGTATCTGTAACCCTACATTCCCCTTACCCACACTTATTAGACACCCCTTGTCTGCATCTCATATCTTGCACTTGCCACCTGGGTGGCTGCACTACCATTTGTTGTTTTTTATCTCTTGCTCAACACTTTCCACTTCTCCCTTGCACTTTCCCCCGCACTTGGCGTTTTCAATGTCACTGGGCCTAGTAAGATCGTTGTTTTGTCCCCCCTTCTTCCCCTCCCTTGCCTCGTCGCACTCTGAAACACTTGTGCACGAGCGCGATACAAAAAAATATATCAAAGGCTACCAGTACCCAATGGAACTCACACAGCTAGCTGCGCAAGGAGATGAGCATAGGGAATCGGGGTGCATAGGGGCAGCCAGACCCCCTGGGATACTCAGGGTCTCCCAGGGATACACTACTCATTTGTGTCTCTGATCAGGACTCATTAAGGAAGAATTTAGTAAATTAGGGAAAATAAAAAAAGCTCAGGGCCTTGCACCATAGTGCTAGGATGGAACTTTAGGTCTCTCAGTTGCACCATCAACCACCTTCCAACTGATCCAATACCCAACCAAGAGAAACGGAAACTCTTGGAAATTACATACCTCCCGATAGCCTTGAAGCAACCATCCTCTTAACGTCTCCCTTGGTGGCCCCTGTCTATGTGTTAGTTATGGAACCAAAACACTGAATATCCATCAAGCTTGTTACTGAATCCACATACTGAAATTGGAGCACACAGCATTACCATCTGTCAAATAGCTACATTCAATACCGCTAGACTGGGCTGACCATGAAGCAATACATCTATGGTTGCTTCACAAACACACAAACCCTTGTGGCCAACCAAAAAAAAAAAAAAAAAAAAACTTCCCACCACTTCCTCGAGAAATTCCCTGAAGACACACTGGAAGAGGACCTCATCTCCCCGACAACTTCATCCGACATGCAAGGCTATGATAGAAACAAGATAAAGACCTCACGAGCCCTTAAAGACTCCACTCACCTATAACCCTCTACGTGCAACCATTTGATTAACTCCTAGCTGACCAAATCGTGAAGATCTACCAATACAACAATAAACCACAAGTTAACTTCAAGATCAACTGCACTGATGACATTTACTGAGACACTGCCTCTCCCTCATCCAGGGTCTCAATGCTCACATCCTACTCAGACCCGCTTACAGAAACTCCTCCAAGCAAGCCAAAGACCAGCCTTGGCTGACAGGACTATTACAGGAAAGAGTAGGATTCTGTTCTGCAGTGGATTGGAGATAAATAATGAGGGCAATACAGGTGAGCAGGCCAATCGGTTTGCAGAAGTTGAGGGAAGGAATATTTTAAGAGATATAGTGATGACGTGCGTTGTACCCCGAAACATGTATTCATTAGCACATGGAAGTCATTATTGAGCTCCTCTCAGCTAGTCGAAAATTCGGAAAGCAGTCAATAACTATTGGTATTGACAGCATGCTGCCATTCTAACTTCAGAAGCAGGCATGGAAACAACGGAAAGCCTTTCTCGGCGTTCGCGAAACAGCAATGCAATTTCCTAGCAAGATTTCTAACAAGACAGTCCAATTTAATTTAACACAACAAAGTGAAGGCTAAAACATGGAGCTATGCTTTCACTTTTGTAAAGAAAAAACGCTTATTTTAACATTGCACCTAAAGAATGCACATGGTAAAACTCTTCCAGTTCAACCAAGTTTAGAATTAAAATGCTTACAATACAAAATGAACCCACATTTAATTTACTAACACGTTTTGTGTACTTTACTCATTTTTTAAATACCTTTATTGCTACTCGTACTATGTGCTAATAGCCTTACAGACCTCAGGAAGGGCCATTATCGCTTGGGATAATGACCCTTTCCCAACATATGACCCTCAGCTTAATTTCGGCCCATACCTTGGGAGTGGGCCATTATCCTGTGATAATGACATCTCTCCCTCTGTCTATGAAGCTACATTATTGGCACTAATATTGTGGGATTGCACAAGGATTAATGCACAAGGATTAATGAGCAATTTAACATTTCTAGGTTTGCTTTTCTGATTAGAATAACTAGATGAGAGTACTGGGTAAGTGCCCTTTTTATATTTACAAGCCTAATACTGCAGTGGATGTCCCCAGCTGAGGCCATTCGCTCATTTTGCATTATTCCATTACCATTCGCTGTGCCATAAATGGAAAATCAACAAACACAATAATGCAACTGTGTTTAGAAGTCTCAATGTACTTTATTAGTGTAAACAAAATTAACATAATTAAAAAGACAGCAAAACGAGGTATTTTACAGGACCTTTCGGTTAGTAGTGTTCTCTCCATGTACTGGCGGCAGTGGTGCACAGAGCTGATGGCTGCAGTGCTCTGTGTTCTCATCCAAGGAAGGATTAGTAGTGGCATTTCCTGCCCAGTCTATACCCTGCCCCACGGCTCAACTCCTGCCATCTGCAAGAGACAAAATGGCAGGGCTGGCCTCAACCCATTCACAAACCACCCACATAAACATTTACCACAGCTGCATTGCTTGTAAACAAATCTTGTGCTTTTTGGGCTGTCGCAGATTGCACTGCCATGAACAGGGAAGCCACCTCGGGTTGTCCCTCCACCCCATCCTTGACATGCAGACAGCTCAAGTCCACCCTCCCTCCCCCAAGAAATACCATGGATCCCTTAAACGCGTAGATATAAATTTGACCCCTACACGGGACACAAGTACATTTCCCTGAAAAACAATCAAAATAACCCCTACTACAGATGAATTTATTAAAACTAAAAACAAGCATGCAAGATTTGTTTTATTTTATTTTTAGAATAGCCTTTGCCGTTTTTTAATCTTGTCTTCTCGAAATCAGTTTTACAAACTTGAGCTGCCTAGACATATCTGCTCCCACAAGCCCTCAATGTTTGTAGTAAACGTCATCCCTGCATTATAAAACCAGTAAGAGCAAAGAAAATGTTATGATAAAACATTAAAAAAATAACATTAAGTTTGCATCACCGCATGAAAAAAAAGAACACCCCATTCATTCCTATCCCTTTCGTAATACTATATCAAACTGTTTACAGTAAAGATCACCCCAATATTTGTTGTCCTTCTTTGGTCTTTATCACTGCAGTACATAAACAATTTATCACAGCGATTTGAATTGAATAAAGGTAACTCCCATGCTTTTCGGTCCCTTTTTTATCACTCAGTATGTCAGTTTTCAATCTGAAAAACCAGAAAACACCACAGAGGTTTTTGTGAGCGATTTGTTTAGAACTATACATTTGTGTCTTTCGTTCGCAGTAGAGCTAGCCTCAGGATTTAATATCCAGCATGAAGTAAACAATATTGACTGCGGTGGCCATTTGAGTAGGGCAGCCTACTTGTGGTGTTTTTGGCATTTCAGATATTTTCTCCTCTAAATGTGAGTAGCTGTCCTGACTAAGGATACATTTGATGAGTTTCAATCAACATACTTTAGAAGAATTGCTTTCCCTTCTTTATGCATGACTGCCTGGGAGAATGGCATCTGCCAGGCAAGTCTGTCCCTTCAATTCCTTAGTGTCATCGTAGAGGTCTTCCCCAGGCTACGCCCTGGAGATATAGTTCATGCTACTACTACTACTACTACTAGCTGCAATTCGATAAGGCCCAACCAGAAAATGGAAAAAGGGTCAAACAAATAAAAATCCTGTTCATGCAAGCTCTGTGTCTATAACGTCACAACCGTAACTTCGTAGTTCTTCAGTGTCACCTTTTTTCCTATACCCGCTCTCTTTTAGAGACTGGATTGGCTACTTCTGTCGCTAACCCTCTTATGCCTGCATTTCTCTCCACCCCACCTTTTCTCTCCTTCCTTCTTGGATGGTATTCATATGTTTATAAAAGGCAAGAACTAATGTGTGTAGGCAAAATGACGAAAGTGGCAAGGAGGAAGAACAGTAGGACCAACTGTCAAGAGGTCTTTAGGGGAGGAACCTATCAGGTTTACAATTTCATATCCCGTTCCTTCCATGGGCATGGGAAATGTGAACATTCTCAGCAGCAATTCATTCAAAATATTTTTCTGGGTTGGGGCCAAGTGGCACACAAGATGGCCGCTCCTTCCATCATCTCAGTCACACAAGGGATGTTTCAGGTCATGAGCCGTTCATAGGGCTCGGGGACTAGCAATGAGCTGAAAAGGAGTCTGAAGATGATTGGTACCACATGGCTTTCACCGTGCATGCCAGTGGCACATGAGGAGTCAGTGTGGAGAGCAGAGCTGACAATAGGGGAACCAAGATGGGGGAAGAAGCAGTAGAGAATTAATAAAGAGACTCACACAGAGAGATGGAGAGAGCCCTTCCCTTTAAATTATATGGGTCAGTAAGAGAGCCCATGGAGGTGAAAGGCAGTGAATAGTGCTCCCACTTCCTAAGCCCGTCACTGTCCCCACGCCAATGGATCCACCTTGAAATCGTTGGCATAACAGGGGCCACCAGAACTGGCCCGCGAGAACATTAGAAACATTTGCTATTCATATGGGTGGGGGTCAGGGAGAAGACTAACTTGGGAGGGGCTACCTTTGGGTGAGGAGGACCTGCCTGCACTGCTGGCCCAGCGACCAGAGTAAGAGTAATGACTACTAGGGTTAACGTACTGATGCAATGAAGGATCAAAAGAGAGAGGAGGGACTCTCTGCCCCGCACATCGTGAATGGCACTGCTGGAGGAGTGGGTTTGCAGCCTTTAAACACTGACAGTGGAAGAGAGTTCAAGGAGGTAATGACAGCGATATCAGCGCTTCAAAATATGCCAGTGAAGGTGGAGCACCCAGTTACCCAAGAAGTAGTTAGTTTCAAGAGGTCTGAACAGGACCCGAGTGCTATGGGGTCCCAACTGCACCAGGTGGAGGAGAATGGAACGAAACCCATGTACCAAGGCACAATGGAGATCAATAATAAGATTGTGGGGGTGATGTTCCCCTGGACAATAAATTGGAGGCCACTGAGATTTTATGGGGCGCAGCAAACAAGTGTTTTATGGGAGTTACCACAGCTATACAACAATCTTGTTTGTGTGCAACTCTGAAGGACTTTTTGGACAAGACTTTGGGTGGGCAAGGTGATAAGTTCCTGTTCCATCAAGTGTTTTGGCTCCCATCAGGCATGCCAAAAACATTGAGTGCACCAGCCAGAGGAATGGTGGTGTTGGTTCCGATATAGCCAAAGACGAAAGAGGATATGTTACAGAAGGCTGTGGAGACCATCCGAACGATGGAGTCGGAAGAACAGAGGATACTTCTTTTAGTAGATCCAAGAAACATTCATGAAAAAACGGGGTAAAAAACTGGTGCTCGGCAAATACTTGTTGGCTGGAGATGTGCAATCAGTGATGTATCCTGTGAAGCTAAAGGTGTTTTCACAGAAAAGCAGTTTGCGAGGGGCAGGGCCAGCATTGCCCCATCATTAAGACAGCACTTTAACATTGCCGTCTCTTCCTTTCTAACCATTACAAACTCTCACCTAAGATTTTGGCAGTTGTCCGATAGCAATAATGCAATAGTGGGGAGGCGGCTGTTCTGTCAGGTGGCTTTCAAGATCCTTGGTTGCCTTCACTTAGAGGAATCGAGTGGCCAGGGTTTGTATCTACACTTTCCCACTCGCTTTTATCCCCACCGCTTTCACCCCCACCGATTTTGCATTGTCACCCATTCCTTGGCCCAGCATTATTTCCCATTGCCTTTCCCTACCTCCCACCCACAGACATCTTGCTACGGCATTACTTTCCTTATCTGAGGTCAAGAAAGAGGATGGTGTATTTAAAATTCATGGCTGTTGTTGCCTTCTTTGAGTTCACAAGTTGTGTTTTTTGTTTGTAATGGACAATAAAATGATTTAAAAATATATTAACATATTCTTTAACATGGCCTAACCAAGCATCCACTTTGAAGGGGACCTCGAACTGACACATTTCAGAGGTTATGGGGTGTAGCAGACCACCTCAATAGGGATATGTCCCGCAAACGCCAGTGATGTGGTTCTTGTCGTAAGTAACTCTTTTACTGGTTAAAGGTTACAGTAGGCAATGAGCCATCGACTGGAAGAATTCAACTGCTTTATCAAAGCATAAATGCAGTTTTCTCTATTGTGGGTGTTCCAGAGATTGTAGGACAATAATTACTGATTCATTTTAAAGTCTGGCCTGTGATAAAAAAAGGGATACATTTAATGGACCACAAAGGCCTGAAGCTTGTCAAATTCACCAGCTGACTTAATAGCCACTGAAAAGGACACCTCCATGACAACAGGCCAGTGTCACAGAAAGCAATGTGATCATGAATCAAAACCATGCTAACAGTATTCAATTGCAAGGCGGGGTGGCTACACCTTAAAGGCAGGTAAGGATGCAGACGCCCATCATAATGTAGCGTAATCACTTAATTCTGCATGAAAAAGAATAACCCTGTGTGTTTCTTCAGAACACAATGGCCGATATATACAGGACCTATAAGGGAATCCTTAATGTAAGTTTCACAATGTTGTGACTCCTATTCTAAACTTTAATCTGGACCAACCAGGCCACCCCGAAACAGTTTTCTGCTGACCAAAGCAGGTTCCTAATCTACACAAATCAGCCTGAATCCCAGGAGGGAACAACAAACAAAACAAATGTTTTAATAGGGCCATAGCAGTGTTTTACACTGTCTGACCAATGGCCATTGGCAGCATTTAAGCCATATGCCCTTGTACTAACGTCTGGCATACCTCCCTCCCACCCTAAACAAGGAAGGTTGACTCATCCTCTGAAATGCCCAAACAACAATAGGCCAGGTATTTATTTCTTTTTATTTTATTGATCATTTGTAAGGCGCTTTATACAACAGAATTGTGTTTCAAAGCACCACAAGTCTGCTGTTGATTAAGCATAGAGGTAAGCATCTGCTTCTCCCTCTATCGCTAGAAAAGCATCCCTTGGCTACATCAACAGAATATTTGACAGTCGAAACTGGATCCAAAACAACAAGCCTAATCAGCCACTTGTGAGCCACTGATCAATCGCAAGATTGTTGGAAAGGCACAAAGGAACAGCTTTGTCCAAAAAGATAAATAATGAGTGTGGCCCTTCAGAAAAACCATACTTCTCCATGAATCGTGTGGGGCGTTTGGAGTTGTCCTGCAAAGCCAAAAAGCTCCCATGGCACAAGGCTGCAGTGAAGAGACTTGTGAAGTTGACGGCTCGTGAGGGGAATGGTCTACCCTACAAAGCCAATCTCACTGTGGATTCTGAACTGCAGCCAAATGAGCGGTCATGAGAGTGGTTTTATTTTAATGTGGTTCTGACCCTGGATAGGCATCTAGCACCCAGGGCGGTCCAACACCTAGTAGTCATGCTGTTCATTTGAACAAATGTTAAGTTTAGCAGACAAAAGGTAAGGCCTTCAGGATACCTTCAAAAAGGAGCTCCAAACAATGTGTTTAAAGAAGCCTGTTCTTGGACATCCAGCACCATAATGTAGAATTTGGGGGTTGAAAGCATTATGGTACCCCACCGTCTGACCAATGACCACAGACTACAAAAAGAAAGGCTTTGTCTGAATTGCAGGGACATTAGGGGTTAATGGGATTGGAGGTCCTTCTCTTGATTCCATTAATGGAACAATTAGATCTGCACAGCTGCCATATGAAACCTTGCCAATCAAGGAAGTCATTAACTATTTTGGGGAGGGGAGAATTCTGCACGAGCATGGATGAGTTCTGACACTTCCAACCTGGCAGAACAAGGGCCAAATCTCCCCACCATAGTGCATTTGAGGCCTCGACTGCCACAAACCTATCAGTATGTCAAACTCTATAGTGGGGTGAATGCGTCTTATTTCGATTCCCATCTTGAAAAGGTACCTGCTGAGGGTAGTGAACGTTTAGCTATCACTGCAGGAGTTGAAGGAACCATAACCTCTAATGCCCCTGACTTATCACCCACCTCTAAAGTAAAATGGGAGGTGCCAACCAAAGACAGAAGAGATGGAATATGAGTTTCAAAAGTAGATGGCTGGGCCAGGAGTGAAGGCCAACCAATCTTTTCTGCATATGGCCTGCTCAGGTTGAACCACTTATGGCACGTCTACAGGAAAATAAAATACGTGATCATCAGTGTCACTTGATGAGGACTCTAAGTTCGTACTCAGGGACCAGCCTCCTTTGCAACACTCCCCCACATCCTTCCAAGCACAGTGTCCAAAGTATAAGAGCTCGGTGGCGCAGAGCCCGAAGTGACCCACAATTCTGGAGCTTAGTTGGACATGACCAGAATATCCTAGCTGCTCAGAAATTCCAAAGATGGGGTCTTGTGAGCAAACATCAAGCAAACTAGCCTTGCTTTCTCCTCTTATCTCTCAGTCCCCAAAGTCCTCAGGGTCCAAAGGGAGAAGAGTCAGATCCCAAGGATCCAGCAGAAACAAGAAATTTCTGTTGAAAACCTTGCACTGGGGCAGAGGCCAGCTCCTCATAAAACTCAATTTCCAGTATATCAACATGCAGAAGGAAATAAAATGGCACAGCCAGCTGAAAGAGCTGCACTGGATGTATGAGGGGCCATTAATGTCCGTCTAGAAAGTAACCTCATAGAGTCCATCATTTGCACATCGATGTTGTGTGAGTTGCAGAGCCCACAGTATTTTTGCCATACGAGTGGATCCACATGGTTACGACATTGTGAAAGAGGAATCCTTACCCAGTAAGGTAAGGCATCAACATGCTGATGCTGTAATTCCGACATGTACAGTTTCACTTAGGTACTATGAAGACGAGGCAATGTGGTGCTAGGCTTCGACAGCTCTGGTCTAGCAACTAAGGGTCACCTGTGGTATTAAGCAGCAGAATCTTGTGATTGGTACAAGGCAGCTGCTGCGTTATGGATAATTACCCACTGCTGAGTCATGAGGGCACCTCAATGTTGGGCTGTGGCGGTTCCTTGGGGATTAGCACCGTGCGTAGCTCAGATCATTTGCCCAACTGAGCAGTGTTCTAAAAGAACAGGCCACTTAGAGGGTGGGGGGGGACTTGTTAAAAAAAGAGGTTTTCACATCTGGGAGGTTCTATGAAGTATGTATCCCGACAGTTACGACCTAGGGACGGTAATGGCTCATAAAATGAAAAGCGATGACCCAGCAGAGACGTGAAGGTCCTGGGATGAATGCATACCCTTGTTCTATCTCATACTGATAAAGGGACATCTGATGGAAGTACAGGCATCATTAGATAAGATTGTGGGCATTGAAGCCAAGGACTGGCCAGAAATACAGGCAACGATAGTACATTATTGCAAACGAAAACAAGAAAGTGCGAGACAGGCGGCAGAAAATGCTGCCAAGGCAGAAAACAAACTGGTGCAAAAGAAACTGGCTAAATACACAATGGAAGGGGCAATGCTCGTGCCAGACGCCGCAGGAGTGATGCCCGCACCACAGGGAGGGTTTCCCGTGGGGAACATACCGCAACAAGGGAGCTACATGCAGCCGCAATACACACCATAATGGGGAAGCCGACCATAAGGGAATTACATGCACAGGGGATGTTTTCCTATGGGAAGATGGTACCCACAACGAGATAGAGGGGGATATAGAGGTTCAGGGTACAGGGTCTTCGGACCGTGTTATATATGCCAGAACATGGGGCACCTGGTGCGCACCAGCCCTTTCGTGCAGCAAGCCCAGGTACAGGCAGCAACAGGGGTTTGGTACAGTACAGCCGCAGTGGCAGCAGATGCAGCTTCTTCCAGTGCAATCACAACAAGCACAGAGCCACACAGAGCAGGGTGGGGCACAGCTATAAGGAGGGACAATGGATGGTGGGATAGCAGCACCAGCAGTGACAACCTCCAGCAGTGGTGGCAGGGATTTCAGTGGTGCTAGGACAGAACGTGGAGCCCCACTATACCGGGGTCAGCGTTGTAGGGGAAAATCCTTTCCCTTTCCCACCAAGTGACATGCAAAAATTGGGGGGCCCATAGAAAGCCAGAGTGTCTCCAGTGCTAGCAGTAACTGATGACCCTGAAGAGGAACCCGAGGTAGCAGTGAAACTAGGACCAAGAAAATGTTCTTTTCTAATAGATACATGAGCAACCAAATCTTGGATCAGGGAGGGGGAATTCCAATTATCAGACAAGGTGATGGGCACGCAGGGCTTCTCTGGGGCGGTGGTTACGGCGGTTCCAGTTACAAAAGATTTACCACTAACAATAGGGACGTAATACATTGTAGCACCATCACTGTATTCCAAAGACACCCCTATGAATATACTAGGCAGAGACTTGCTCTGCAAACTAAATGCAACATATCATTCACGGAGAAAAGGGTGGTGTGCACCACGCCAGGCATTTATTACACACGCGTGGGCGCACTCCTCTTATCGGCACACATCACAGAGCACCCTGCAAGCATAGCCCTTGTACCCAAGCATGATCCTGTATGGGGTTGAGATCCTGCTAGGGTGGGTCCTGGGGATACAAGGGAAGGTTTTCCGATAGGCCTCAGAATTTCTGTTCAGACCATAGTACCAGAAGGATGACATGAAGGGGACAACAGTCATTTTACAACTAGAGGAGGTAGTGATACGCAAAGACATGGTGATCCTCTGTTGGCCTTACAATGACAAAATGAAATGGCGCACAGAGCTATGCATAGACCCTACACTGACAATAACAGGAGTATCGGATGAACAATTGTTCTCCAATGAGGAAGAGGCATAGATGGTGTTTCAGATACAGATTCCCTGTCCAGTTCAAGGAATGGAAAAACTGGTACTCAGACTAACGCAGCTAGTGGATAAAGGAAACAAACACACAGAAGACGATCTCATAAAAGTACCAGAGAAATTATGTACCAAGGGGCCTCATGATGTAGGGGTACTGAAAGGAGTGGGGGCAGTGAAGATAAAACTAAAAGAAGGGGCACAATTGCCCCGTGTAAAACAATACCCATTGTCCAGATAAGCAGATGGGACACATGGCATGGCACATGCACATGGCAACAGGTCCTCATCCAGACCTCATCGCCAATCAAAGGGTCGGTCATGGCGCTTCATCCAGGATCTGCTCCCTCTAAACAATGTGGTTGAAGCAGAATTTCCCTTGGTCCCCAACCCTGCCACAATATTGTGCAAAATCCCGACAAAGGCGAAGTACTTCACAGTAATTGACTTGAAGAAAGGCTTTTTTCTATTTCCTTGCACCCAGACTCAAGATACTTGACAGTGTTCACGTATCGCAGAACCAGATTTGAGCACCATTGTCTGCCTCAAGGCTACTGCGAGTCACCTAGCATTTTTAACATGGTGAACCAGATGGACCTGTGCAATGCACAAATGCCAAGCACAGTGATTCAGTACGTTTAACGATTTGTTGATATGCAGTTAGACGGAGGAAGAGAGTAGAGAAAACTCAGTACACTTTCTACAGAGTGTAGGAAACATGGAATACATGCCTTAACATGGATAGATGAACAACATCGCCCAGTCTACATAAAAGCGCTCACACAGTATTCTTTGTGTTTCAGAGCAAACAGGACAGTAGCGCTGTGGATGAACACCGGCTGTGAGAGGATTATTAGCATCGCCCTGTTGCAGAAAGGAACCATGGCAGTGATGGACATATGGTGGACCTGTGGGACAAGAGCGTATGCCCAGCAGCCATCAGATTGGGGAGGAGTCTGTGCACTGGTGACTCAACAGCCCTGCATTGGTGGTTCCCCATGCAGATTTGGTGCCATTCAATAAGCTATCCACTCAGAAATTCAAGAGGGCCAAAGGAGACACCAGGTGAACAACTTAAGATGACAAGGAAAAAGAGAGCGAGTAATGTATATATCAGCAGAATCCACCCAGAGCTTGGATGCTATTCCACCCCATTTGAGATTGCTCAGCAAAGCGTCTAAGTTTTTCAGCTCACTCCTACTACCCGGGGTGCGAGCAGCAGCTAACGCAAAATGGCTTCAGATAACACGTTAGGAGCTGCTCCAATTGGCTAATGCAACCGGAAAAGGACTCGCAGTGTGAGAAGAGCTCTGAGCTTTGCGCCTAATGGCCCTGCAAAATCGCTATGTATTGGACCTTATGACGGTGTGTGAAACAAGATCGGGAGCACATGTTGCACAGCAACACCTGTTAACAATGCAACCAATGGAACACTTACAGATGCTGTTGAGGAGATACGGACCATACATGAAAGAATGATAAAAGAGACAAGACATCACGTCAAGCACCTGCCTGGACGCACTATTCGCCTGGGTCCCGGATTGGCTGGCAGTGATGTTCAAAATAACTGTCCCTTTGCTCATCGTGATGCTCGTCGCCGTCTGTATCGGCCAGAGGTCATCGGCTGGTGCAAATGTCACCAAAGAAAAACATGTTACATAATGTCAGCAAATAAACTTGGGCTTGGTACAGTGTTAGGTGAGAAGCCTCCAAGTGTGAATGAGAGTGAGGAGGATGTAGAGTTAATTTATACAGCGCCCCCACAAGACTTAGAAAACTATTCAGCATTTTGGGACGAGTGCTCACCTGATGGGACAAAGATATGAGTATTTGGAAAATACCTAGAAAGGTACGAAGAAGAAGGGGACCTCAATAGCGTCACACAGGTGTGGGTGCGCAAGGAAAAGGGTGAGGAAACGGGCGGGAAGGAGATGTCGATCGAAAGAGTGATCAAAGAGGGAGAATGTATTAAAGGTGCAAATTCACCACCAGATAGGGGGGCACACTTACCACCTTCAGAAGTAAGCAAGGGGGGACGGGGTACACTCCAAGGGGGAGAAACACAGGAACACAAACAAACTGCAGTCACACCATGAAAGAAGACCTTGCGGGGAAACACGGGGGTAGGAATGCATTGTGTGTACCATCGGCTCAAGGGACCTTTCGATGATTAGCACCAGATAGGGAAAAATAACCCAGGTAAACACATTCAGCAGGGATGGCCCCAGGATGGCTCCTGCCCGGGGAACCTGGCTCTAAACACATGATCAACATCCCGCGGGCCAGGGAGGAGGGAGACAGAGCTCAAGCTGCACGTCCCAGGCAAGACTGAAGTAGCTAAAACAACACTGGGTGATGTAATGACAGGGCGGCAAGCCAATCCTGCGGGCACTGAGAGGTAAAGGGAAAGTGGACTTGAGCCACAGCACCATTCGCATGGCCACAAGTGCCTATCGGCAGGTAGCCATAGGAAGGGGAAACAGGGCGGAGTGGTGTTCCTGGGAGGAACAATCAAAATTATACGTTTTGATGGGAGGTGGCCGGCTTCACAGGATCCACTACAAGGTTTGCGAAGGCCGATATCTAGCAGATACTGTGTGAATGTCTCCCTCCCCACCAGAAGCAGGGTGTCTCGTGTTCCTTCCGCAATGGTGCTGACCAAGGGTAGCATAATAAAAATATGGCGGTCAGCACAAATGTTAATTTACTAACAGCAAATTGTTCTCGGGAGGGGTGAGAATGGATGTGGTGCCACATTGGGAGGCGATGAGTTGGGAACGTAGTCTAACCAATGAGTTTATTGGGAACCATGACAAAATATGAAGAGTTTGAGCTGCAACAGTTTCTTAATCTTAACTATAAAACTAATGTTCGCTGTATGTGCAGATGTCAGCTGTTATCAATCAGTTCCAGTCCACTGTTCTGTTCAATTTGTGCTCGCCCAGCTGTAATAAACAGTGTTGCTTCTTGCCCGGTGTTTGCTCCTCTTTTGAGTACGAATTTTATATGGTGAGATCGGAGGACCCAGGAGTACACTTCTTTGAACCAAATCTCTAGGAAGTGTTAGAGTGAAGCCATCAACTACAGGACAGGAGGGGTGGGGTGGGCAGGGGAAGTTGGGTAACCTGGTCAAAAACCTATAAGTATAAGGACAAATTGTCTGATTAAAAAGAGCAGAATGTACTCAATCCCTGGAAGAAGAAAAAAGTGTGTGAGGTGGGAATGTTGCACAAAGCTGTGTGGCACGTAAGCTGGGGCAAATGGTCTAGTCCTATCAATCATGAAGACTGAACGAGTGAGATGTATAAGGGGGAGGAAGGGCTCCAGACATAAGAGAACATTGTTGGTAGTATTGGTCTGCCCCACACATTCCTAACATCAGCGTTTTCACCTAAAGTGCTAGTCTCACTGCCCAGCGATAAAGAACGGTTAAGGAAAGGCAAGCGTAGAGGGGTAGCAAGAGTTGCACTGCTGGGTTCAAGTTGGGGCCAGTAGGCCCAGCGTCTTGTCAGTCACGACACAACAAAAGATTTAGATCATAAAAGGCACTGAAGAGAGGGCCCAAAATAGAAGTTTCACTTCATAAATGTTTGCATTGTTGAGCCAATATTCAGGGTTTGTTGCACATGGAATTGCAGCTTTTTAACATCACGTTAATGATCGCAGGTAAACTATATAATTTGTTGTACAACCATTTAAGAGGGGAGGGGCACTGCAGTGCCCCACCATGCTACAGTTAGAGCCATCATCACAATCTATATCTGTTGGTAAGAGGCATACAACAGTTGAAGTACAACCTGGCATTTGTTGCCCGGTTTCAAACCATAACAATGTTGAAGTCGAGCAGCGAACAGATGTGTGGCTGGTCCCAGCTTGACTTTCCTTCACTGCTTTCAAATCCAAAGTGATTTTAAGACCATGCTTACATTGGGACCTTATTTTGTCTTTCTAGGACTCTAGTGCCTTGTGTCTTTATGATACAGGTTGCTTCAAAGACCTGCAAGGTGGGTGCAACTCATCCTATCGGTGGCAAGTACGGATTTTCAGTACTCTGGTTATCTGCAGGCCTGCCTCCCACCGCGTGTGCACAAGTGATTTGCAGAGAATTGGGTACACTGTGGTGCACATACTACTGTTGATTTGTCAGAAGATATGTGAAGGGTGCAATTGTGTTAAAGCTTTACAAGAGGAAGATGAGCAGATTAATCACCGTATTGCATTACTTAAAGTTAAATAGGTGAATAATGTGCCTTAAGGAGGGAAGGTTAAGTGAGGAGAAAGGAAGGTCAGGGTGGACTGCGAGGGGGAGGGAAGAAGAAAGCCAAGGAAGGAAAGGTAGAGGGCTTGATGTAGACCAAGGGAGCAAAGTGTGAAAGAGTGAAGGAGGTGGAGAACCGAGGGAAACAACATATATACATAGGAGGACAGGGGAGAGAAGGAAGATGTGGCGAGACAGGGAAGGAACACCTGAAATTAGGGGAGGAAAGGAAGGATGGGGGAGAGAAGAAAGAAACGGAATGTAAGTGACAAGAGAAAAACTGGAGAGAAGGAATTCATAGGCTTCGCATGAGTACAGTCAGTCAACCAAATTTGGAATGCAGGATTACACTGTCTCGCTCTTACTTCCACCACACAGAGGAGAAAAACTGCTCACTGAAATATCCTCCTGATATCAGTGTGGGCAGTGCTGAGGCCACCTGTGTGTACACACCAGGCTCACAATCAACAATGAGCTCCATGAATGCAGGATCACTTTTATCCAGTCCATTTCGTATGTTGTGAGTTATATTTTTTACGTTCCGTCATGGTGTCCCTTAATTCCCGGAAGCAAAGACCTTCCGGCTAAAATGCCAGGCTTGGACAAAGGAGCTCCTGTGGACATGGGGGCCAGTCGGCAACCTTGCAGTCTCTGACCCGTAAACAATAAACACCTTCAACTCTGCAACAGTATCTGTAGAACGTATGCACCTGTAACCCTTCAGCCGGCATAGAACTTCTGTGGGGGAAATAGAGGTCTGGGTAGGTTGCATCCTCAGAAGGCATCATCTGGTGTGTACCACTGGTGATCGATAGCAGATGGCTGCACGGAGTCATGCTATGACAGTGTGATTGCACTGGCCCACAATATTTTTGGTTACTGCTCAACAGCTGCAAAGGATTGGAACAGGAAAGGAGAGATCTGTACAGCCACTGAACTCAAGTCAGTGAGGGGATATTACAGAGAATCGTACAAGTGCTCATCCAATCTATCCCTGTCCGGCAGGACAGACTTGAGCAGATGGTTACGTTTCCCCTTCCACATAACACAATGGCTCACAAGAATCAGCCACTCAGGTCCACAAGGATGGCGTTGGTCGTAGTCTGTCCAAAGATGAAAGCTCCCAGCACCACTAGCAGCACACCATATCCAACCATGGCCCACCACCTAAGGAGTAGAAACAAGGAGAGAATGGGTAAGACTGCACTGCTTAACATAGGGAGTACTGGTGCAATACCATTGGAGTGATGATAGGATAATGCGAATGATCTGAATTAAA
The DNA here is from genome assembly GCF_040938575.1 of Ambystoma mexicanum. Lineage (NCBI taxonomy): Eukaryota > Metazoa > Chordata > Amphibia > Caudata > Ambystomatidae > Ambystoma > Ambystoma mexicanum. Next base: position 994,173,974 of record NC_090921.1, read on the forward strand.
TGGTGTCTGGGTACTGGAATATTAGGTGGTGCAAAAGCCCAGGAAGGGGGTGGAACAGCAGAGCAGTGAGACTCTGCAGTAGCAGAACAGGGGAGGATCCGTGCGTCAGGATTTAGGTGAATATGACAACTTGGACGAGGTCAGAATAGGAGGGGGGCAGCTGGTTCTAGTTGAGAGCTGCAAGCGGTCGCTGGACTAGAACGTCAGGTGAGCAACAGGCAGGAGGTATGATCATTTATATGGTTGAACAGTGTCAATGCTGGAGTGGCTTAGATGATCTCATTCAATACTGTGGGCCATCAACAAAGCTGTGGCAAGTGACAGCATAACAGCACTGCTACTGCTGGTCTGGAGTAAAGGTACATTTACAAAGCTTTGAGAGTTTGCATACTAGAATAAGGGGACTGAAGAACAATTGCGGGGCTGTGAGAGCTGGTAGTACAAGTGTTACAGGGGACCCATTAGGTGAATTTGCAAAGCTGCAAGTTATCAGCACTAAAAGAACAGAGGTGCAGGTCAGGATTACTTCTCTCGATCTTGCTGTTGGTAGGGGTGGTGGTATCATCAGCAGGGCTGTGCCAGATTTCAGTAATGTGATGTAATGGATGCAGGTCAGCATCGCAGTGACTTGTGATGCCCTCTTTGAGGTGCACTGACGGGATTGCCCATTATTGGACCAAAATCATAACAGTGCAAAACTGTGAACATCGGTTGGGTAGAATTGAAAATGCCGGCCCTTACCGCCTTGGGTTATTCGCCTGAATTTCAGACAGCTTTGCTTGAATAAGACACAACCCTGAAAAGAAATAAAATGGAATATCTGCTTCATGTACTGCAGGAGCTAAGGTTATACAGTCACTGCCATTGTAACACCATGTACCTCCCAATAACTAGAATTCATTTCTCATTTCCCCAGTTCCTAGTGCATTGCTGGTCATAATTGAAGACTCAGAGTCAAGGGTATGGGTTTTAGTGTGACCAGCAAAATTAAGGTATACCCCAAAAAAATGCACATTGGCCGCCCTCTTTCCGAGGTGGCTGACATATCGACTAGCATCCCCAAGGAAATAATAAAATTGTCCATTAAAGTTTGAGGTTAGAGGCATTAGGGTAGCAAGGGGAAGACAGCAAAAGTGCGAGGAAGGATGCAACAGGAGGTGTAGGGGAGTGAGAAGATGAGAATAGGGCGCGAAAGTGACAGTGCAATCAAGGGAGGATGCCACAGAGAGGGTGCGAGCAAGGATGAGCAGGAATTGTGAACAAGCGAGAGCAAGGGTATGCAATGCAGGATGAGAACGGGGAAAAAGATGTAAGCAGAGGTGAGAGAGAGAGGACATGTGTTTAGGGTGCAAGATGGGATATATGCAAAGGTGCTAGTGGCAATACAATAAGAGATCAAGCTGTACATGCCAATAACCCAAAATATGAGAACCCCCGCCCCAAATTATCCTGCTCCCCACAGCAAACATTGGTACTAGGTTATGCAAGTAGGCTGGTCAGTGGTCAGCAGGGAGATCTAGAGAGGGGTTCCTGGGCCAGTTGTGTACCCTTCACTACTTCTCCTTCGCCTCTCTCAACTGACCATAACCTGCCTGTCCCAATCTTGTTCCTCCTCCTGCCACCTGGGCCGGCCTACGGCTTACTTGGCCTGCTGGAAACTTTCTACTTTCGCTATCTGAGTCCTGCACCATCTCCTTCCTGTTTGGATCTTCACTTTCATCTTCCAGTCCTCTCTTTGCCTGATGCGACTGTTTCCCTGTCACTGCAGGTCCCTGATGTCCACACCTCCTCCTGATACCTGGGTTCCACCACCTTATCCATATGTCTGTGTCCTAATATTGGGTTCACTTCTTGTACCTCCAAAACCTGCTCTGCTTCTGATCTCTGGAGAACCCTCAACACTAAGACCACAGAGGTGGTGATGGGCGCAGTATACAAATATTTGAACATAACAAAACAATGGCAATGATAAATTTACTTTCTATGTAGCTTTTTATAGCATTCCTGTTGACTGGCTATTTTTTTTCAGAACAAGATGGTGCCAACATCGGCGGTCGGTCCTTTGCTGAATTGAAAAAAGCCGCTTTACAGCTTTGTTTCAACATATTAATGATTGAGATTTGCGCCATCCTGCTACTGCAGCTAATGTTGGAGCGCCATAGTCAGTAAAAGAAAACAGCTCTATGCATGGTTCGAGGAAAGTGCAATACATGGGCAGAGGTATTCCACGTTTCTTACCAGTGCAAAAGGCTATTGTCAAATATGAATCCGAGGGACAAAACCACCATATCAGAAGCATGGTTATCTTTTTATGAACACCAAAAAGGCAAGTGATCGGCAAAACCAGTCTGTGACCCACAAATTGAAACTGTTTGCAACCCAAAAAGACTCTCAAACTTTGATGAGATTCAAGGGCGGAAACATGCATGTAGATGTTTACTGAATATAGCGTCAATTTTCTTCCTCGCAGCCCCGAGCCAGAGGTTGTTGGAAATAGGAATTTTAGGTCCAGCTATGTCACAGAACCTTTTGCACATCCCTTCAAATTCTGGAGTTGTTGTCAATTGTGTTCGTGTCTGTTAACAGAAATTATGTGAATATATTCCATTATTGTCGCATTGGTCTAAGAAGTTCTACATTTAAATAAAAAATGCAATTACATTAATTTGCATAACATTGTAAGACGTTTTCCAAACCAGCGCAATAATGCTTACATGTGCCCCACTCATTTCCGCTTTAGAAATCTGTTATTTGCCCCGGCACTTGGGTTTTGCCACCCTTTCATTAAACTATTGCCCTTCATGCAAATAACTGGTGAGCTTAACTTTTATAACACCTACTTGTATCAGTATGATTTTGATGAAGGTATACCATTTAGTCCCTACAAAAGTGTGATCTAGAGTTTGACGGGCAGAGGGACCGAAGCAAAACAAAAATCAAAGAGTCCTCTTGTTTAAATGTGTGTGCTTATGCCTCATCCAGACATCACCATCAAGTCCATGTACCAGTGCAATAACATTCCATCCAATGGCTCCAGATGTGCCACTAGAAACAAAAACTAGAAAGGACAAGAACTATATTTTCGTTATGGAGATAAATAACATGCTGTAGTGTCACAGGACTTAAATCCCAGCCTCCCCCTTTTGGCGCGCAGCCGGCTACTTGTGAAGGCCAACACCTGCAATATAGCTTCCAAATCCGATGCAACCAGTGTGAGAAGATCAGTAAACTGACCTTGTCAAGAGGGAAGGGGATAGGGATCCCTCTCAGCATATGGTGAGAGGCTTACCAGGGTGGATACCATAGCCATTCCTACTCTATGGGGGGAAGTGGCAGTTGGCCTCTGGTTTTTCTGTCCATTTGGGTGTGCAGGGTCGTTCTACCAGGGGTATGGCTGCTTCCTGGCAGATGCCCAGGGTGTTCCATTACATGAGATTTGCAGGGCCGCTACCCTGTGTGGACCCGAATACCTTTATTACACATTACAGGCTTAATGTGGGCGATTGTATCGATGGTTCTTTTGGTGCGGGGGTGCTGTCCATGGCACAGCTGCTATGTTCTGTTGTTCAATTGCTCAATAAACCTGGTGTTTTTGCATTGATTCCTGGGTGTCCTCTTGCTTCCTGCTTTCCTTCGGGCACTTCCACTTGATTTGGCTTGGGTATACCTCATAGGCGAGTACTGGGACGAGGAAGAGTGACGTGGAAGTAATGCTCAGATTATCTTCATTACTGCTAGTCCTATTCTTCCTCGTGACAGTACTGCCGACCCTCCGCACCCTCCCGTGATGTGGAAGAACCCAGTATCTGTACAGGCTTGCTATGTACGGGTATATTGTGGGTAAGTAGGAGGTTTATACCTCTGGAGAAAAAAAAAGTTCCTGTGGGAGAGGCAGAGCCTCATATGCGACTACTGTGACGAGGAAGAGTAAAACCAGGAGTAATGAAGATTACCGGTAAGTAATCGAAGCATTAATCAATACTCGATCTGCAGTAAAACACCACACAGAGATCCACGACTAGTGGAATCAAATAAGCCTGACCGCCTTTGGCTTAAAGAAATCTGGTTCACTTCCAAGTCAGGCTCCATTCGAAGCAATCCAGTAACAAAGGCATATACAATCTTCTACATAGAAAGGAAAACATTGTAGGAGGCGGTATAGCAGTAACTGTCAAGGATTTGATCCATTTGGACATTATCACAGATCCTGTACTAGGCTCTGATCTTGGAGGTGTGTGTCTCCCATTGTCACGCCGCGCGCTCCCTCGCGGGCGCCACTTACCTGTCCTGGGGTCCCGGGTCCACGGCCGCAGCGGTCTCCTCCTTCATGGAGGCTGTACCCCGCGGTGGCGTCTTTCCTCACGCCGACCCGCGGTCCGGATAGGCTCCGTGGACGCCGCCATCTTGCGAGGATCTGCGCATGCGCGGATCGTCAGTATTCGACGTCCCGCGCATGCGCAGTGTCGGAACATGCGTTCCAAGCCTCGCTTTGATCCCGGGCCTTAAAAGAGCACCGCATGCACAGGGACAACGCGTCTCAACGCGGTTGTTACTGTGTATGCGCTGCTGGAGTCCTGGCGCTCGTGCCTCAGCCCTCCAGTTCCCTGCCTTGCCTTATCCTGCCTAGCCCAGCCTCTTCTCCTTGTCCTCTTCTTGCTCCTTGGTCCTCCTAACCCTTGCTTCCCTGTTCTGCTGGGTCTTTGCCTGCCTCCTGGTTTAGGGTAGGGGAGGTCCTGTCTGGGTTCCTAGATTAACTCTCTACGAAAGTGGGATTTCCCTGTCTGTCCTGCTTGTCCTTGCAGTCCTTTCTCCTTTGCCTGTCTTGTGCCCTGCCGGTACCTGTGCCTTGCTGCCTTCTTGGATGTTCCTGAGTTCAGCTTCCGATATCATCGGTGTCTTCATCAAGCCTTCTCAGCCAGTGGAAACACTGTCCCGACGTCACGCAAATACTGAGAAGTGCCACCCGTGGCGTTGGGAGTTGGTCCAGTGCCATCCTGTCATATATCGTCAGGAGGGGATTGGGCTAATTTCTCACGCTACCCATTCATCGGCAATAGATACACCGACATACTGGCAACCTCAACTCCATGGTCTACAGGAAGAAAAGGTAACCAGCGATCTCGTGAAGACTCGTTTAACAGATTGAGACGCCTTTCCTCCAGTCTCGACATGGACGACATGCAGGAACTTTGCGAAGAAATGCGTGCCATGCGTCTTGAAATAACCACCCTCCGCCAGGAGAACACCCTTAGACAAGCGTTGGACCGGAGTTTGGCTAATCCCACACAACCAGCTACACCACCTGAGAACTCCATGGCTTACACTACTCCGATGAAGTATGATGGTGACCCGCGTCGAGTGGCAGAGTTCTGTACACACTGTCGGATCCATTTCCAGTTCAGGTCAAGTCATTTTGGTCAAGACAAGGCCAAGATCGGGTATATCCTTGGAAACCTAACCGGCAATGCACTTGCTTGGGCCGCACCTTTGGTCTCTACCAACAGTCCTCTGTTGGGCGATTTTGCTGCCTTCGAGAAAGCCTTTTTGGACGTCTTTAAACCGCCCAATTTGGCAGCCATGGCCCAGAATCAATTAATGGAGATCAAACAAGGGTCAGGTGACATAATCCACTACATCAGTCGGTTTCGACAATTAGCAACAGATTCACAATGGCCCGAAATCACTCAAAAAACCCTGTTTCGTCGGGGACTTCGAGAAGAGTACAAAGACTAATTGCTGCACATCCCGGAGCCAGAAACGTTGCCTGCATTGGTGGAACAAGTCTTACGCATTGACCACAGGTTAGCTGAACGACGGAGTGAACGTCGCAGATTTGACAGGTATCAACCGGTCCTTCCAGTACAGAACCCCGGACCAGCTGTCGCTACCGATACGGGTCCAGAACCCATGCAGTTGGGTGCCATCCGAGGCCCGTTGTTCGAGACCGAAAAGAAAAGAAGAAGGCAGCAAAACCTGTGCTTGTATTGCGGTGGTTCTGGCCATTTTCTGGGCACCTGTCCGCTACGCCCTCTGAAGAAACAGGAAAACTAACAGGCCCGTTGTTTGAGGCGAAGGCAGCAGCGGGCCGCCTTTCTGAATCCGACCTTCCTCCTATGAACCCGGTACCCTTGTTGATCCTGAAAGTCGGTGTTGCCTGGCTAGGGAAGTGTATGAAAACCTGGGCCCTTCTGGATTGTGGAGCATCCGGCAACTACATCGATGCCTCGTTCGCAATTGCCAATGGGATCCGTTTACATTACAAGGAACGACCAACAGTGGTCGAGGTGATTGATGGTTCTGCTTTGTCCTCTGGTCCAGTCTGCCAACAGTCCGATCCCTTGTGGCTCTCTGTGGAAGGGCATCTCGAACGGATTTCATTGGATGTCATCAAGTCTCCCTCTTTTCCGGTGGTGCTGGGCTTACCTTGGCTGTTATATCACAACCCTCAGGTCGACTGGACCGCTCGTTCCCTGGTGTTCTCTTCGACACGTTGTCCTCGGGACTGTGGACTTCACGAAACCTTTCCTGCAATTTTGGAGTCCCTCAATCCTGCTGACGTATCTGCCCGTTTATGTGCCACTCAGTTGGTACCTCAAGAATATGCTGGATACCACAAGGCGTTCTCCAAGCCTGAGGACATACCATTACCGCCCCACCGGCATTTTGATTGTTCCATTGACATCCTGCCTTATGCGGTCATTCCCCACGGCAAGATCTATTCGTTGACTCAACTCGAGAAAGGCGTCCTACAGGATTACATTACGGATTGCCTCAACAAGGGCTACATAGTGCCATCCAAGTCCCCCGCAGGATTCCCGTTATTCTTCGTCAAGAAGAAAGAGGGCACTTTGCGCCCTTGTATCGACTATCGTCAACTAAATGAGATCACGAGGAAAGACAGGTACCCATTACCACTCATCCGGGACATCATCGAATCCCTGAAATCCGCACAAATCTTCATCAAGCTGGATCTAAGAGGGGCCTATCACCTGGTGCGAATTAAGAAGGGAGATGAGTGGAAGACGGCCTTTAAAACACCTATTGGTCACTACGAGTACAGGGTGATGCCGTTTGGACTCTGCAACGCCCCGGCCGTCTTCCAGCGGTTCATGGACGATGTCTTTTCGGACCTTATTGGAATATCTGTATGGGTATACCTTGATGACATTCTGTTTTTTTCTGACACTCGTACTGCACACGTTGCGCATGTTCAGGAAGTTCTCCGTAGACTAACAGATAACGGCCTGTATGCCAAAGTAGAAAAATGCCAATTTCATAGGGAAAGCATGGAACTTCTGGGCTATGTGATCAGCAGCACAGGAGTGCAGATGGATCCCACAAAACTGCAAGCTATACGAGAATGGAAACCGCCACATGGCGTGAAGTCACTTCAAAGGTTCTTGGGCTTCGCCAACTTTTATCGACGCTTCATTCCACGCTTTTCTCAACTTGCCAACAGTCTAACCCGCCTGACCAGTACCAAGGTGCCGTTTCTCTGGGACACGCAGGCCGAGGAGGCATTTCTGGAATTGAAAAGATCCTTCATGTCGGCTCCTGTTCTTAGACATCCAGATGATGAAAAGCCGTTTGTGGTTGAAACAGACGCTTCGGACTACGCAATTGGTGCGGTCTTACTACAGCAAGATGCAATCACGGGAACAGAGCACCCGGTGGCTTACTACTCAAGGAAATTGTCAGTGAGCGAGAGAAACTATGCGGTGATAGAAAAGGAATTACTGGCGATAAAAGCAGCTCTCGAGGAGTGGCGACATCCCTTGCTGGGTGGGAGGTACCCGGTGGTGGTTCGCACAGATCACCTTAATCTACAGTACCTGCGCTCTTTGCAATGCAGAACCTCCCGTCATGCTCGTTGGGCCTTTTTCTTTTCGCAGTTTGATTTCACCGTCACATACATTCCTTGTTCCCAGAATACTAAGGCTGACGCCCTGTCTCGGTCTCTGGAAAACAACGTTGAAGGTGCCAAGGAACCGGAGCCTCTGATAGCGTCAAAACATTTTCTATCAATGGTGACTCCCCAGCTCCAACAGTTGAGAGAAGCCACACGAACGGATCCCTCAAAATCACAGATACTAAAACGCGCTGACATCAGAGAACTTGACGGCTTGTTGTTCTTCAAGGATCGTCTGTACGTTCCCACCTTGGAGCTCCAGAAGATCGTTCTACAAAATTGCCATGATTCCGTCGTTTGTGGTCACCGTGGAGTCCGCACAACACAAGAACTGGTTGCACGGCAGTACTGGTGGCCTGGATGGGCCACACTGGTAAAGCGCTATGTGGATTCCTGCCCTGTATGTGCCCAGACCAAGATTCCTCGCAAAAGGCCCATTGGTCTCCTGCAACCCACGCCTACGCCTCCGTACCCTTGGCATACTATCGCCACGGATTTCATCGTTTACCTGCCCCTATCTGGTGGTTTCACGTGTATAATGGTGGTGGTGGACTGTTTCACCAAGACTGCTCATTTCTTGCCCTTTCCTAAACTGCCCACTGCCTCCCAGATGGCACAACGTTTTCTACACGAGGTGTATCGTCTTCATGGTCTTCCGGAGAAGATCCTATCAGACCGGGGGTCTCAATACATCTCATCTTTTTGGGACCAACTGTGTCGGCATTTGGACATTCAGCGGGCCCTGAGTTCCGGCTATCATCCACAGACCAATGGGCAGACGGAACGCACCAATCAGACCCTTGAGCAATACCTACGTTGTTATGCCAATGCCACCCAAGACAACTGGTCGGAATGGTTGGACACCGCGGAAGCGGCTTACAACAATGCTGTTCATTCTGCTACCGGACTCAGCCCCTTTTTCTGCTCTACCGGGTCTTCATCCCAGACTGCTGCCGGTTCGTCCTGCATCTTCCAGTGCCGTACCATCTGCAGATGCCCTGGTGTCCCTGATCCGCGATCAACATCGTCTGGCGGCCGGTACCTTGGCAGTGGCACAGGCACGTATGAAGGAACAGGCTGACAAGAGACGGAGCCCTGAGCCTGTCCTTCATGTTGGGGACAGGGTATGGCTGTCCTCCAAGAATCTACCGGTAGCAGGTAGCAATTTACCTGTGAAACTAGCTCCCCGCTTTTTTGGTCCCTTTCGCATCATTGGGCGCGTTTCTTCTGTTGCCTTTCGTTTGTCTCTGCCTCGTTCTTGGAGGGTTCATCCTGTCTTTCACGTCTCCCTTTTGAAGCCCTATGTGCCCGATGTTATGGGTCGTACCTGTTCCCGTCCTGCCCCGGTTTTGGTTCGGGGGGTCCCTGAATTTGAGGTGCAGGAGATTTGTGATTCACGGATTTGGCGGGGTGCTCTGCAGCTCCTGGTTAGCTGGAAGGGTTATCCTGCTTGTGACCGCACTTGGGAACCGCGCTCATTCGTGCATGCACCAGGCCTGGTTCGGGACTTCCATCTCTGCTATCCTTGGAAACCCGGTGCTCCGGGGTTGTCCGGGAGGGGGTATGGTGTCACGCCGCGCGCTTGCTCGCGGGCGCCACTTACCTGTCCTGGGATCCCGGGTCCACGGCCGCAGCGGTCTCCTCCTTCATGGAGGCTGTACCCGCGGTGGCGTCTTTCCTCAAGCCGACCCGCGGTCCGGATAGGCTCCGTGGACGCCGCCATCTTGCGAGGATCTGCGCATGCGCGGATCGTCAGTATTCGACGTCCCGTGCATGCGCAGTGTCGGAACATGCGTTCCAAGCCTCGCTTTGATCCCGGGCCTTAAAAGAGCACCACAGGGACAACGCGTCTCAACGCGGTTGTTACTGTGTATGCGCTGCTGGAGTCCTGGCGCTCGTGCCTCAGCCCTCCAGTTCCCTGCCTTGCCTTATCCTGCCTAGCCCAGCCTCTTCTCCTTGTCCTCTTCTTGCTCCTTGGTCCTCCTAACCCTTGCTTCCCTGTTCTGCTGGGTCTTTGCCTGCCTCCTGGTTTAGGGTAGGGGAGGTCCTGTCTGGGTTCCTAGATTAACTCTCTTCTACTAGGAAAGTGGGATTTCCCTGTCTGTCCTGCTTGTCCTTGCAGTCCTTTCTCCTTTGCCTGTCTTGTGCCCTGCCGGTACCTGTGCCTTGCTGCCTTCTTGGATGTTCCTGAGTTCAGCTTCCGCTATCATCGGTGTCTTCATCAAGCCTTCTCAGCCAGTGGAAACACTGTCCCGACGTCACGCAAATACTGAGAAGTGCCACCCGTGGCGTTGGGAGTTGGTCCAGTGCCATCCTGTCATATATCGTCAGGAGGGGATTGGGCTAATTTCTCGCGCTACCCATTCATCGGCAATAGATACACCGACATACTGGCAACCTCAACTCCACGGTCTACAGGAAGAAAAGGTAACCAGCGATCTCGTGAAGACTCGTTTAACACCCATTCCATGTAACCTAAAATCCTCTCCTATCTATTCCTATGCCATAACCCTGGGGCATCACAAGGAGAAGATGAAAAATCTTTAATTTATTCCTCCCATTGTTATTCAACACTCACTGATCACCATCCTGTGTGGCCTTAACCTTTTAGGTGGGTTGTGCCACAGACCTTGTAGCTATGGAATTTAATGAGACGCTTATATCCTCAGATTGATCCAAAACCGCTGAAGGGTCCCACACACAACAAAGGCCGTATCCATCAAATTATCTACTCTCCTTGCCCATATGCCCCCTTCTTGCACACTCGGCCAACCCTATGATCTGATAAATTCTTGATGCAAAACTCCCCCCCTCCCCCCGCTCCTCCCCCTTCCCCCAGGTTGTGAAAAGAAACAACACTTCCCCACAGCTCCACTGATAAAAAATAAAAAGCAACCCACCATTTTCCTGGATATGCTGCTCCCTGCCCTGAACAAACTCTTCGGCCAACCAGTTGAATAGAACACCTCCCCTGGGCCTGCCCTAACCTTCTTTCAAAACCTCTCAAACATGTTCTACACTTTTACAATGAATATCAGTGAAAAGAATAAGTCAGTCACACTTGGCCCCAAGTGCGTGATTCACACCAGAGCTCAAAATACTAAAACAAAACAGTTGGAAACACATGTAACACAAACCTAACAATAGAGGAAATATCAATCTCTAAAACCCACACCAGGTATACCAGAAGGCCATTCTGACTAAGACAAATAATTATTGGGTCAAAACCATGGAGAGGGCTAGAACCAAGCTAAAACTCTTTCCTCCTTCGTCTCATACGTTCGGACTCCCACCCACTGAGATCTCACTGTTCTTTCTTCAGCACTCTTATGTAGAAACTTGAATAGCTTCCCTTCCAAATGTGCCAGAATGTTCAAACCAAGAGGAAACCATCCTCCTATCCCTTTGCCCCACCAACTCATACCACATTTCCCATATTCTTTAGCAATTAAAGGCCACTGACTGGCCACCAGACAGATTACTCCAATAGCTCCAGAAACAATTAGCTGAAGTCCTGGCATTATTCATAGGCAAATTCATCAAATTTAGATTAGAAGAAAGGCAGGTTCAACAGCATTCAAAATTAAAACCTCAACCCATCGTTACCTGGCAATTTCAGACCTATTACTTACCTCCCTATTGTGGGATAAAACATGGACATGGTGATGGCTAGGCACCTCCTGACACTTTCCTTGATGAAGAAGAAAGTAGATTCCAGGGGGTGTCTTCGTGAATGGGCACTCAGTGGAAAATCACTGATACAGAGAAAGTTTCCCCATTGGAAGAGGCAAATGGAGTCGCCCAGAGCATTGTGGAGAGCGCTGTCCGAGGTGCCGTTAAACCCCCACCACCCCCAATAATTTGAAAAAAAGAGGGGAAATGGGTGGAGGGCGGAAAGGAGGAAGTGTACGAGGGGTGGGGAGGAGCAGCAGTTAGTGAGGGGGCAGGGGTAGCCACACAGTCGCATATAGACATGAGTCACAGAATAAAGACCTGTGAAATCATGAGTGGTAGCACAAAAACAACGGTTTTATAGGAAAATATGTTTAATTCATCAGAGTTTCTAAAGCAAAGAACTGGGGGTTACAGATCCTCGAACTCAAGTGCAAGGGGTGACAAGAGTGGCAAATCCATTTGGGTTGGTACATAGCTGCCCGATATTAGAAGGTGAGATTTGTACAGAGAGAAGGAGGGAACAAGAATGGAAGTGAGAGTGAAATAGAGAGAAGACCGCAAGTGAGAGGAGAAACGAGGGAGAAAAAGAGTACAAGGGAGAAAAAGAGGAGAAAGATGGAGAGAGCAAGAGGATGAGGAGGAGGGGGGAAAGAGGAGAAAGAGGGGGGAAAGGGAGAAAGAGGGGGGATAGGGAGAAAGAGGGGGGATAGGGAGAAAGAGGGGGGATAGGGAGAAAGAGGGGGGATAGGGAGAAAGAGGGGGATAGGGAGAAAGAGGGGGATAGGGAGAAAGAGGGGGATAGGGAGAAAGAGGGGGATAGGGAGAAAGAGGGGGATAGGGAGAAAGAGGGGGATAGGGAGAAAGAGGGGGATAGGGAGAAAGAGGGGGATAGGGAGAAAGAGGGGGATAGGGAGAAAGAGGGGGATAGGGAGAAAGAGGGGGCAAAGGGAGAAAGAGGGGGCAAAGGGAGAAAGAGGGGGCAAAGGGAGAAAGAGGGGGCAAAGGGAGAAAGAGGGGGCAAAGGGAGAAAGAGGGGGCAAAGGGAGAAAGAGGGGCAAAGGGAGAAAGAGGGGCAAAGGGAGAAAGAGGGGGCAAAGGGAGAAAGAGGGGGCAAAGGGAGAAAGAGGGGGCAAAGGGAGAAAGAGGGGGCAAAGGGAGAAAGAGGGGGCAAAGGGAGAAAGAGGGGGCAAAGGGAGAAAGAGGGGGCAAAGGGAGAAAGAGGGGGGAAAGGGAGAAAGAGGGGGGAAAGGGAGAAAGAGGGGGGAAAGGGAGAAAGAGGGGGAAAGGGAGAAAGAGGGGGGAAGGGAGAAAGAGGGGGGAAGGGAGAAAGAGGGGGAAAGGGAGAAAGAGGGGGGAAAGGGAGAAAGAGGGGGGAAAGGGAGAAAGAGGGGGGAAAGGGAGAAAGAGGGGGGAAAGGGAGAACGAGGGGGGAAAGGGAGAACGAGGGGGAAAGGGAGAACGAGGGGGGAAAGGGAGAACGAGGGGGGAAAGGGAGAACGAGGGGGGAAAGGGAGAAAGAGGGGGAAAGGGAGAAAGAGGGGGAAGGGAGAAAGAGGGGGAAGGAAGAAAGAGGGGGAAGGGAGAAAGAGGGGGAAGGGAGAAAGAGGGGGAAGGGAGAAAGAGGGGGAAGGGAGAAAGAGGGGGAAGGGAGAAAGAGGGGGAAGGGAGAAAGAGGGGGAAGGGAGAAAGAGGGGGAAGGGAGAAAGGGGGAAGGGAGAAAGAGGGGGAAGGGAGAAAGAGGGGAAGGGAGAAAGAGGGGGAAGGGAGAAAGAGGGGGAAGGGAGAAAGAGGGGGAAGGAGAAAGAGGGGGGAAGGGAGAAAGAGGGGGGAAGGGAGAAAGAGGGGGAAGGGAGAAAGAGGGGGGAAGGGAGAAAGAGGGGGGAAGGGAGAAAGAGGGGGAAGGGAGAAAGAGGGGGAGGGAGAAAGAGGGGGGAAGGGGAGAAAGAGGGGGAAGGGAGAAAGAGGGGGGAAGGGAGAAAGAGGGGGAGGAAAGAGGGGGGAGGGAGAAAGAGGGGGAAGGGAGAAAGAGGGGGGGGGAGAAAGAGGGAAGGGGAGAGGGAAGAGGGGGAGAGGGGGAAGAGGGAAAGGAGGGGGGAAGGGAGAAGAGGAGGAAAAGAAGAGGGGAAGGGGAAGGGGAAATTGGGAAAGAGGGAAAGGGAGAAAGAGGGGGGAATTGCAAGTCTTTGTCACTGCTAGTCTTGGTGGTGATGATTTATTAGAACCGAATATGGCCTGGTCTATGTTGCAGTAATGTGAAGTGCAGCCCGACCTGCTGCCACGATGTATGGATTTCTGAAATCTTTCAGGAAGGAAGATTTGAGGCTGCCAGTTTTCTGGGGAGAGGAGTTAGGAGAAGAAATTGACGATGTCTGTTGGCGGCGCTGTTGTGAAAATACCCGATTGGTAAGTCTAGATTGGGGTCTTAGAGCATCAGAAACAAAACTGCTCTTTAGTTAGAGACATCTCATGGACAATGAACTATGTTGGAAGTGTAAGAGTGCTAGAGGGTCCCTTGGTCATCGGATATGGTTTTGTCCTAAGACAAAGCAATTTTGGGAGTGCATATGCGAGAGGTTGGGCCTGGTTTTGAGTTGTACGGTTCCCCTCTCTGCTTCCTTATTTATTCTTGGGGATATTTCAAAGGTTGATGATATCTCCTTTGGACAGGCAACTTGGATACTCCGCGCCAGCATGATCGCCAAAAAGATGATATTGAGACTATGGAAATCAAGTAGCTCCCTTAACATCAATGAATCGGTAGATGAACTATTGACTGTTTCATCATATGAGAAGGCAATTTACAAGAATGCGGATGATGTTTAGAAATTTTGGGACATTTGGAACAAGTTCCTGGAGGTCTACGGTTGACTTTAAATCTCTAACTGGAAAATGCTTTTGCTGTGTTCATTAATGCTCGTACCTTTTTTTTTTATTCTGCATTGCTGGGTTCATTTGCTTACTGATTGTTTCCTGGTTTTTCTGTCCTTTCTGGGTTTCTAGCTTCCTTTCTTTATTTTTTTTTTCTTTTCACCTGGTTAGTCTACTGTTCTCATTTGCTGAATTGATTTTGTATTTATTATTCATTATTTGTATTTGCATAAGAAACTTGTTGTTCACTTATGTTGTTTGTATTCTGTAATGTTGGAATAAAACTTTTAAACCAGAAAAAAAAAGAAAACGCAGTACTGCTTCAGTTGTTACTAGTTAATAATCACATAATGTATAGCGCATGCTAGCCTGGTTGGACTCTGGGAGTGCCAACCTTGATCCTGTCCTCCAACCATTCTACAGGGCTTACAAACGATGGGCTTTCAGCAAAGTTCTGGAGTTTAAGTGGAGGGGGAGTACGTAAAGTGATAGTGAGTGCATTCCAGGTTTTTGTGGCTTGGACCGCAAAGAGCCTTCCACCTTTAGTAGCAGTTTGGAACTTTGGGATAGAAATCAGTGCTTGGTCCCGACTCTATAGAGATCTTGTGGGGACATAAAGATCAACGATGTCCTTAAATAAGAACATTTCTTATTGCTCTGCCTCCACTATGGCACTTCACCCATCATGGTCATATCCCGAGTACAGGTGGCCTTACTGCCTACCTGCACTTAAAAATGTCTGTTAGGTAAGAATTGGTGCAGTCACACTGTGTGAGACTACACAAGACTTATCTGCTTGGTATTAGGTAACCCACCTTTCAGTATAGGTCTGTACTACACAAGTTGGTAGTGTGACTGAGCAGCCAGGCCAGCCAGGCAAATTGGGTATAATTTAGGTTAGGACTAACCGGTTCAACAGAGTGGTTCCCTTGCAAGCCTTTGAACTTTAGGCCAGTTTTTGCATAGAAAAATAAATAACCAATTACAAATTACAAAAGGGGTGCAGACAACCTCCACTGGATCGTTCACGCTCCGTTTGGTAAATGTCAGAGCAGATAAACTGAAGGTTAAGTCAACATAGATATTTCCATTAGACCTGTAGTACGATTTCGTCTTGACTGGAGTGTGTCAATATTTATGGCCAATAAAGATTGTCCTCTTTCAAAGCTTTGTCCTTGTGTGCAGAGCAATCATCACGTTTGGGAAAATTCAGAGTTCACGTACACTAGAAACACTTCGCCCTTTCTTTGGCTATCTATGACCATGGCCAGAGAGTTGAAACAAGGGCCATTGCTGTGTTAGGGCATGCTAAGTATGGGCTTACTTCAGAATGTGATTGTTACGTCTCCTTGAAGTCATCCTATGACACTCTAGAGAGGACAACCTCTCTGACCCCTAGAATTGCTGGCCTAGTTCTGGGTCTGAGAGTCCCAGAAGAGTCCTCCTGGCTCCTGCTGCTCTCTCACATTGAAGCAAAGAGTGTCAACACCTGAACGATGCTTTAGAGAAGATGTGTCCCGCTTGGTACTGTTAAATCTATCTTAGCAACGCCTGGTCCCTTGCTAGCCCATCCTGTGGCAGCTAATAACCCAATGACCCCCAAGTTTCTCAGAAAAAACAAAAGTGGCTTGTCCAAAGAACTATTCAGTGCATTACCAGAAACGCATTACTGTGAAACAAGCCTAAATGTATAAACGTTCACTAGCCAGGCCACAAAAAGGGACCCGAAGTGCATATTCACAATCAAAATAAATCTACTGCAACACATTTGGGGACTGGGGCTTTCTTTCTTTTTGTTAGCTAAAGGGGACACTTGTCTAGTTAAGCAAAATTATGTTAAGCAAAATTAATTGCGAGTTGCTACTATGGGTACCTAGCATATATGTATCCAATCATTGTAGCCGTTTAAACCATGCTAGATTTATATATGTTCAGAAAATACACCGTCGATACATGAGCATTTACAAGTGTCTCCCTTCCCACATTCAGGCTGCCAACATAAGTACCACGTTAAAGGGTATCCCATGATTTTACGAAAATGGTTATTCAATGGATATTTTAACCGAAACAAATCCATAAAAAATATATATGGAGGTGGTGGGGGGGGGGGGGGGGTTAACGGGTAAAAACATATTTAAACAGGGTGGTTTGGGTGGGGTGACCACCCCCCACCCCTCCTACTAAAATCACTGGAAACCCGCATGAACTAATCACACCTCTTGCTGGAATAATTTTGTCTCTAGTTTCTGACTGCCCAGACTATGGCTACAATCCCTCTTTTTTTCCTTGTCTGGGATCAACTAGACTGAAATACATTAAAATAACAGACACGCTACACCATTATCATTGTGACAAAATCCCCTGCCTAACAGTGGCATAGTCAAAGGAACCAGGGGCCACGCTGAGCTAGTGGATGCTGGAACTAGAGGGGATATACGTGTGTCCCCAGTGCCCCACAACAGGGACACCCGGACACCAAGACAGGAGGCAGTCACTGGAAAACTCACATCCACCCCTTCAGACATCCTTGGCCACCAAGGATAAATGGGGGAGTCATAGGCCATGAAAAAAAACTTTCAAGAAGGTTGACAAACTTAAATGTCACTGGAGCTCCCCAGCCAGAGCCAAACAGTCAGTGTATCAAATAATGCACATCAAGCTCAACATTTCTAAGATGCATACAAGTGAGGAAGGCATCAGTGCCTAGGGAAACATGTTATAATAGGAGTCATGCTTGCGAAACCCATGGATACTAAGTTTGATGCAGGCAGAGTGAAACCTATTAATGTTTTACACGAGAGAATGAACAAAAAAACACCCATTCTCACATTCTGGTAAGCATCATGGGAGTTACAAAGCAGCAACTCTTGCGCGCCCAAGGAATCATAACCACACCAGACAGCCTGACATGCTTACAGAAGGTTTCTAGATTCTAAATCAACACATTATGGAAAAAGAGGTTCCAAACATGGAGCAGGAAAGAGAAGCAGAGATTGCAGCGCGAGAGCACACATATATGTTTAGGGCCATTCTAAAATGGCAGATGGTCTTGTAGTAAGCTCGGACCAACCCCTGCTGCACACCTGCTGACCCTCAGAAAACAACCAAATCACAAAGCAGCTCATCCCAGAAACAACAGGTGCAATCGATTTCCCTTAGCAGGCAAGAAGAGGGCAAACCATTTGACAAAAAGGTTTACTCTGGCAGTTTGTGGTGTTCGAGAAGGAGTTGGAGGGAGCGATTTCCCTTAGCAGGCAAGAAGAGGGCAAACCATTTGACAAAAAGGTTTACTCTGGCAGTTTGTGGTGTTCGAGAAGGAGTTGGAGGGAGGTGAGCTGTATGTGAAGGGAGAGTTTTAAGGAGGTTAAAGGAGCAGTTAATAAAGTCTGTAAACGGAGACCATGAGGGTGTGCAAAAGAAGAGTAAACTGGTGGGAGAGAGGAGTGACGGTGGAAGGAATATAGATCCACAACCCTCTGTGGAGGTGGAGGACGGAAGGAAGCTGGAGTATGAGACAGACCAATGCAACCCAAGGGGATAAAGGGTTTGAGAGGTTGGAGTGGTAGTGACCAGAGATCTAAGTTAGTGAAGCATGGAACAGGCTGGCAGTGAGGGCGGGTAGCAGAATCAGTGAGGTGGGTGTGGGGGGCAGAGGCTGTGTAGTGAGAGGCCACCAAGAGGAGCAAACAGATACTAAGGAGAGCCACTGCATTGACTGATAAAGGATACTGAAGGGAGAAAGAGGTGAAAACATATGAGGGGAGAGAGACAACGTATTGAAAATGGAGGCAAGGACGGTCTAAACGGGAATATGAGAGTGATGCTTGGATGTGGACAGAAAGATGTCGGACGTAAAGTCTGCAGAATGGAGAAAGGGAATTTGGAGAAATGATAGACTGCAGGGGAGGAAAACAAGATCAAGCATAGAGAAGCACCAGGAAGAATAGCAAGAGGTTGGGGTGTTGGTAGTGGCAGAACAGTAGAAAGTGCTCAGAGAAAGTTGGGGCCAAAGAAAGAAAGAGAACCAGAGGAGTTTGAGATTCCACCAACATTTTTGAGAAGAGGTCTACAGGTGCTGTGGGGGAGGCTGTCAGGGCTCCTACCTGGAAAGACAAAGATAAAACATGCTGCCAGCCCACCAATGAGGGCAATGACTTTCCCAATGTCAGGGATGAAGAGAGCCAGGACCAGCGTGAGAAGGAACCAAATGATTGTCTGCAGTATGCGCCGACGTCGCTCCAAAACCACGTCCTCCTCCACTGCAATACCCTTGTATCGTAGCCAGAGCCCCTCCAGCACTGCCCTGCAAGGTGGAAGAGATAAAAAGGTAACTATATTGATGAAGGCACAAATCATGGGGACCCAGGGAGGAATCAAGAGGGAGACAATGAAACAGGTTGAGCAAGTTCTTACAGGGCAAAGAAAGGGAAATAAAGAAAGGAGGCAGTAGAAAAGAAAATATTGTCCTAGCCCGATGGGATACATAACTCACTGTAATCATATTTCTGGTGCTTGTATCTGCTTAGATTCACATGCTCTGCATAGGCCAACATCTAGTGGAAGTCGGAGTATTACAAGATTTGTTTTTGAAACTCAAAAACGGACGTTGACAGGGCTTGATTAGTAATACTATCCCTAGTGTGACATGTACTGTACCCGTGGTCCTCAACGCGTCAAGGTCCCTCAGACTGTTTGTTTCCGACGTGAGGTTGCATGAAGTATAGAGTGAGTACAGATGTTGTAAAGCAGAAACAGTGATAAACCAGAAAACATCTATGCGCCTTCTACTCCACTAGGGGAGGAAGGGTGGGCACAATTTAATCTAAGAAGATACAAGCACCAGAAATACGATTACAGTGAGTAATGTATCTCTTCGGGAGCCTGTGAATCTGCTTGGATCACATGCTCTGCATAGATTAGCGAGCAGTATCTGGGAAAGGAGGTGGGAAGTTAGAAGGTACATCAGCAAAGAGAGGTTTTAGAACTGCATGTCCCACCTGTGAATCTGTTTAGAATGTGTCAATGCAGTAATGCTGTGTGAACGTATGGATGGAACTCCATGTAGCAGCTTTGCAGATGGCATCTGCGGGTAAGATAGCTCATCGGGTTGAGCAATTGCTGCTGCGATCTGAGCGTGATCTGCAGGTCGCAGGTTCGAATCCCGGCAAGGCCAACTCAGCCATTCATCCTTCCGAGGTCGATAAATGAGTACCAATTTTGGTTGGGTGATATTTTATGTAAATATGTGCTCTGTAAAGCGCTTTGGATTAAGGCGCTATATGAATAACACATCATTATCATCTAGAGGGACGTTTGCAATGAAAGCGAAGGTAGCCCTTGTACCTCTGGTAGAGTGTGCCCTTGGGGTAGAACCTTTTTGGATAAGGAATAGCAGAGTTGTATGCATTTGACTATCCATTTGGAGATGGCGCCCTTTGATACTTGATCGCCTTCTCTACCAGGCGCTATGTAAACAAAAAGTTGGTCTGTTTTCCTTAGGGGTTTTGTTTTGTTCACATAGTACAAGACCACCCTCTACACATCCAGTGTATGAAGGCTTCTTTCTGCTGAGTTTGATGGATTATGAAAGAAGGTGGGAAGTTCTATGGATTGGTTTACATGGAATGTTGAAATGAGCTTAGGTGAAAACCAAGGATGTGTTCGGAGGACAACCTTGTCCTTGTGTATGATAAAAAAGGGGTCTTGTACAGACAAAGCCTGTAGCTCACTGACGCGTCTTATGGAGGTGATAGCTACCAGGAATGCAGTTTTCTAGTTAAGATGCTTAAGGCTGGCCTTGTGCATAGGCTAGAAGGGTGGCTCCATGAGCTTGGAGAGCACAACATTGTGATCTAAAACTGGGGGAGGGTTGGTAATTGGGGTGGTGGGAGGGTACAGCCTCTTTACCCCTTCCATGAATGCCTCAATGACAGGGACTTTCCACCAGGACACCTTGTTCTGTGAAGCTGATAGAGCCACCAGATGTACGTTTAAGGAATTGAATAATAGGACAGAGTCTAGTAAGTAAAGCATGTAGTGTACAATGTTAGATGAAGAACATTTTAATGGATTTAGTGATTGTAATGTGCACCATATCAAAAATCCTTTCCACGTATTAAAATAACAGTGTCTGGTGTTGGGTTTTCGTGCCTGTTTGAGGATATCCATACACCTTTGTGGAAGGTCTAAGTGGCCAAACTCTATGACTTCAGGAGCTAAGCTGCCAAGTCCATCGATTGCGGACGTGGTTGAAGGGAGTGGTCACTGAGGACCTGAACTGTCTGACCCTGGAGGTGTTGCTGAAAGGCCCGAAAAGCTTTCAGGACTGCCAAGAGTTCCAGGAAGTTGACATGTCTTTGAGCAGTAGCGAGTGTCCACTGTCCGTGGGCTGTGTGGTGGAGGTAGTGTGCCCCCAACCGGCGAGTGAGGCATCTGTAGTTAGGATCGCCTGATCTGGTGGAGCGCGAAAAGGTTTTCCTTTTTAAAAGTTGTCCTTGGACCACCAGCGAAGAGCATGAACCAGGGTTGGTGAAACAACCACTAGATCGTCCAACTGTCCGCTTGCCTGAGACCACTGTTTGGTTAACCATTCCTGCATTTGATGCTTGCACAGGTGGGCTTGAGGATCTAAATAAACGCAAGAGGCCATAATTCCTAGCAAGCGCATTGCTTTGCGTACCGTTATTTGGTGACTGACCTTGCATTGAGGTACCTGCAGACGCATATTTTCTACTCTCTCTTGAGGGGAATGCCAGTTCCTCTTGAGTTCAGGATAGCCCCCAGAAATTGTTTTGTTTGGCTGGGACAAGACTTGATTTTTTCTCGTTGATGGAGAAACCCAGATTGAAGAGAAGGTTTATCGTCTTTTGCGTATTTAACCTGCAAATTTGAGATTTCCCAGTGATCAGCCAGTCATCCAGATAAGGGTATACCCGGATGGATTTTCTGCGCAGGTGTGCTGCTACTACTGGATGCACCTTGGTGAACTATTGGTGCTGAAGGAATGCCGAATGGGAGTACCTTGAACTGGTAGTGTACTCCCGCCATCTTGAAACACAGGGATTTTCTGTGCGCAGGGTGCATTGAAATATGAAAGTATGCATCTTGCATGTCCAATGTTGCCATGTAGTCTCCCCGTTTCAGGAGTGGAATCACCTCCTGAAGCGTGGTAATGCAAAACCTTTGAGGTTTGACATATTTGTTTGCGGGTGCAGCTCTAGTACTAGGTGCATGGTAAGGTCTTTCTTTGGCACAAGAAAGTATGTTCAATAGATACCCTTGTTTACCTGGTTTGCCAGGACGATTTCAATTGCGTCCTTCTCGAGCAGCGCCTTTATTTCCTCCAGAAGTATGGTTGTTTCTTCTGCTCTGCTGTTAGTTTCTTTTGTCTTGGCGGGCGGTAAGGTGGTTTCTGAAGTAACTCGATGCAGTACCCGCCTGCCACAGTAGGCAACATCCACTTGTCCGATGTTATCCCCTCCCATGCGTGGGTGAACCGAGTGATTCGACCTCCTACTGGAGTGGCATGGGAGGGGACCTGAAGCGGCATGTCATTGTTTGGGAGGGGCAGAGCCTTTTCTAGGTGAGGTTTTGCCTCTACCTCATTTTTTAAAAAATGTTATTAGTTTATTACAAATTTTTTTTAAAAAAAAAAACTAAAAAATAGATAAGCAAACATCCCTGTTCCTTTAATCATTTTCTTTGACTTTCCTTTTCTCTCTTTTCCTTTTACGTATTTTTGATTATTTTTATTATTGATCCTGCAGGAGAGTTTTATCAACTTCCAACAGCTTGTTGTGCAGCTGTTCGAGAAACAGTGAGAGAGCTATTGTCAGGTTTTTGTAATTACTACTGTGCATGCTAATCCACCACTCTTCACTACTGTAGGTCATGCCTTTTCTCAACTCCTGACCTAAATAGTTTGTTCTTAGGTTTCTCAATTCTGTGCAATGGATAACTAAGTGTTTTAATGTTTCATCTTAGTAATGACAAAAGTGACATTTTAGATCGTCGACTCCAACTTTCTGTCTTAGTCTTGATTTCTTTCGTTGCAAAGAGATTCAGCCTGAATTTCAAATAGATTTTTCTTAGTCTCTTGCACAGGAATATTTCCATATATTTTGGTAGGCAGTTAAGACTTTTCGCTTTGATAGGACAGTTTATCATACATTTGTGGTTTGCTCTCTTCTCTGTTTCTATCCAATCTAGTTGGAACAGCTTTTTTTTTTTTTACAGCATTTGGGTTATTTATGAGTGTCTTTTCTTCTGTGTCCAGTTGTTTTAAAATGTCTTTACATTTTTGTCTCCACTTCTGTAATAAGGTCTCCGTCTTGTGATTTTTCTGATCGACCATTAATTCAAATTGCGGCAGATCAGCCTCTTCCGTGGTCTTACTATATAGCGCTAACGTGTTTCACATGAGTGTGCATTCAGTGTGGCCAAACTCACTTCATATAGTACGCATGCTGTTGGAAATCCTTGAGGCAGCTGTAAAATTCTTTTCCAAAAGGTGCTTTCGCATCTGGACCAAATCTCGCTTGCACAGCCAAACATGCTTTCTGCCCCATAGACTAGAACAGGGACCGCCTTGCTCTTATAGAAATTTATGACCAGTTTGTAAGAAAATGTTCCATACTTTCTCTGTATGACCATACCTTGCGCTGTTAGTTGTTTACAGTTGCTTACAATTCTTTTTGTCATCGGTTCATCATTTATGCTCGAGTTTATGCACTTGCACAGATATCGACTACATGTTACTTGTTTCAAGCAGTCGGTTCCAATGTCCATCTGTGTTTTTCCTTTTTACTTTGCCCTCCTTTTAGATTTTTCAATATCAGGATTTCAGAGTTTGGTACATCTATTTCCAGTCCATTATCCTCAGTGTAGTTCTTGAAGGCAGTCAGCTTTCTTTGTAAGCCAATCGGAGTCAAGTTGAGTAGGACTATGTCGTCAGCATAAAGAATCCAGCTGATATGAGTTCCATTTAATTTTGGAGGGAACAATTTAACTCCGTCCAATGCATCTCCCACCTCAGAAATATAGAAATTGAAAAGCGTTGCTCCTAATGGGCACCCTTGTTTAACACTACAAGCTGTTTTTATTGGATTAGAAAGATGTCCTTCCCTGTCTAAACGGATCTGGACTTGCGTACCTGAATAAAGTTCTTTTATTGCCAGTATCAGACTTTGAGGGCATCCTCGTGATTTTAATTGTGCCCAGCGTGTTTCCCGGTCAACACTGTCAAAAGCGTGAGCTATATCTATGAACGCTAGATATATTTTGCGACCAGTTCTAATTGCCTTCATTATTAGGAGAGGATAAGGAGATTCAGACCACACCCGACTCCTCTGACAAAGCACGTTTGTCAGACATCAAAGGTGCTTTTTGTTCTAATCCACTGAGTAAATTGGGCAAGAAGGAGGCTTGCGAATATTTTGCCAATCACTTCCAAAAGGACTATTGGACGATAGTTTGATGGTTCCATACGGCAACCCTTTTTGAAAATGGGCACGATTATCGCTAATTTCCAGGAAGCAGGAATTCTTCGTTCATGCATTAGGTTTTTAAATAATACCTCACAAAACTCTGTCCACTCCTCCGGATTGCTTTTTAGCGTTTGGTTAGATAACCCATCGGGACCAGCGGCCCTTGAGGAGCAGATCTTTTGGATACACCTCCGAATGTCGTCTCGCTCCATTTTAATGTCCCACTGTTGATTTATGGTAAATTGGGGACTTTTTTTTTTGTTTTGCAAAAAGCTTAATATAGTGGGTGATCCTTGAGCTTCATTAACCATATTCGTTAGGGTCGCCTTCTGCGGATTTTCAATCGCATTTAGTAAGGACCAGAACCCTCTTGAATTTCTTTGCGCCAAGGATTCGAGTATAGCTTCTGCGTCTCTTTGTTCCATGATCGCTTTATGTGATTTATACCAATTATTATATGTAGTCTTTAATTTTCTATTCAACTCATTTTGATTAATATTGGCGTTATTGTTAAGTCTTCTTAAGATCAAATTTATGTTTCGTGTATGTCGGTTTTTTAGACCCCACTGCCTTGAATTTATAGACTTCCATGAAGTCTTGATATTCTAGAAGGTCTTTTCTGGTGTGTCCGACCTTAGGTCTAATTTCATCTGCTACAGCAATTATGTCACTGTTATTCAAGCGGAGGCGGTTACGGCCAGGTTCCAGACTTACATCCCGTCTCCATTGATCTTTTGACAAGAAATGTCCTTGTTTCCACACGAAGGTTACCAGGTTGTGGTCACTTTGGGGGAGGTCTTTATCTCCTTAAGGGTCATGATCTCTTGGACCATAGTTTCCGAAATAAAAAAAGTAGTCTAAAATGGACTTTTGACTTCCTCTTTCCCATGTTTCTCTTGGTGGCACCTCGCTGGCGATGGTCCCATTCATCATGTTCATATTCCAATCATCCATTTCTTCTAGCCACATTTTTTTGAGATTCTCCGTCTGGCGTATACCATTACACTTCCTAACTGCGTGAGATGGAAGTTCAATTAGTCTGATATTCAAATCTCCACACAATACTATATGTGGCTTAATATTTTCGGTCAGTATAGAATCGATGAGATCCAATAGTTCTTCTATGAACTTTTGCCTGACTACAGCTTGGTGGTTGCAGTAGACGTTGATAATATGTACCGTTTTCTTTTCCAGATTCCTGCCAACAGTTGCCGCTAAGATCGCGCACTGAATATATGGTGAGTGATTGAACCATGATTTTATACTAAACACACTGTTCGGGTTCACCAGGATAAGTTGTCCGGACATTGGCCTCCCTTTACTTTGTTGGACTGCAGGATTCAAAACTATTTCGAATCCATTAATGCATGGGCATTTAGACATCCATGTCTCTTGGGAGACACATTATGTCAAAGGACCTTAGCTCTTTTGTAGGAGTTTTCACTAAATGTGAAAAACCTCCTGGTGTTCCATATGGCCAGCACGATTTGTTTAAGCAGCTCTTGGCATTAGCTTTCACTTGTTCAGCTGTCATGTTCTTTGTTGCTTGGGCTCGGGTCCTCTGTCCTGCCATGTTCAGTGGGCTTTTCCTTCCGGTTCTCAACCGTGATTTTTATTTTTTTCCTCATCAGCTCAGCAGGTAAGGCGGCAACGTCCACCATGGTTTCTTTCAGCTCCTCGTCTGCTACATTTCTGGCACTATTTAGTGATGACTGATGAATTTGGGCGGGTTTCTGAGCATTAAGCTCACTCAGATCCTTTTGCTTTGAGGAGAGCAGTTTAGCCTCTGTTGCTCTAGAATTGATCAGGGCATTACCTACTTCGTATACTTGGAATCCGGCATCCAATAGCTGTCTCTCGCCCATCATTACGAGTTGAACTGTCTTTGTGGCATCAATGTGTTGCAATACACTATCCCGGCTGGTGTCCTCCAAGGTTTCTACGAGCTTAATTTCTGTGCTTTTCACAGTTCTCAACATTGGGATAAAGTGAAAGAGCTGCAGCATGAGGCTTCTGTTTAGCATGGGCTCGCCTTTTCTTGATTCAATCCGTTCAACCAGAATTCTGTAGGTGTTTCCATCAACCTGCGACGCTCGTTTGTTGAGACGTTGGCCCAAAACACGCTCGTCTTGGTCCACCCTCCCGGCACTCTGCTCAGGTAGCTCAGTCCTTATCGACACTTTCTGGCTAGCAACCTTTCATTCTGGACTTACTCCTTCCGTCTTTCCCCTCACGATCATGGCGTTTTTTGAGGGAGGTGAATTGTTGGTCTTCTCAAGTTGCGCTTAGTAATTATTATGTAAGCTTTTCTTTAGTTTCTCTTGGATGGTATGGAATTTTTTTACTCCACAATTTGGCATCTCATCCCCAATTTTGGCTCCACCGATTTTGTCTGGCGATGGCAGCACTACGATCACTTGTTTTCTACTTGAGTCCGCCATGCCAGGCCCTGAGGATTTCTCAACTTTGGTGTCCTTTTCCTCTTCCATTTGACCTCTAGACACATCTATTGGATTCTCTTCATCCAACTTCCTAACTTTTTCTATATTTTCAATTTCCTCTAACTATTCATCGGGAATGCTTTAAGTGGACATATTCATCAAGTCTTCATCACAGCTCTCGTCATCACCGACATCTTTGCAGGGGTTTTTCGGTTCCTCCTTTTCTGGCACCCCTTTCTTCTCTAATGGTTTATTGTTTGTTTTATTAATCGCCTGAATGTTAGGCATCTGTTCCATATTTGATTCAGTGTTGTTAATTGTGACATTAAGGGATTTTATGTTTCTGAAGAAATTAGATGCGTTTCTCGCATTTTTTGTTCTTTTGGGCCGGCATGTTTTTCTTTTCTTTTTTTTTACTTTTCCCCTGTTTCAAAGCAGCTTCATTCATCTTGTTGGATATTTGCGCTTTGTTTGTAGCCTGGGGCTTTTCGAATATATCGAACCATTCAGACTCTTTTTGTGTCATTATGGGTACAGACGCCTTGGGCTTACCTGGGTTTAGCATCAGCCCCTCTGCGTTGGCTGATGTTGATGGTTCCGATGCCAGGACTTGCGTGGAGAGAACATCTTTATCCAAGGGGTAAAGCTGGGATGCTTCCACAACAACGGATGTTATTTCCTTATCTGTGATCAGTTCTGCGTCATCCCCATTGCAATTTACATCAATCGAAAGAAGCTGAGACTTTGAGGGGTCTCAAGACATTAGAGGCTACCCAAATCATTTTCATTTGTGCTTTTCACATTCATTCTATTCAGCTCAATACCTGTTTCTAGCGAATTCCTGCCTGAAGGTCCACAGCTGCCCTGCATATTAGACTCTATACGAGTATGCCAAGTAGCTGTTTAATGTGACCCTGTTTCTGCAGGATTAGGCTCCTGGGTTACTCTCGCTTCTTGTTCTTTTTTCAGAATTGCCAGAGCTTCCCGTGCTACTTCCGCCAGTAGATTTTTATCTTCGGAATTACTTTTCAGGGCTTCTTTCAGCACTGTCATCGAGAGATCACTCTCTCTTCATATCACTGTGTTTTGGGACGTAATTTCCACGAGATTCAACTCCAGTTTTGTGATTTTAGTGTTTAATACTGCTGTCAATATATTTTGATCTCTGTAGTTTTTGTTCAATTGTTCGAAAGGTTTTGTCAGAGGCGCTACTGCGATCGACGTTGCTGACATCAAATTGGGTCTCAATTCATTTATCACCTTTTCAATTATCGCTGCTATTGGTAGCATTCCTTTTCTCTCACTCCATGTCAAGACTTTAGGTGCCTGACACTTTGGGTTTCTTCCGATTGGACTTTCGGGCTCAGATTCTGATGACAGGGAGGAGTCTTCCGTTGTCAAATGGCTAGTTGTCCTTTAGATTGCTTCCCTGCTCACCCCAGAGCCATTAATGTCTAGTTTTTCAAGCTTCCTTGAGCTTTTGAGTCGTTTCTGTGTGTAGCAGAAGTCACTATCCGAGCTGTTTTCATTTCTGGCCCGTTTTTGCACAAGCTTTACACCATCAGGTGAGGCCCTTCTAACTGGAGCGCTCTTATCTGCACCATCCATGCTCATCCAGCCGAAAGAACCCGGTGGATTCTTCCTGCCAGCTCCCTTGGGGTCATCGTTTTGCATTGTTTTAACGGTTGACGTTGTCAGGGTCATTTTAACATTTAAGAGTACAAGATCTCGGATCACTTGATCCGCAATTGCAATTGAGTTGCGTCGGTTTTTGTTAGGGCTGTGCTCTCAACTTGTGGGCAGGTGCCGCCCATAGATTCCCACATTTCGTCAGCGCCTGCATCCGCCCAGGTGAGAGTATTCGATGTGACCCTCCCAGACACAATTAGACCCTGGGGGTTGTTCAGGGTGGCGTCCAGGCATCCCAGTTCTCTGGGAGGTAGGATGCTTGACTTAGTCGATTTTGACACATCCGGGATAACGGCCAATCGGCTATTTGTTCTTTCTATATGGCTGCAGACTACGCCGATCCCTCTTATTGCGAGTCAATCCTTAGGCGATCGACTCTCTGCTGCAAATTATCAGGCTCTTAAAATGCTCGAGCAAGCTCACTATCAGAGCCCTTTTGATGGCTAGAGCTTGTGTTACTTTGGGCTGTATTCATTTTTTTGGACGATTTGCCACTCCTTTCGACAATTCTCCACAACATTAATTTCAGTGGCTGGATGGTCAGGGTACTCTTTGGTAACTGGGTGAGGTTTACTTCGTGAGATAACTGCA
This sequence comes from Ambystoma mexicanum, assembly GCF_040938575.1. Lineage (NCBI taxonomy): Eukaryota > Metazoa > Chordata > Amphibia > Caudata > Ambystomatidae > Ambystoma > Ambystoma mexicanum. The sequence goes on from NC_090921.1 coordinate 994,202,632, forward strand.
CCTTCCTGCATAAGTCACCCTCTGTTGGCGCAGTATTGTTTAAAACTTCAATTTCGCCCCGCTGCGGCATCTGATATAGTTCGCCCTGGTTATCACACCGGACCCTGTTCTCACCCCCAAACCTGTCAAAGCTATCGAAGCATACAGTTTGCTCCGCAAGGGACAATTCGAACCATTTGTCTACAATTCTTGCTAGAATGCAGTCAGGTTTTTGTGGGGACACATTGGGGAGGTGGGGGAGAACACATCCTTGGGCATTACTGCTGATAGTTCCAATGGTTGATCCCGTGGGGCTAGCACTGTAGTCTGCACTGCTACTATAGCTGATAAGCAGGGTGCAGGAATTCGGGGAGCAAACGCACAAACTCCATTTTGTGGGAGTGGAAAGGGACACGGGAGGGCACACAGAGCCGGGGGGGATGCAGTATTCTCACTCAAGGTCAAGGCTACAGTTTGGTACTCCACCCCGCCAAGCTCGACCCCCACACTTACTTCAAATGTCCTGTCGCTTGTCGGGGCGGCTGCTGATGAATTCTTCCTACCCATGGCTTTTCCCGTGGTGGACTGCTGCACATGGGACACGGCACCTTTACCTCGTTTCACTTGAGCACGCGTCAGGGGTATTCCTGATCTTATGTCCATGATCCACGTCCACACGGTTCACAAGGAACTCAAGCAACACACTCCTGCCACATTTATTCCCCCTTTGCAAGCTGGACGAGGAACCTTAGCTCTGAGACTGGTTCCAGGACGAGGGCTGTCCTCCCTGAGAGTAGCCTGAAGAAATATGTTCACACTGGCCCCTGAAATCTCCTCGGGTTTGGGGCACCCCGTTGGGAATAACGTCTGTTAGTCAGCTGTCCAAGGGACTAAAAAGTGTCATACTCGTCCATGGCACACTTTAGGGCGTCCTCTACGGCCTTACCAAATAGTTCATTTGGCTCTACTAGCATGTTCAGGAAGGTTGCTTGTGTCTATAGCTTAAACCCTGACTGCCTAAGCCATGCATACCGCTTAATGAGCGTCCCTTCCGCTATGATGCGTTCTGCATTTTCCGTCGCATCAAGGTTGTTCTTCAGGATGCAGCTTGAGATTTGTTTGCCTTCTGAAACAGTCTTAAGCAGTTGGGCCCTTAGTGGTTCTGGGACGGCTTGTAGTTGTTGTTCCAGCTCATCCCATTTGTGGCAGCCATAACCAGCTAACAGGGTTGGATTGTTGGCAATTCTTGTATGGTATGCTGCAGAGGAAGCAACCTTTCTCCCAAATGTATAAACCTTTTTACTCTCCTTGTCTGGCAGGGCTTCTGCCGACGCCAGGGGAGTGCCTGCCCTTTTTCTTGTGGCGGTAACTACTAGAGAATCTGGTCTGAGCTGGCCCCTAATGTACAAGGGATCAGTGGGCGCGGGCCTGAACAGCTTTTCTATCCTTGGGTTGACAGCCCTCGTAAGATTAGGTGTTGTGAGGGATGGTTGAAAACATCTCTGGACTGAAAACGTCTCTGGACTGACTGCAGGCGAGGTATGAATTGTGTGGCTGCCTTCTTGTCCCCCAGGATGTCTTCCACAAAGTCCTTATCGACGTGTGTCTCCTGAGTGTCAATGTTAAAATGTTCTGCCACCTTCAGTAACAACTCGTTGTACTGGAGTTGGTTGTCAACTGGCAAGTCTGCACCCAGCTGGCCTTGATTGTCTGGTGACTGCACTATGTAAATGTTGTCATCGTCATCATTGTAGTACTGGTCTTTCTCTTGGTTATAGAGGTCCCCCTGAGACCCTGCCTGGTCATCATAATCGGAGTCTTGACATGGGTCTTGGTATTGGGTGATGTCTTGGGACGCCAAGGCTGGAATGCCTGGAGCAGATGTGCTTGGCTGTTTACAGTGCTTTTCAGCGTGATCCCTTGGGAGACAGTGGTTGCACACTCGGTGCGTGTCCTTCCACAGGAATTTACAGTGGCAGGAGAGACAAAATTTAAAATGGGATTTTGTCCATTATGTTTAAACAGCACAGTTGGCTGAAAATAGAAGGAAGGGGATAATGGGATAAACATTCTCTAAAAAGGAGTCATTACAGAGAACCACCCCCCTCGCTCCCTACTGTAATGGGCCAAAGCCCGGAGGCGCCCTTAGGGCCACGTTTGGGTGATCGGTCAGTCGTCATCACTGTGGGTGTTCGTCAGGAGCTGTCGAGTAGATGAACAGTCGTGCAGCGAGGCGAATAAAAGGAAAGGAAGAAATACTATGAGCATAACTTTAGTAAATCAAAGGCATCAGTCTGGAAGAGAACTCGGAGTTCGCGACCGACTTCGATGGTGGAAAAAAACAATCTGAGGGACCTAGATGCGTGAAGGGCCATGGGTACAGTACATGTTCCTCTATAGATAGTATTACTAATCACACCCTGTCGACAAATCTTGTAATACTCTGCGACTTCCACTAGATGTCGGACTAAAATATATACATATACATATATATATATACATACACACACACAAGTATGTGTATTGTGGCGGGTCAGAAGGAGTCGTACACACTGATTCAAAACCTTTATTAAACTTATAAGTAAAAAAGCCTAACTTTCCCCATCGCTAAAGGGAATACCTTTCCTATCTAATGAAACTAAAGGTGCTGGTCAGCTACCAGGAAGCCCAAAGTAAAAATGTCCTCTGTCCAACCTAACTATCTGACCTTACCACTATATTAAACCAACTCAAAATCGACCAAATGTCTTATATTTGAATGGTCTTTGCCTTAGTTTTCCAATAAGCTTTTATTTACAGCCTTTCTCTATGGCAGAGATATTTCTCGACATAATTCCCTTGGATAACTTTTGAGATCAGTTCATGTAGTTCTTCAAGAATAGTCTTGGCTTTTGTATTTTCTGTGGTTCTATATTTATAACAACTTCCCTTTAGGATTTTTGTCCCACTCTTATAACTTATATCTTCTTTCCTCTCTTTACTTTCAGGCTTTTCTGAGGTGAGTTTATCTTGACCCCTCTGCTTCTCATTACATATTCTTATGTCGGACTTGCTCCAGCCTTTAATTCTGAAGTCATAGGATTTATTTCCTTCCTCCCATGGAACTGGTTTCTAGTCTCTGCTTGCTCCCCACCTGGGTTGCGTCAACCCCTCCGTTACAGACTTCTCGCGTCTTTTCTCAACTGCTTTCTCTTTTGGTATCTTGCCCTTAAGACTGGGACAAGTCTCTCTCTGCATATAATAACCCTCGTCCTTTCTCTGATTATTTGTTACTGGTTTAGAAGTACAATTACCAATTCTTAATATCAGTTTCTGTCCTTAGGACCGAGATGAGTTTCTCTCAATGTAAAATAACCCTCTTCCTTATTTGGGTTATTCGTTACTGCTTTACAAGTGCAATTCCAAATTCTTAATGCTAGTTTTTCCATCCTTATGGTTGGGACAAGTTTCTCTCCTGGTATAATAACCCCTCTTCCTTATTCGGGCTATTTGTTACTTCTTCCGTACTCCATTTATACAGGTGTATTCCTATTGTCTCATACTCGAGAGGAAACTCATCCCAGTCTTAAGGACAACGATGCCCCAGCGGCCTCTCGCTTCTCCCAGTTCCTCTCTATTTGCTGGGGCTCGGCTCTCGCATGGGTGTGCTTTCTCATTCCTCCCTCTTATCACATTCCATTTCCAGGTTCCTCATCGACTTACTGCTCTGCACTCTTGCTGGTGGTCGGAAACTTCCCACACCGGCGGTCTCGGGGTTGTTCTTTGGGCGCCCTGCCCACCACACTGCACCTGTGGGCACAACCCCAGTGAATATCACGTTCCTCTTCCTTTCTGCATGATGCCATTCTCGCATCGACACACAACGGGCCTCCAGCGTCTCATACTGGCCTTCTCTGCCTTGCTGAAAGTGGCGGGCTCTGCAACTTTCCTTCGCTCCACCTCCACAAGGCGTAATGATGTCAGAGGGCTTCCCCTGCACACCAGGTTCTCCTTCCTCTCTCCTACTCATCCCAGTTAAATATCCATCTCTTGTTAAAAAGACATCTTCCATTTCCTTCAAAAATTGATTTCTTTTTACGTTGCCTACAGCCAACAGTAAAGGTGTGACGTTACTTGTACCAACAGGTAGTCCCATGCATGTGCCTATGGTAGATGACTTAGGGAGTTCCTCACAGGAACGGAAGTCCATGTCCCCAAAGGAGGAGTCTCTCCCGATACGGTCCCACAAGCCTCTACCCCTGGGAAGGGGTGGGTCTTGCAGAGCAGGCTCACCTCCCTAGCCTCATGGGGGCAGGAGGCACCCGCTTGGGGAGAAGAGACCAATACCTGCGATTCATCACAAAGTCAATGGTGGTAGGTAATGGGCCCCATGGACAAAGGGAGCCCAAAGAAGACCTACACTGAAGAGATCCTGTCACCAAATTTGACTAACCACCTTGCCAAATGGGAGATTGCAAGGAGCTATGATGTCACCAGCTGGGTAAGACCTGGTTCTGAACAGGACAGGCAGGGATCGGCATGGGACCTTCATAGTGTGCAAAGGTGAGTTTGGGAACCGCCAAGATGAGATCTGAATGTAAAAAATGGCTTGAAACAGCGCAGTACCCAGGTTTGTAAAGGTGAGACTTTGTGCAGCAGCCAGAGATGTCACTATGAGCCGATGGACATTCCAACCAGAGTTATACTCTGGCACAGCCAAACAAGCCCTTTGTAAAGTCCAAGCAAGAGCTCATGTCTGGAATCACCATATCCCAAACTAGAGACTACATTTAAGGGCCTGCAGGAAGGAAAACTACAAAATGATTGCAGCTTTTGCATCCGCCATATTACGATACAGTGCCACAACCAGAACTGTCTGTGTAAACCTACTTGTTAAGGGAAAATCCAGAGCACCTTGGTGGCCTCCTCCAATTTAAGAACCACAAGGGACCCCCACAAGACAAAAAACATCACAGAGATGCATCTCCAGTGATACATAGATAGGGACTCACTAGGGAAAACTTGGCATGGCATCACAGGAGACAGAGAAAATGTTCAGGGGAATCAAACTGAGAAAAACGTAGACTTTCTACCCTACAGTGTGCTTCAGGGTCCATAGACAACCGCAGCGGATGTATGACGGTATGTATTTTTGACTTTGCTGAATACTGGACATCTGTTAAAAGCAGAGACACTTATGATTACCCTATGACGTCTTGGTCGAAGTGTAACAACAGAATGGACTTGGCTGTGGATATTGTTATTTGGCTGTACCTAAATGTGCACCTGTTTAATGATCTCTCAGCACACGCAGTGCCTGGTAATCCAGCTCAGACGGCAGAGCAAAAAAGGCTTGCCCAATGACAAAAGACTCAAACTTAGGAACTGGAAGTCAAAACAACCTCTCCAAGTTGAGAACTGGCTGGATGAGATGGAGAATTTGGCCGCCATGCAATAGGTGACACTGAATTTGAGGAACCTTAAGTTTTCTTTCAAGGAGGTTTGGACACATTCCTTGAGCACTTTGCATACTAGTGTGTACAAGCAGCGTTTTCATTTGTCTTCGTTACTCTAGGTTTTCTTTGCTCTAGTTTCCTCCTCTATACTATATAGATATACTATACTATACAAACCTTACTATCGTGAAATTCTGAGAGCAAGGGAGATCTTTCCTGTAGAGCTTAGAAAAAAACACCATTAGTATTATTCACGGTTTAACACCAAGTTAGACCTGGCTCTGATTGTCATTTCACTCTTAGGAGGTGAATCAGGTTGGGATAAGGAACAGTTTGACAACCCACACGCAGACAAAGGATTGTCCACTCTCACAAATCCGAGTGGGATCAACAACCCCCTTGATCAGAGTGTTTACACAGTATTTATTTAGAATAGTCAAGTGCATTTTGTATAGAAAATGGCCACAGCCATTCTTTCAGCTCATGTTTCTGTCTTGCAATTTCGGGGAATTCTTCAGGGTTATGGTTTCTGGGCTTCATTAAGTTCCAAAGCTTTTTTCCTACCTCTGAGTTCCACTAATGCCAAAGCAATGTAAATACAGGTAGGCTTCTCCATGGTTTCCAGCAAACTACAGTCTCTCGGAAGACATGTTCTTAATAGAACCAACTACATGTGGGTGAAAACAAAGGTCTCTAGATGTATGATCTCTCAAACTGGAGTCCCATACCAGAATGTATATCAAATCTCAGTCACTCACAGTCTGGGGGTTTAAGTGACCATGCACCTCTTTCTCAATTCATTTTTTCCTTGGTTGTGGTCTCCTTCTCATTTCTCTGGTTTTCAGAAAACTATTTCTCCTGGCTATCAAGGCCCAGTTGGCTGGCACCTTAGACCTAGGCACTGTTTCGCCAACCATTCTTGCATGGGACGCATGCGCAGGCGCGCGTGGGGCACCAGGTAAATACATGAGGCCATCATGCGTAGCAAACGCATTGCCTTGCGTACCGTTATTTGGCGTCCAGCCTGATATTGCGGAATTTGCAGCAATATATTCCAAATTCTTTCCTCTGATGGAAAGGCCAACCCCTCTTGTGAGTCTAGGACAGCTCCTAGGAACTGTTTGGAGGTGCTTGGCATCAGACTTGACTTTTTCTCGTTTATGGAGAAACCTAATTCGCAGAGGTCTATCGTTCTTTGAATGTTTGTTCTGCAAATTACTGGGGTCTACCCCGTGATGAGCCATTCGTCCACGTAAGGGTACACTGGGATAGCCTACCTGTGTAGGTGTGCCGTCGCTGCCACCGCCAGTACTTTGGTGAATACCCTTGGAGCCGAGGCTATCCCGAAGGGCAGTACCTTGAACTGGTAGTGCTGACCGTCCAACTTGAAGCGCAAGTATCTTCTGTGGGCTGGGAAATATGAAAATGGGCATCTTTCATGTCCAATGTTGCCATGTAATCCCCTTTCTTAGGAGGGGGATTACCTCTTGGAGAGTAGTAATGCAAAATTTTTGGGGCTTGACATACTTGTTTGCAGGCCGCAAGTCCAATACTGGGCGCATTGTCAAATCTTTTTTTGGCACAAGGAAGTAGGTTGAATAAATACCCTTGTTTACCTGGTGTCCCGGGAGGATTTCCATCACGTCCTTTGCTAGAAGATTGGCGATCTCTTCGAGGAGGATCTTCTGCTGGTCTAGTGAATGTATTCTTTGTCGTGGAGGGTGGTTTCGGGGACGCTCTAACAGTTCTATGCAGTATCCTGCGGACACTGTGGACAGCACCCATCTGTCTGATGTGATCCCTTCCCAAGCTTGGGTGAAGTTGGAAATGCGTCCCCCTACTGGGGATGCGTGAGAAGGGACCCTGAACGGAACGTCACTGTCGGGGGAGGCGTGCCGCCGCTTCTATTGGGGCTGCCTCTACCCTTACCACGTCCTCTCGTTACCCCTGCCATAACCCTGGGTAGACTGCTGGTTATTGTTGTTCCATGGTGTACCCTGCCCCTGGGAATAGTTGGAGCCTCTTTAGGAATTTTGTCAGCGTGTGCGACGAAATTTGCCATTCCCTCTTTGATTCGGGGGTTTGTTGGTTAACTGGCCCAGGGATTTGAGAGTCTCGTACTCATCCTTTGCATTTTTTTGCGCGTCCTCTACTGCCTTACCAAACAGAAGATCAGGCTTCACCGGCTTGTCCATTAGGGATGCTTGTGTCTCGGGTTTGAAACCAGATTGCCTTAACCAAGCATGTTGTTTGATAACAGTGCCTTCTGCTATCAGTCTGCCGGCGTTATCCGCCGCATCAAAGGTTGCCTTAAGGATGCAGCCGGATACGGCTCTTCCCTCTGATGCAACCTGTGCCAACTGGCTTTTTAAAGGTTCTGGAGCAGAGTCGATGAGTGCCGCAACCTGTTCCCACTGGTGGCAGTTGCAACTCGCCAGTAGGGTGGTGGAGTTGGCAATCCTTGCCTGGTGGGTGGAAGTGGAGGCTACCTTTCTACCCAAACCATAGATCTTTTTGCTCTCCTTGTCGGGGGGAGCTTCATACGATGATTTTGGGAGTTCCCGCCCTCTTTTGGGTGTTTGTCACTACCAGGGAGTCCGGTTTTAGTTGGATCCTTATGTACAGCGGGTCTGACTGGGCTGCCCTGAATAGTTTTTCCATCCTAGGGTTTACTGCCCTGGTGAGGTTGGGATTTTGAAGGGAAGGGTCTATTCTTCTCTGTATGGATTTGAGAATAGGGATGGCCTGGGCAGCAGGTCTCTTTTCTACCACTAGCTCCTCGGCAAAATCCCCTTCTTCCTGTGCTCCCAGGGTATCTATGAGGAAGTGTTCTGCCGCCTTGGACAACACCTCATTCAGGAGAGGTTGGTTGTTGACCGGGGAGTCGGTAACCGGAGGTTCTTTCCCTACTGGGGAGTCTACCCTGTAGTTTTCAGGGTCATCCTTGTCTCCCTCTTGGTACTAGTCATCCCCATAATAGTCCATCCCAGTTTGGTCTCCCAGTGTGCCCAAATCTGGATCCTCAATAAAAAGTGGATCCTCATTATCTTGAGAGTAAGGCTGTATAGCAATGGGGTCCAAAGACCGCCCTTGTGTTGGTGCTTCAAACCGGGATTTTTTACTAGGGGGTATCGGGTCCCTAGACCCGGAGGGTGTAGCCCTGTCAGGGGTATAGGAGAGGAAGTGCTCAGGGTTCTTGGCATAGAAGTCTGCTAGGGATGACATCCTAGACATAACTCTGTCTATGTCCTCACAAGACCATTCCTTAGAGCGGGGGATTACTTTTTCCTGGGAGAGTTTCCCTGTTCTATCCTGACTGGACCTAAGGCCTTGTGCAGGGGTCTTGGGTAAGTTAACAGGAGGTTGTGACTTGTCTGTCTGTTTCTGTGGTGTAGAAGAAGGTTGAGAGTGCTTCTTTTGTGTTTTTCCCCCCTCCCCATGGGTGGAAGAGTGTTTTCCCGATGTCTTTGGCCTTCGGAGCCTTTCGACGTCTGGCATCGAGATTCAGGGGTAGTCTCCCTATCTCTAGAGTGTGGAGGTCGGGCCCTCGGTAGCAGCCGTTACGTGGTCTGCTGACGCCGACTCCTGGAGTGCGGCCTGGGGATAGAGGTCGACCATCTTCCGACGATCGAACCTCCATTACCTTAGGGAGCGAGTCACCTTTGGCAATAGTGGATGATTGCCTGGTGTCATGCGGCGATCTTGATCGAGAACGCCCAGAGGACACTGAATCTGTGGACCGTTCTCTTGTGTGCCTCTTTCCGAGAACTCGACGTGCGCGTCGAGTCTCGGTTGGACTTCGCGTGCTTAGTGGGTGTGCGGTGGGTAGCGCTCGCGTTGCTGGGGGTTTTCCCCATAGCTGCCCTGCCGGACAAACTTCTGAGGTCGGGGACTTGCGCTTGGCTCTCTCGATGCCATGTTGCCCTCGCCGTCCAAAAGCACGGCGTCGCTGCCATCACTGAAGGCGCCCTCTGCTGCCATGGCCTCCTGTTGCCTGGCATGGTGGGCCCAACGTTTGGTCAAACGGTCCTTTAGTGTCTTTGCTTTAAACCGACTGCACGCTCTGCAGTTAGCCTTGAGGTGATCCCTTGGCAAGCAGAGGTTGCACGTGGCGTGTCTGTCAACCCAAGGGTATTTGCAGTTGCACTTGGGGCAAAATTGGAAAGGGGTACCCTCCATACGCACCCTGTGGCAGCGGGCTAGTGTAGGAATATATAAGAAGTACATATATATATATGTATGTATGTATAAATAGAGTGTAGAGTGTGTACCACCCCCCACACTCCCCCTACTTGCAGGGCCGAGGCCAGAGGCCTTCCAAGACCCGGGCCGAGGCCAGAGGCCTTCCGAGGCACAAGTCCGTCGTGTAGCTCTCGACGGTTGTCTTCTTCTCCCGGGTCGGCGTCGAGTGTCGAAGTTCAGTGGCTCGACGTCGGGGTGGAGAAATTGGGGAAATATTAGATATTTGCAAAACTATGGCTAAGGCCAGGGAACTCAGTGGGATGCTTCCGACCAGAATGGCAGAAAAAAACAATCTGAGGGTCCTAGACGCGTGAGGGATCATGGGTACAGGGGACGTCACACTAGGGATAGTATTACTGGCACGCCCTGTGTCGGCGCCCATTTTTGAGTTTCGAAAAACAAACTAATACTCTACAGCTTCCACTAGATGTAGACCTATGCACAGCATGTGATCTAAGCAGATTCCACAAGCCTCAGAAATACATATACAAGCAAGTACTACAATTAGGCACACAAATATTGCAAAAACACTGTTGTAATGTAAAGGAACATTGCATTTTGGGTCAATCTCCCACATGGCAAAGGAAACATAGAAGGGTTTATTCTCATCTATGCCACCACTGTAACATATGAAGGCACCCTAACCCAGGAACTGCCCCACCACATGAAATATACGTCATTTCTTTTCTAAATTACATCCTTCATATCAAATAAATGCAAATAACAAAAGGTTATATTTGGATGGTGATGCGTAAATGAACTATTTACTCAAATATTAACTGCACGCCACGTAGGGCGCATGACAAAAAGTCAACAAAACAGGTTTGCTACCTATACAGCAAACAAATTATATTATCAAATATTTGCACTACTTAGTGAAATCATGCATATTCTTCTACATTTTACTCCTGTGACTACAATCACTGGCATTATGGCCTCTGCAGTATGGGAATTAAATTATGGGTTTAAAAACAGATTGAATGAAAATGGACACAGCTTGGTACATACACGGTAGCATGAAGGGGCATGAATCGTGAGTCAGTGGAGGCCTTTGCCACTACTTTGTCTGCACCTCCTACACGGGTGCTAATGGTGTCTTTTTTTCACTTAAAAAAAAAAGAAAAGAAACTTACTGTTACAGTGCAGCCTGGGGCCTCGCAGCGCGGGTGTCCTCGAAGTCCGTTTTCAATGTTGATGATGTCACATGAAAATGGACCTCGAGCACACCAGCACTGCATGACGCCGGGCCGTGCTGTAAAGGTAAGTTGCTTTTTTTATTAAACATTATCAGCACCAATGATGAATCCTGTGGAGTCATCACTGATCCCCAGCCAACGATCTCCTCCCATGTGGCCAGGGGAAGGCAATCACTACTTGATCCTGACCCTGGCGGTGGTATTATGAGGCAGGATCACATGGGAGGAGATGGCTGTCGGGAAGATGTGGTGACCCCATCAGCAGAGACGTAGTATTCTTCTCTTTATAATGAGGAAGACCCTATAATTCGTAAATCCCTGATGGCATGTTGTCATTATACAAATCCATCCAGTGGTAAAACCCTAAAACCCCCTACTTGCTAGACACCATAGGCAGGAGACCATTCACACTTCATATGTACATAAGGTTTACTTAACATCTCCCGTTTCTGACAGTTTTGATTCACACAAGTATTCAAAGGGCGATTTGAGACAGTTTCTTACTTGCTATAAAAGTGGCAAACAAGCAAACTATAAATAAATAAAGCAATGCAGTGTTAAAAAGTCTAAACCTCCTCTGGACTCCAACTTCCATAAAACCTCCAGCACTGGGACGACGAAGGAGAAAGGAGTTGATGTGGAGCAGAAGAAACACCAAGCTAAATGTGCAGACTAGTTGTTGTAATGGAACTCGGCTGTGCAAGACATATAAAAATGGTGTGCCTTTTCAATTTGAAAATAAAAAGAAGGGGGGGAAGAGATGCAGAGCGGGCGAAGCAGGAAGCAGAACCAGAGGCAGACACACAAGAGCGAACTGTGTAGAAGGAGGCAGGCGCTTTTTACTGTAAAGAAGGCATGGTATCAAACAGTAAAACAGACAAGTGATCACAGTTCAAGGGTGTTTATTGAACTTCAATTGGGTTTGAAAAACACCTATCTAATACTAAATCTAAACATGGGAGCATGCTACTACCATCAAACAATAATAATGCAGTCCTAGTCAAGTCTGTCAAAATAAAAGGGCCTATACTAATAAACATATTGTCAATCCTTACTTCTAAAACCCAAATAGTGTGGGAAGCAATGTTATGTGAAAGAAAAGTGTTCAAGAAATTATATGTCAGGATACTCAAGCCGTTGGCTTCCCTTCTCCACGTTTTCAGCACGGGACAATGCGGCAGACTAAAAATTAACACACTGTGGCTTCTCTAGCATGAGGATGTAGTTCAAAACCTCAGAATCAGGGCCGTCTGTGCCAAAGTCTCTTATTCCAGCGGGCCTGATGCAACGCGATGAACATTAAAGTACCTTTTGTCTTAGGATTTCACATATGCATCTTCTCGGGTGATTTACTGTTCACCCCAGGTCCCCCTCTGCCGGGCTCAGACCAAATTTATCTACTTTTCCAAACTTTCTCCATTTCATCAAAATAGAAGACTTTCGACTGTGCGCAGGATTTTGCTTGACCTGTCGCAGGACCACTTCGATTCACAATTACTCGTTCTCTTCTTGATATAACCTTTTTCTTACAATCGCTTTTGCCACATTTTAGCTGGATACCTTACAGAGACCTTCGATTGAGCACCCAAACGATGCCGGATCACTCTCAAACGTATTGTATCTTGCTTTTAAAGTTCAATCACTCATCAGCAGTTCAGCTTCACTTGCGTCTCTTATCACACATGTTTTAACAATGTCTGTTCCAATGCTTGCGATACAAGTTGCTGCTTGCAACCTTGGCTTCAACACAGACCAGTCTTGTATCGGTCTTCCAAACTCACCGGCTGTGTTGATTTCACGGACACTGTTTCGTTCTTGGAACCATGGATGGTAGCACGGCGGCTTCTGCTTCTCCCTACCTTGATTATTCACTCGGGAGGGCACCGGGTATCTCTGACACGCAATGCAGGATTCTTCAGCCTGGTTTCCTGGTCTTTCGCTTTCTATTCGAGGTTTCAGGAAAGTAACAGTTCCTTGTCGAAAAGGTCAAGGGAACTTCCCTCCTTGCGATCCCCTTCTGTTTTGCCGTCTTTCTTCTCTCGATCAGCTGTCGTCTCAAAACTGAGGTTTCCTTGTGTTCTTTGCTCTTGGGCTCTGCCTTTTATCCGTGTGGGGAATCTTAATGGAAGTCAGGTGTGTGTGCTGGTCAGTAATTGGCTGACCTCGCCTGACCATTGTACTGGGGCACGTCAGGTATACGGCTCGGGTGTTAGTCTGTTTTCTCTCATAGCGGTGTCCCACTCCCACAAGACCCCTCACCCAGGTAATCCTCCCGCATTGGTGCACCCTGAGGAACTGGATCCAAATGTGATGGCCGTATCCTGGCCACCTGCATGACAGATCCCCGGGGACTCGTGGGTGAGACACCACCTGGTTTCTCACACTACCGGCAAAGCGAGAGACCAGGAGAACCAAGGTGGGTGCAGCAGGTGAACCACTAAGGAGCCGGCAGCAGTGGGAAAGCTGCCAGGGCCATCGCTGATCTCCGCCTGCATTGTATCTCTGAGGTAGTCGACAATATAGCAGTCCTTTCTTCATTGTTCCTGGGTTGTCAATTGTCAGCCCCAGGAACCATGTCGCCACAGAGCGAAACAGCCAACTAGCCCGCACTAAAATCCTGATGGTAAAAGTGACCTCTGCACCAGAGATCCCTGGACCTCCTTCAGTGGAACCAAGACACAGCATGGGGGCCCAGCGATTTCAGGAGCTGCCGAAGTGGTCACTGCGTGAAACAAAGTACATGGTGTGAGTAAACATACCTGTTCCTACAACCTACCTCCATAGGGTTTAATGACCAAACAAGCTCATTACAAGTTTGGGTGTAATACTGTGGTAATTCCAGCACTGAGAAATTACCATTACCGCTGTTGTGTGTGGCGGAATTACCATTGTATTACAACTTGGCAGGAGCGGGCACCCACCATTGGTAGTAACAATAATTCTGTGTGGCGGAATTACTGCCGAACACCAAGTACATAACAGTAAATCTGCCTATATTTGGTGGAATTACTGTTACTGCCGGGTCAAACAGTGCTAAATCCGCCGGCGGAATTACCAACGGCGGAAATAACGTCATCGCAGGAAAAGGAAGTAAGGCGGCGGCCATCTTTAAAAACACAATTCATTGAAAATCAACCCGTAGGAGAGCCATCCATTCTCAGAGGCAAACACAATCATGTTGGCAGGGAAGGCCAAGTCCAATGTTCTTGAAATGCGTGTGCGAAAAATTAAATTTAGCGATCAGGAGCGAACAGTCCTAGTGGAGCACGTGGTGGCCCATTCTGAGGAACTCTATGGGTTACAACAATGGAAGATCACCCAGCAGCGCAAAAATGCTATCTGTGCAGATATTCGGGACAAGGTGGTGCCTGTAAGCCATGTCCCACGTGACACAGATGACATGAATAAGAGCAAGAACAACCTCAATTCCCAAGTCTGCAGCCTTATTTCCAACCACCACAGGGAGATGGCTGCCGACAAGTGGAGGAACAGTAGACCCTCTAGAGCTGACCCCATGGGAGAAGATGGTCAGCAGCATCCTCCACATGGTGGGCCTGGAGTGTGTGGGTTCAGCGGAGGTCGGAAACCAGCAGCCAGGGGGTACCTGGGCAGTACATGAGTGAATGATGGGCCCATTGCATAACTACCCTAATAGCATGTAGACATACACAAAACTGCCATGCATACAGGCGACAGCAACCCAGACAATGCATGACCCATCCATGTGACACTTCAGGCCATTACATCATGAGTCATTGAAGCCCTGATCCGCCTTACATTCCAACCAAGAAGGATGACTAGGGCCGGACAATAACCACCATCAAACTGCAAGTAACAAGGACTGACACACATCTGCATTACACGTCACAACCGACCCTTGCCCGCACTCCGGTACCCCATGCACAGATACCGCAGCAAGCATGGTACCAAATATGTAGCGCATGTCAGGCAATGAATATCACTGGACGTGCGTCTCAAATCAACAACCACTGCAACTGACCAGTAGCTACAAGGCCCCCATGGAGACAATGTCCAAACGTATGTTGTTATGACTCCACCACAACTAGCAGGGCAACCCTCAGCTGACAGTACTACAGGATATGCAAGCAACAACTGTCCTGCCCTACATGTGCACACGTGACCCTGTATGTCAATGATGCAAATGATTGCACGGTCCAAACAAGGCACAACCCCAACACTGACCATAAGCTATACTGTCAGCCACATGAAGTATGCCCCTATGGAGGCCTAGCACCCTGTGACTTCATAGTACATATGACACTACATGACAACACGCCTACCACATTTCCATGAAGGTATTGATGCACAATTTCCTGTCTCCCAACAGGCACATAGGTTTTTGTCTATGCGCTGACATCACCCATGCAGTTGACGCTATGGAGATGGCGGTTGGCCATGTACAGTCCCATGACCATGCATTGGCAGGGAATAACCGGGAATAACCTTGCTCGGTGTCACCGATTGTGTTCTGCTACCTTGAATGCCAGGATGTCCTGTGGAGTCATCGGCGATCAGTATGTGTACTGGTGTAAGTCACCCATAGCTCATCGCCTGCTTTCTTGATGAAGTATTATGGGACTTGTAGTTTGATCACATTACTTCTCATTCCGTTCTCTGTGTGTGTCACAGTGTGATGTCTTTGTCAGATTGACTACTTGTACTTACCCACAAGTCAGGTACACTGTCCTTGGAGTGTATCCATGTACGCTGATAGGGTGCTGTTCCTCAGTATCATGGCATCAAGTGTGGCACTAGGGTATCGGGCACATCAATGGCTGCTTGTGAGGTAGGGATCACATGTCACTTGGGCATTCATGGAATTGAACTGTTGCCTGTTCCGGTATGCCCGCTCCATTGCCTGGGGATCGGGGGGAGGCACTAATGCGCAATCCACTGCCGCTATGATGTTGGGGAACTGGGTGTTCTGACTTGATGGGTCCGACTTGATGGTCGTGCAGTTATAAAATGCCTCCGTCCCCAAGTACCGCTCGAGCAGAATATAAACACTGCCCGAGCAATCTTTGAGGCCACAGGAAGGAGTGTTGTCGTCGGCCTGGTATTGAGAACGCCGGAAGGACCCCTGATCGCTATAAGGCAAAAGGTTATAATCAGGAAAATACTCTATAATGGCAATGGGCAATTGATAGGAAGAGTTAAACAAAATGCAGTGACACCAGCTTACCTAATAGAGATGGAATGTAGGTAGAGAGCCTACGCAGGGAAATCCACGGCAAGCCGGAATGGTGTAATAGGCACTCCTTCCCAGTACCTCGTGGAGTGAGGCAAGATCTGTAGCAAGGCTTGAAGCAATCCGAAGGTTGCAAAACAGAAGGGCAATCCAAGAGCAAGTCCAGAGTATAACAGGGGTCGGATGTCCAGAAAATCAGAGAGCACGCCAAAATCCAAGGGTAATCCAATAGCAAATCCGAAAAGAGTTCCAAGGTCGAAGCAAACAAGAGCAAGGGTAATGCGTGACAGTCCTCCGTAGACGTTGAAGTAGCTGTGAAGCAAAGAGTCTTGTTTGCCGGCCTCTTTTGAAGGGGCGAGCGGTATCACGTGACGTATCACGTGGCTGCTCGCGTACGTTGCATGGAGCGCAACGTGGCCAGTGATTGGAGCTGCCGGCACTTCCTGGTATTCTGACGTTGCCGGCTGTGCAAGAGGTGCCATGGCAGACGCCAACGCGGAAAAGGGCGAAACGAGGCAGATCCGCCCAACATGGTATTCCGCCTGCCGTGTTTTCCCTGCTGGTGGTGTGAACGGGAAATACTACGGCGAGAGGCGCCTGAGGAGGAGAGATGTGAAGAGGGAAAAGCCGTGTGAGAGGGCGTGACAGAGGGCAATGGCGTAAAACGTGCCTTTACCAGGGGGGATGGCAGTTCTGATTGAGATCAGCCTCGATCAGAGTGAGCAGGTCTGTGATGGTGGGATGGTCCAAGCAATAGAGTGTCACTAATTGGTTGTCCGAGGGGATGGGCGGTCATGTGGTGTGAGTGCCCTGCGCAGCACACGTCTCCTGCACCTTTGTGGTGCCCATCTCCTTTCCTGCTGGGGTCTTGCATGCTGCTGTAGCTGGATGAATAGTAGCAGGTTGTGGATCCCATAATCGATATCTGCTTGTGGCTGCATGTTGCTTGGATGTTCGTTTGGGGATGGTGTGGGCCTTATATACTCGAGTGGATTGGTTACACCTTTGACTTCATTTCCATCACCTGTGTGCAATTACCTCCACCTTTTTGCTGGAGGTAATTGCACTGTGTTTTTAGCTGAATTACTGCGGATTTGCAGTGGTAATTCAAAAGTGTTTCAACTTGTACAACAGTGGAAATACCATTTGCGGTTCTGGCGGTAATTCCACTGGCAGAATTAGCCCTAGCACTAAATCCGCCCGGTCTCGGCAGTAAGTCTACCGGTGGCGATTCCGCCAGAGTGATTCTGCTTGTGGAATTAGTCACAAATCCTTAATTCAGCGCTGTGGTAAAAGCAGGGGTAATTCCGTTACTGAATCTTTTATCACTTACCACCAAATGTGTACTGAGCCCTAAAGTCCTTACACTACCTTTCTCCCTTGCCTAAATGGCTAAGGTGGTTGGATTAGGAGAGGGACTGACTAAGAACTTTTCTTCCATTGGTTTACTACTTTGAAACTCTTTCTAACTGCATGTTGGTTTTCCCAACTCTAGTTCAGAGCCCTAGCCTCTAGAGGCCCCCTCTTTTCTCGCTAGAGAAGGACCTTTCTAACTCCTTTTGTTTTCTACATATTTCTACATACTAGTTTTCCAACTTGGTTTTTACATACCTGTTTCTTTGTTCACTGTCTTTATGTAACACTTACCTCTGGTGCCCTGCAGGAGTGCCTGGTCCCGATTGTCAGAAGTGGGTTCCCAGGTGCTGGATGCGTAATCTCGGAGGTGGGATGCTGGACCCAAAACACACTCTCCCCTCTGTGTCGCTGAATGGCAGTTGCCCAGCGTGCAGTATGGTTGGGAGTGATTTGGTGGGACCCTCAACATGGTGGTGGTCTGCTGGTTGACTGTCAAGGAGTGGGTCTCTAAGTAACAACAGGAGGACGGAAGTATGAACTGCGTAAACTATCCCCCCACCCACCTCGCCGCGATTCCCAGGGTGCACTAGTTGGCTGGATGGGGTCTGGCTCACCTTATTGAGTTAGGCACGAGGCCTGGAAATCGGCATCCGGTTCCAGTTGCGGCACTGATGGTGGCCCAGGCCTGCTGCGGCACACAGGATGCGGTATTGAGGTGCGGTGTTGAAGGTAAGTGTCCTTATTGTCTTTGTTGAGCAGCAAGTCCAGCTGTAAGTATGTCCTTTTGCATAATCTTTCAGTGGTTGTCTTTCGGTAGTGGCAATGTCTTTCTGTAAGGTCTACTGCAAACCATGTCAGGTTACTAACTGTTGCCTTTGTTCCTTTGCAGGTGCGGCAGAATGTAATGCAGATGTGGCAGAATGGAACACACGTGATGGTACTGTGTTCCGGTGTACCAAGAACTGGGGCGAGCCTTGCAGGTGAGCGGGTCATGGTAGCAGAAATATGTGGGCTTTGTCAGGATTGCAGAGTTAAATGCTCACTGTGTTCTTTGTTGCAGGTTCCGGTATGCCGTGCGATTGAGGCCTTACCTTGGCAAGGATGGAGGAGCCCGCGGGAGCTCCGGATGACTTCAGATGCAGGTCAGGTAAGTCCAACGGCGGGATGCAGCTGAAGCTGCTAAAGCTGGTAATTGGGTCCAGACGGCGTGCTGATAAAGCTGGTAAGCGGGTCCTGACCGCATGCTGATGAGGCACGCAGAGATGCTGGAACTGCAGGGATAAGCGCTACGTTGCCTGGTTAGCAGCGAGGGAGAACGCAAAGCGCTGGGTGTGGCCAAGGGCGGGGTTTAAAAAGCACCACTAGACCACCATGGAGTCTTGGAGCATGGATATTTGGGGGCCATCTTTTGTCCTATATGGCATCCTGATCTGGGGGACCCCTTGGTGGGGGCTGCAGGGTGCATAAACTGCAATCTTTTCCAGCCAGCCACTTGTTGGGTCCAAACCCTGCCTACTGTGTGTGCCTGAGCTGAGAGCATGGTGTCAGCATGTGCTTGTGTTGGGATCATGACACTTTGCTACATTACAGTAGCTCCAATTGTTCTAACTGTTGTAACGAGTTAGTGCCAATATCCAGAGTACACCATAAGTGAATGTGTTTATATTGGCAGTGAATGTTTTTGTATAACATTTACCCGTGGTTTTTAATTGCTAAGAGCTTATCTAAGGCCTAAATAAGTAATTCTATTTTATACACTCTGCCTAACTTGTATTATTAAGTGTGCTCTCTGGGTGCTTAACTGAACACTTCACCACTCTCACACTCTCCAACGCCTAACCCTTGCTGCTCAGTCACACTACACAGATAGAGTTTGGCTGGACTTTAGTGTCTTTCCGTTCACCAGAATAGAGTGGCCTTTCAGAATCTGTACACAAGGCCGATCCTGAAAATCCATCTTAACAATGATGAATTGATAGAGTGCGCTGGAGGAAAAAGATAACTGATACAAAGTAAAAACATTTATTTTATTGTAATTTGGAATGCACTCTTCAATTACGTACACGATTCAGGATAATCTTGAATTTGTAAACTTGAACGTTGTTTGCACCCACTCGTCGTCGTCATCATAATAAAATAGCATAATCCCCCCGCCCCGTTCCAAGGGCTGGAAAGGGGGGGGTAATGGCCCAGCACCCCCCGTTCCAAGGGCTGGAAAGGGGGGGGGGGGTTAATGGCCCAGCACCCCAAGTTATCGGCCCAAGTGAATCGAGGGCCTATAATGGGGGCACTGGGCCATTGACCCCGTTCCAGCCCTTGGAGGAGGAGGAGGGGGGTTTAATGCTATTAGAAACCCAGACTACCAAAACAATAACCCAGGGACCTAAAACTAAAAAAGAAAAAGTATTTTCATTAATTCAACGGAGCACGCGCGCCCCTTTGAATGAAAATACTTAACCAAAATGCGCGCCATGGTTATAGAAGGTCTTCTATGATCATGGCGCCCAGAAAAGGGAAGCTACTGCGGCGGCAGTGCCGCAACAGGTAAGTGGGGTTGGGTAAGGAAGATGGTAGCCCACAGCAGGTGAGGCAGTCCTCAGGTTCTGTGGAATTCTGGCTGAGATTGCAGGTTTCAGCTGTGATACGCGGAACCCGATTAGCTGCGCCCCCAAACTCAGGTGCTAATAACATAAAAAAGCTCAGCACAAACATGTCCCCTCACAAAGCTGAAGAAAAAACAAATATCCTTTTGAACTAGCATTCCATCAACCACCAATATGTACATATTTGCAACAGCTCACATCACTTTTCTATTGTGTGTTGAATTAAAATTCCAGTAATCAACTTTTAATTAAGCAATAGGCCCAGAGTCGCAGGGGCACTACCGAGTCAGCTAATGCCCCAAGGCCCATAGTTATAGGCCTGAGCGAAGGCAGACTCGTTCTCATACAGGAAAGGGGGGATGCCATGTCGCACCCAAAGACATCCTTTTCCCGCTCCCCGTGGTCCCTCCACCCAGGTGATCCTCCCACTTCCACCCTAAGGGTCAGGATCCACACGCGATGGCCTTTCCCTGGCCACATGGGAGGAAGATCCAAGGGGAGTAGATGGGATGATTCCCCTTAGGTTCCTCACACCTGGCTGAAATCCAAAACCTCCAAGCATGCATATGGAGTCATTACGAGCTGGCCAGTAATAGTAAAAACGGCAATACTTAACATTGATGCTTTAACCACCTTTGCCAAATGC
Organism: Ambystoma mexicanum; assembly: GCF_040938575.1. Lineage (NCBI taxonomy): Eukaryota > Metazoa > Chordata > Amphibia > Caudata > Ambystomatidae > Ambystoma > Ambystoma mexicanum. The sequence continues at coordinate 994,223,298 of NC_090921.1, forward strand.
TAAGATTTTGACTACCTACCTAATTCCAAGTTCTTGCATGAAATACCTCAGGCAATATTCCAATGGTTTACCGCCAAATGTAGGAAGAGTTAGATTTCTCAAATGGAAATCTGCCAATTTTCACCTCCACCACAGAAGGTGTTTTCCTTCAGAACAGTGAAAACGGATTTTACATTGGGCCATTTTAAGGGGTAAAACAGATGGCCCTCTCCGAAGCCCGGTCTCACCAGCTTACCCATGCAATGCATAGATAGGTACCAAACTGACCCTTCTGTCTATTTCAAACAATTTTACCAAAGTGGCATTAACTACTAATGTACATTACCTATTTCCACAATCAATATTATGGTGAAAATGGAGTTAAAATATAGCAAGTGTTATTGCGGGCATACTGCAGTGGTATTCCAGCAATAGCACTGGTGCTACCGCTGTGACAGGTCAAAACTATGAATTGGATGACTTTCCAGGAATATCACTGGCAGAGATGGTAATTAGTAATTACCTCGGGCAGTATGTATTCCCCAAAATCCTTCCAACTCGTACTTAGGCCCATAACTTAGTGGACAGCTATAATGACATCCTATGCTTGCCCGTCTCTAAAGGCAGGAAACAGGACGGCAGAATGCAGATTTATGAATGAAGGTCTATATTTCTTCTCTCCCGTTTAAGCAAGACAGAGAGATCATTAAAGGAGTAACAGAGGGTTAAATCTAGAGAGAGCGAGAAAACAGGAGATGCAAGAACGGAAAGAAAGTGAAGCATTGTAGATTCAGATTAAATGGTAATACACATTTTTTGGTTGGATTCTGAACATACCAGTGTTTATTGCTGCCAAACACCTTATTTCAAAGTAAGCGCTTGCTGTCTTCTACCACAAAATGGCAAAGCAGACTATAAGGTCAATAGAATGACTTACCTGCCACAGAAATGCAGAATGGGGTACGAGGTCAGCACGCTGACTATGATGAAGGCTCGAGCAATGGCCACTGCCACGTCATTGGACGGATAAGATAACAGTACATCTTGGTTCACGATGGACCCAAAAGTCAGAAAACCGCATACACCTACAGAAGAAGAGACAAGATGACAGCCATGTAATACCATTCAAACTTTTAATGCACTATGCAAATCCTTTGTTGGGGAACATCGAAGGAATTTTGTGGCACTGAAGACAACGCTAGAGCTGTAACATCAGTTATAGACAGACTTGGACAAGTGGTCGGAACTCGACTCAGATAAAGCAAACTGTTCATATGGATTTTCAGAATCAGACTTGTGGAGAGATTCTGAGAGGTCACTGTATTCTGGTGAACAGGGAAAGACACTAATATCTAGCCAAACTCTCTCAAGGTAGTGTGACTGAGCATACACCATTAATATGTACACATTCACTTTTATGGTGCTCTGGCTACAGGGCACCAAGACTTTACTTTTGAACACCCAGTGTGCCCAAGAAATTAGTCTGTTTGAGGAACAGGGAGCAAAACTGACAAATGCAAGAGCAGGAAAAGAAGGATATTTGGGCAGGGGCACAAAACGCCACCGATAAAGATTAGGCACTCTGAAACTACTACGTGCTGATTTGGCCCCGTAAAAAAGCAGAGCAACATAACAGAACTGTAGGATCAACAATGGAACACTGTAGTTAGCAAAGTAAATGAAGAAAAAAAACAAGGAAAGTATTAAACCAAGTTGCAAACTTCTACATAAAATAAAAAAGGTACTAAAACACAATACACAGCCTTATATAGTTTTAAGCCTCTGGACTTTAACTGTGCTTTGATTGCTAGAAGAGACGGGACACAGTGCTCTTAATGTCACAAGTCCTACTGAAAGCCTTTGCAGGGGGGCTAGGAGTCTTTAAAGTAAGCCGAACAAGTGTTGTCAAAGCCAACAGTCAGTTTTGTAAGTGTTTAGAAGTAAAGTTTGTAGGAGGTCCTCTCCCAATCCCACTAGATTAGGGGGACCTTAGGGGAGGATCCTTGACCAGAACTTCACCGATCACGGTCAGGCAAGGGAGTGGCACAGCAAGGACCTTATGCCTGTTAAACACTAGGGAGGTAGGTGGGTTTGAAAAAAGGTACGTTAGCTCACTCCCTGTACTCCGATTTACTCAAGGTCCACTTCTGAGGCTCCTGAATTCGCTGTACTTATGTTTTGGTTCCCAAGGTTGAGGCCCGGGGCCTGCTGGTGCAGAGGCCACTCTCAGTGTCAGGATTTAGGTCTGCGGTTCTGAGCTCTGGCGAAACAATTCCTGGACTGGTCAGCTGGACAAACCTTGGCACGATGAAGAAAGGACCGCCATGTTGTCGACAACCTCAAAGGACCCCAAGAACTCGATGCAGGTAGAGAACAGCGATGGCCACCATGATCAAACAGCGCAAGTCGACCCGTGTGGCAGAAATAAAGAAGCTAGTCCCGCAATACCCCTCCTGATGTTAGAGAGCTCCAACTGCAGGAGAGGTCTCTTGTTTCGCAAGTGGAAGGTGTGCAGAGTCCCAAGTCCAAGCTCGGGACAGCAACCAATTCACATAGGTAGTTCAGGAAGAAGATGGTCAGCCCACAGGATGATGCTGGGATGCTTCAGAAGGCTTCCAAGGGCAGGAATCTTAAGCAGGGGTCGAGACTGGTTGTTTCCAGTGGACCAGGGAGTCAAAGTACCAATTAAGTCCTTCTGGAGATCAGCAAAGGAGCAAGGATTCGCTGGTACTTTTGAAGAAGACATTGCTGGTTAGCTGCCATGACTAGTTCCGGGTCATTAGCAGGAAGCTACTTTTTGAAGTGGACTTGGCTCCAAGGCTGAACTAAAGAATGGCATTAGGAGTTCTCCTTTTATTCTGTATGTGTGCTCGAGTTGTGGCTGGGAAAGAAAGAGGAACTCGCGCAGGGGAAAGAGTTTGACACATGGAGGAACACATGTATAGAAGATCGCACAGCCAAAGGCAAGAATTGCAACAGAGGTAAGGGTAGAGAGGGAGCTGCAGCCAAGGGCACCAAGAGAGGCAGGAAGGAGCAAGCATTAGTGAGTATCACGTTCACACATTGCCTTCAACAATATCAGTAATTTGAACGGGATGGGCTTCCTATGCTGAATGTTTGTTAAACTACAAGGATATTTATATAGTGCTTCGATCCAAAGAGCTTTACATAGCACATATTTACATACATTATTACCCAACCGAAATATAAGAGACTATGAATCAGTAAGTCAGGGATATGTACATCAATTACCATAAAAGGTATCCCAAAGAAGTAATGGTGAGCAGACCCTACAGTTAATTATACCTTCACTAGCTGCCCGAGGCAGAAGCCTAGCAACATTAGAATTCTTTGCGTAATAGAGTCCTTAGCTTGTCCCTTGGCCCAACATGATTAGAAATCTCTCTCTAAAGCAATATGAAACAAAGATTTCTGAAGAGGGATGCAGATGCTACTTGAAAGAGGAGAGTTTGTGACAAAGGAACAACATCAGCATTCGATGCTGAGCACAAAGCTTCTAGCACATATAAGGCATACTGAGGAGGGGAGCAAGTGTTGTCCGATAGCTTCTGGCAGTCACAAACGTAGTCACAGACAACATCAAGTTGATCACAGAAACTATTATTATGCCAACCGTCATTCTAGACTTGTTCTAGTACTGGGTTATATGACAATGCATTACTTACCGTAAAAGCATTTCTGATGGTTGTATCTGCTTAGATTCACATGCTGTGCATAGTCCAACATCCAGTGGTGACTGCGGAGTATTGCATTTTGTTTTTCGTAGTCGAAAAGGGGACGTCGACAAGGCGTGTCTGTAACACTATCCATATAGTGACGTGCGTTGTACCTACAATCCCTCACGCGTCGAGGTCCCTCTGTTTGTATTTTTTCTGCCCTGAGGGAGCACAGAAAAGAGAGAGAGAGAGATGTGGAAAGGTATCTATGTTCCTTACATCCGAGCGGGGAGGAAGGGTGGGCGCATGTGAATTCTAAGCAGATACAACCATCGGAAATGCTTTTACGGTAAGTAATGCATTGTCTTCTGATGTTTGTTAATCTGCTTAGAATCACATGCTGTGCATAGACTAGCGAGCAGTACCCGGAGTTGGCGGTGGGTTATGAGAAGGAACAGTAGAGAAAAGATGTCTTAATACTGCCTGTCCCACCTGGGAGTCAGATCTAGAGTGTGCATCTAGACAGTAGTGTTTTGTAAAGGTGTGCACAGAACTCCAGGTTGCCGCTTTGCAGATGGACTCAAGGGGAACATTTGCAATGAATGCTATGGATGCCCCAGTGCCTCGAGTAGAATGTGCTCTTGGCTTGAAGGGTAGTTCTTTCTTAGCAAGAGTGTAACAGAGAGTGATGCATTGAACAATCCATCTAGATATAGTGGACTTTGATACTGCATCTCCTTCTCTTCCTGCTGCCACCGAGACAAAGAACTGATTAGTCTTTCTCAGTGGTCTGGTTCTTTCCATGTAGAACATGACAGCTCTGCGCACATCAAGTGTATGCAGACTTTTTTCTCCCGAATTGGAAGGGTTTTGAAAGAACGTTGGTAGTTCTATTGACTGGTTTACATGGAATTTTGAGATGAATTTCGGTGCAAACCTTGGGTGCGTGCGTAGAACCACTTTATCTTTGTGAACTGCTACAAAGGGGTCTAAAACAGAAAGAGCCTGTATTTCACTTACTCTCCTAATGGAGGTGATAGCTGTTAGGAAAGCGGTTTTAAGAGTGAGGTCTTTAAGAGTTGCTTTGTGCATGGGTTCAAAGGGTGAGCCCATGAGTCTGGTAAGTACCACATTCAGGTCCCAGCCGGCAGCTGGGTTTGCTTTCGGAGGGTGTATTCTCTTTACTCCCTCCATGAAGGCTTTGATAACTGGGACTTTCCACCACGACACTTTAAGCTGGGAAGTAGTGTATGCAGAAAGTGCCGCTAGGTGGACTTTAACGGAATTGAACACTAGACCTGAGTCCAGTAAATGGGTCAGGTACAGGACAATGTGCGTGGGGGAGCAGTCAACTGGGTCGATGCTTCTTCCTCTACATCAGATGACAAATCTCTTCCATTTGCTAGAATAACAGTGACGAGTGTTAGGCTTTCTAGCCTCCCTAAGGATGTCCATGCATCTCTGCGGGAGTTGTAAGTGTCCAAATTCTATGATCTCAGGAGCCAGGCTGCTAAGTTCATGGTCTGAGGGCATGGATGCAGTGTCCTGCCCCTGTCCTGTGACAGCATGTTGTGTGGGCAGGGAAGTTTCACTGGGGGAGATAGGGACATCTCCATCAGGTGGGCGAACCATGGCTGCTGGGCCCACATAGGGGCCACTAGTATCATGGTAACTTGTTCCTGGTGCATCTTGTGCACAATCTTGTTGAGAAGGGGAGTCGGGGGATTACCTCCTGTAAGGTCACCCTCCTCTAAGGTCACCATACGAAACTTTTGGGGTTTGACAAACTTGTTCGCTGGGCGCAGATCTAATACAGGGCGCATGGTTAGATCCTTTTTGGGTACAAGGAAGTACACTGAATAAATACCTTCCGTTACCTGAGATAGAGGCACAACCTCTATAGCTCCTTTTTCCAGTAGCTGGTCCACTTCTTGGAGAAGGATGGCGAGGTGTTCTGGTGTCATGCGTCGTCCCCTCGGGGGTCTGTATGCTGGGGATCTGTTGAACTCTATACAGTAGCCGTGGGCTATGGTGGATAGTTCCCAGCGGTCTGATGTTATTCCCTCCCATGCTGGAAGAAAGGATGTTAACCGGCCCCCGACCGGCGATGCATGGGAGGGGACCCGAATCTTCGCGTCACTTAGTGTTGTTGGTGGCTTGGGAGCCTCTAGGGGTGGAACCCCGGCCTCTCCCCTTGCCATGGCGTTGACCTCTCTGATTGTACTGGCCACTATTGCTTTGGTAGTTGTTGGCAGTATATTGAAGTTGTTGATTCTGTTGCTGGCGTTGGCCACGAAAAGAACGCTTGTTGCCAAATACCCGCCTGTTAGGGGGTTTTGAGATTTGGTCCAAAGTCTTTATTGTATCAAATTCTTTTTTCGCATTCTCCAGTGCGTCGTCCACTGCCTTTCCAAAGAGGTTAGACTCTTCAATAGGCTTGTTAATGAGGGCCGCTTGCGTTTCCGCCTTAAACCTGGAATTGCGAAGCCAGACGTGGCGCTTCAGCAGAATTCCCTGTACCAAAGAGCGGCCAGCTGTTTCCGCTGCATCGAGGGTATTCTTAACGATGCATTGGTTGACCAGAGACCCTTCATTAACTGTAGCCAGCAATCTAGTTTTTAGGGGTTCAGGAACTTCCTCAATGTCTTGCTTAAGCTTTCCCCATTGCGCATCAGCATAGCTTGCCAGCAATGTGTTATTATTGGCAATTCTAGTTGAGAACGCTGCGGAGGTGGTAATTCTTTTGGCTAGGGCATAAAGCTTTTTCCCCTCTTTATCCGGGGGTGCCTCGCTGGTAGACAGTGGAACCCCAGCCCTTTTCCTAGTGTTAGTCACCACTAAGGAGTCCAGGATTGAGTGACCCTTAATATACAGTGGGTCTGATTGAGAGGGTGAGAACAATTTTTCGATTCTTGGATTAACCCCTCTTACTAGTGCAGGGGTGGCCAGTGAAGGGTTGATTCGTCTCTTAACAGAGGCGAGTATTGGAATTGTTTGGCTGGTGGGGGCGTTTTCTTTGATAATCCTCTCCACGAAGTCAGTGTCTGGGGTGACCTCCCCAGTTTCAACCGCAAAATTTGCTGCTGCTTTCCTCAGCAGCGCATTAAAGGTGGGCTGGTCGTCAACAGGCGAAGGGTTCCTGACTGGTGTGGTTTGAGGAGACCTGATGTCTATAATGTCTGGCTCTGTAGACCCTGATGGTGACTGCCAGGGATTTGGGTCACCTTCACCTGGGTCTTCTTCATACCCTTCCTCACTTATGTTAAAGTCCTCATGGAAGCCTTCTCCCACTTGTTGGTCCTCCTCATTAATGAACTCCTCTTGGAAGTGAGTGTCATCTTCGGTGAGGTAGTAAGAGTTCATATCCTCCTGAAGGGGGTTATAGAACAACTTCGGGTATTTAGCCCTTGGACTTTCTAGGAGTACCTCCCTAGGTCTTTTAGGTGTCCTATTTTCTGGAATGGCCATGAATCTGTCTAACTTGTCCATACAGGACTGGAACTTCTCTAAGGTCCACTGAGGTAGGCAAGAGCGGTCTAGGAGTGAAAAAGGAGTCTCTTCTCCTTGTATTCGTCTAGATCTGTTCCATAGCGTCGAAGATAAGGTGCCTTCGCCTTCTGAGAAGTGTTCTGGCAGGCTAGGGCTTTCCGTCGGGAGCTGTCCCAGCCTACTTTCCGGCGCCTTCGGCGTTTCTTTGGCCTTGTGCGCGGTTTTCGGCGTGTCACTTGACGTCCGTCTCTGGCCGTCCTTAGAAGATATACGTGCGAGGCTTTCGGCGATCATTCTGTCTGCCAAGGGATCACTCGTCGTCGCGCTAGGTACTGTCGAGTCTTTACAGGCAACGTGCGCGCTAGGTACCGTCGAGTCTTTACTGGCAACGTGCGCACCGTTACAAGGCGGGTCGCCACCTGAGGGTTTGGGGTTAGCACCCTTATTTCCAGAGTGCCCGGTCATCTGTCGCGGGTGCGGTGGCGGGGAGGGCTGGCGACCCTTGCGGTCGGCGGAAGACTCGGTTGGCCCCGACGCCTCCTTTGGCGCTCTGGCTGCCTTCGTCTTCGACGAATGCGTGCCGTGGGGTATGTGTTTTTGAGATTTCTTGTGTGCATCCTTCTCGCCGGGGTGTTCATCTCCATAAACTGGACGTGAGTCGGGCTTGTCGGGGCCAGGGACGGACGAAGAGGAGCGCGAACGCTCCCTCGAGAGGTCTACAACCTCCGTTACGGAGGCCGTGTAATCGCTGTCCTCGTCACATTCGGCGGCGGCGGCAGCGGGCGAGGAATCTGACCTAGACATGGCGTAGGCCGCCCACCTTTTAACCCTACGGTCCTTTATCGTTTTGGGCTTAAGTAACTTACAGGCTGCACAGCCTTCCTCCTTGTGATCGAGGGGCAAGCAACGGTTGCACCGTTTGTGCTTGTCCTTCCAGGTATATTTGCCTTTGCAAAGTGGGCAAAACCTAAAGGGCATCCTCTCCATAGCTGAGGGCAAGAAGTGTGATTACGACCTCGAAAGAGAGGGAGGGGAAAGAGAAAGGCATTCTCGGAGAGAAAAGGAAAGACCACACAACCCCACTCTCCCTACTGTGTAAGGCCGGCGAGGCCAGGCCACGTTTTCGGCGACGCCGAAGGATCTCCTCCGCTCGTCCTTCCGTCAAAGATCTTGCTCGGCGGAGAAACAGCTTGCAGCTTCGTCAAGGGAGGGATCTATATGTTAGATATTAATAATAATAAACGACCAAGGGTCGAAGAAATGATTTTGCAATGTCTCTCGAGGAGCTCCGCATAGAGGCGACCAATAACTGGGCGGAAAAAAACAATCTGAGGGACCTCGACGCGTGAGGGATTGTGGGTACAGCGCACGTCACTATAGGGATAGTGTTACAGACACGCCTTGTCGACGTCCCCTTTTCGACTATGAAAAACAAAATGCAATACTCCGCAATGACCACTGGATGTCGGACTATGCCCAGCATGTGATTCTAAGCAGATTAACAAACATCAGAAACTAAATTACTACGCCCAGTTCTATAATGTGTAGGAGGTGCTGGATGGTGGTCCGTGAGTGGTTAAGAACGAATATCGTTTCAAAAATGTTATTTATTCCACCAATGTTATCACTCAGTACCGCTATTGATCAGCTTGCTGTTTGCAAGCTGATCACTCTCAATCCAAAACCAAATTCCAGCAGGTGGTTCATGAAGGTACTTTTGGCTGAAAGATCAGACTTTCAGTCACATGATCTTGATTGGCAGCCTCACGTGCAATGCATCCGGCTCTCAATGGTATGCCTGAAAGCCAATTGCTTGATTACAGCACAATGTTAATTGGCAACAGTCTTCATTATTGATGTTCATTGTCCATCTAACACAGCAGTACCATGGGTTGTTCACGTTGCAACAATTTAGCTCACTGTAGCTTTCGAAGTAGGGAAATATCCATTTGCATATCAGTCTTTGTCCCACCCACATGGGCAGTCCAGCACTGAAATGCTATGGCAATTCTTTTTTGAACAAGAGTACCAACAGCAACTCCATACACGTGTTTCAGCCTTGTTGGGCCTCATCAGTGAGGTGGAGCTGTGCCTCTCTGAGCACAGTGAGCAAGGGGTCCATGTCTGGATGACCCTAGGAAACATAGGGTGACTAAACCCAAGTCCCTTAAACAATTAAAACATAGTCCAAAGGCGTCCCTCTTTGAGAACGAACACGCAGAGGGGCGCCTATGGACTATCACGCACAGCTCCACCTCACTGATGAGGCCCAACAAGGCTGAAACACGGGTATGGGGTTGCTGTTGGTACTCGTGTTCAGAAGAGAATTGCCATAGCATTTCAGTGCTGGACTGCCCATGTCGGCGGGACAAAGACTGATATGCAAGTGGAGATTTCCCTTCTGTGAAAGGTACAGTGAGCTAAAGTGTGGCTGCGGACTCCTCGTTGGGTACCTGCCCATAGAACAGGTCAATGGGCCATGTTCGTTCTCACAGAAAGGCGCATATGGACTATCCTTTAATTATTAAAAGAGATGAATTACTAGTTAAAAGACATTATATTAGCTATATAATGTGGATAGTTCAAGGGCAGAGAGAATTGCTATGTCAATGACTATGTGACAGCTGGACCGAATTTATTTCATTGAACTCGGCCACCTTCTGTGGGTCGCAGCACTAAAGGGGGGGGGGGGGCGGGCAATGACAAATTAGTCCATCAACTCAAAGGGCAACTATCTACAGTGGAGGGCTCTGCTTTGCTTTACACGTAGAACACATGCCCACTGAAAAACATGCAGTCCCATCTACATTTAATGCAGTAGAAATGTTTGACACTGCATGTACTGTTGCACTGTTGAACTAGTTACTGCAGTAGAAATGTTCTATATTGGATACAAATAAAGTGCTGCTCTGTTGAACATAGTGAACAAACATACCGAAGTGCGATATTGTGATACCTTTGCTGCCTAGCAAAGGACGCTAAGGCTCCTGATTGGCCTTACGAAGCACCAGCCACACTTCTCCATCCGGCACCAACACCGGAAGGCGTCAGCCGGGTCCACGCTGAAAGGACCACCTCTAAGGACAGTGCGCCTGTCTTTGCCTGTCCGTGCCGCCGGGCCACCTGGCCACGGAACTCTGTCCATTCATATCCAGCTTGCCCAGTGACTATGCCCAACATTGCATCCATGTGCTCATGGTCCATACCTGCAGACCCTGCCGAAACTCGCCGCCGACGTGGAGGATCCGCCTTATTGCAACAGTAAGACTGTACTATCTATGATCATTCCTGCTCACCAACATGCCCTAGCACCCTGAAACCGCACTCTGCTCTTTCAGGCCAAATCATCCCCCTCCCGTTTCAATCCCAGTCCTGTTATCATCCTGCCCCTCTATACACGACGTCTGATGCTTCCGACATGGTTAGTGACCCCTCACACTCCTGATACTCAGCCGTTTGCCTTGTTTCTCTCGCCAGCATATCCTCTTTCGCCCATTGTGACGCCATCATATGCATGCACCTACCTAATGTGATGCCACTGTACTTGTAAACAGCTACTGCCTGTATTGCCTTGCCACCATATTGTGCTCTTTTCAACAGATATTGCCCTTTACTGCACTGAAACCATTTTGTGCTCTTGCAAACTGCTATTGCCCTATATTGCCCAGCCACCATTTTGTGCTCTTGCGAACTGCTATTGCCATATATTGCCTTGCCACCATTTTGTGCTCTTGCGAACTGCTATTGCCCTATACTGCCTTGCCACCATATTTTGCTTTGCGAATAGCTTCTACCCTACTCCGCCTAGCCACTACTGCTGCTCCTCTCTGCTCTGTGCTATCTACCGCCCATGCTAACTTGCCTACTTGCACATTGTTACTATGGTCAACCAGCAGGTGTACTTACTCTGCTTCTACCACACTCTGTGCTGCACCCTCTTCCTATCAGCACTGCTAGGGCCTACCCTCAGCAGTTGTAACACTATTTGCAGACCTGACACTGACCCACTAACACACACCCCTACTCTTCTGCGCGCCCCAACGCCTAACCATTATGTCTACTACCCCTCATGCTCCATGCCTCAGTAGCACCTTGTGCCACACACAACAGCAAAATCCAGCCCCAGCTAATGCCATGGCTGCTTGCCCCTGCAACCCTTACCTTAACTCGCCATCCCTATATCTTGAACACTTTGCATTCAAACCTACCCCCAACCAACCTTGCACAGGTCCTCTGACGAACCTCAGACTAGGCTCTAGACTACCTCATGCCCACTATCACTGCACTATTATTAACCAGCGGACTAACCTGTCCCACCAAGAACCAATAGCACCTACCTCCCTCCCCACACCCTCAGTGGGTGACAACCCTACTGCCAGTAACCAACCTCACACTTCCACAAAACCCCTCAAGGCTGCCTTGATCAACACCAGGTCACTCACAGCACACGCACTTGATGTGGCTGACATCACCACGCATGACCTCGATCTCTTAGCAGTCACCGAAACCTGGCTCCACGCAGCCTCAGGTACCCTCCTATACCTAGCGATCCCAGATGGCTATACTATTATAAGAGGAGACCGCAACTCTGGTCAGTCCAAAGGAGGTGGTATTGCCTTTATACATAAAAATACCATTAGTCTTCGCCCTTCCACCGCGCCCCCTATCAACTCCGCTGAATTGCTCACAGTGAAGCTAGTGATCTCCCCTAACCAGACTATCACTCCACCTCATCTACAGACCATCTGGTCCTCTATTAACATTTGTCGAAGATCTCTCCCACATCCTTGCTGACAACACTAAGACTAAGTCCCAAATCATCGTACTTGGTGACTTTAACCTAGGCTTCCAAGACCCTCATGATACCACTGCGCACAATATTAACAACCTGTTACTCAACCTAGGCCTCACACAACATATCAAAACGCCAACACACTCCAAGGGCAGGATCCTCGATTGGTTTGCTACTCTAAACTGTGACATTTCCATCGCATCTAACCAACCTTGCGCTTGGACTGACCACCTCATCACCTTCAGTATCCCCACCAAAATAATCCACGCCACCACTCTTATCGCACCTGCCACCGCCACAAGAAACAAGTGCAACATAACCTGCGCCAAATTACTCCCACTTATCCTCCCCGCTCTCAATGATCTTTCCTGTTCATGCTCTCACCCCACTGTCCTGGTTGACACCTACAACCAGACCATGCAGAAAGCCCTTGACCTCATCGACCCCACCAAACTTTTTAAACCTAAACCTCGAGCCCACTTCAACTCCTGGTTCACACCACAGCTGAGAATCCTTCGCAAAGAAAAAAGGAGCCTCGAATCACGTTGGAAAAGTAACCCAACTGAAAATAAAGCCAGCGTTATTCTAGCCACTCTAAACTATAAAGAGGCCATACTTCAGGCCAAAAGAGATGAGTATAACAAACGCATTGAACAAGCTCAGTCAAACACCAAGGAGTTATTCAGAATATTAAAGGAACTGGAGTCTCCTGCCACTCCTCCTGACACTTGCTCCAAAGACAGTGCCTGGTGCACCAATATTCAAAAGGCTCTCCTTGGCAAAATCACCATTCTCCAAAACAAAATCAGTGACAAAAAAAAGCCTGCAGGCTAGCGTGCAGCACAAAATCCATCCGACCAGTACTAGCACCAGCCATGATACTCTAAAACCTTTTTCCTTCTCTCCTTTATTCATTACAGACGTTGAGCACATCATTAATAGCCTCAAACCATCCAACTGTCAGGGCGACTTATGTTGCCCCACCATCATTAAGGAAGCCTCCCACAGTCTTGTTCCTTTCATTACCACACTCATAAACTCAGCATTCAGTTCTGGGATTGTCCCCGACAACCTCAAGGATGCCTGGGTTATTCCCCTCCTCAAAAAACCCACCTTGGGTGCTAACATACCCACCAACTTCAGACCCATTACCACAGTTCCCTTCCTCTTAAAAATTCTTGATCGCACAGCATACCTGCAGATCCAAGCTTATCTGGAAACTAATAATCTCCTGGGACTAAGACAATCAGGCTTCCGCCCTCGGTATGGCACGGAAACCGCCCTCTTAGATCTTAAAACTCAGATTGAAGATCTAAAAGACAAGGGCAGGCTCGCCTTACTACTCCTTTTAGACCTCTCTGTAGCCTTCGATTTAGTTAATCACCAAATCCTCTGCCGCCACCTTAAAACCGCCACCAATTTATCGGACAAAGCCACCACTTGGATCACCTCCTTCCTGGAAAACAGATCCAAGAGAGTCTTTTCCCCTTCTGCCTCTGCTGACCCCACGCCAGTCACCTGCGGGGTTCCTCAAGGTACGCGTGTTTCCCCGACACTCTACAATGTGTTCACGAAAACACTCTTTGATATTTTGGACTATCTTGGTGTCACATATACCAGTTACGCCGATGACACCCACATACTCATCCCCATCACAGGTGACCACAAAACTGAAACTCTTGTCATCAATTCCATCTATCAAGTCATCCAGGCCTGGATGGCTCAGCACAAACTGTGCTTGAATGATCAAAAGACGGAGATCCTCATCCTAGGATCTCACCAAAGACTAAGCAAGCTTGACCCGTCCTTCAAATCCTTCACAATTGATGGCAATACCATCAAAGCGGCCAAAGATACAAAAACACTTGGTATCTACCTCAATGCCACCTTATCACTCTCGAGACAAGTTAACGCGGTTTCCTCTGCTGCATCTTACACATGCAAACTCATCACATCATGTCGTCCATTCCCATCGCCAGCCAACTGTACCACATTAGCCAGTACCCTGGTCCTGTCTTAAGATCGACTATTGTAACGCCCTCTATCTCAGGTCCAACCAATGCAACATCAGTAAACTGCAGATCATCCAAAATAATGCTATTAGAGCGGCAATAAACATACCTAGAAACCTCCACATCTCCTACACCAGACGGAACCTCCACTGGCTATCAGTCTCCCAAAGAGTTTCTCTCAAAGGTCGCTAACACACAAAAGCATCTCGCACCAAGCAGCTTGCTACCTGGCTAGCATATGTTACCTTCACACCTCCTCTGGACCACTCAGAAGTGCTCAAACCAACTGCCTCTCTATCCCCCGCTTCACCCTCCAGAGATCAGGCGGAAGCAGCTTCCCAGTCATGGCTGCAAGGCTTTGGAACTCCCTACCCAACCCACTCAGAGCAGAACCATCCTTCCCGGCCTTCAAGAGCAATCCCAAAGCCTGGCTGGTATCCCAAGACCAGCCTGATCACTAGCTCCCACTGCACTCTTGCGCAAACCCGCCAGTTTATCTGCTTAATTGTTAACATGTATATTACCTGTATACTTGTATATTTTTCTTCCTGCATCTTTATTGTAAATCTCTTTTATTCCCCTCCGTTGTTCTCTAATTGTATATTCCCTGTAACAGGTCTGTAACCTAAATCATGCGCCCGGAAGCCCTTGGGCCTGGTGCGCTTTACAAATAAATAAAATACAAAATACAAATACAAATATTTTGTATAAGTAGTAATACATAGCCATTTATAGGGAGAACATATAGCCTGGGCTACTTATGCAGCCTGAGTTCATTAGATTGTGTTAATGGCAGAGGGGATGTGGGACAGGCAGAGGAGGTAGGGTGAGAAGATGTCTTTGTTTGTTATATTACTATACTTTGCCTGTTGCCTCAAGGCACAACAAATGGTTCCACAATAAGGCCAACTCGCAGTCAAAGGTCTGAAGGACAGGGATGAATACTTTCAATTTACAAGCCAACAACATGAACATTAGTACGCCAAGAGATCCACACTGAGGGAATCCCCATCCAACAAATCAAAGTGGAGAGAATGGGCATGCAATGAAAGTGACTGTGCTCCAAAACATACTCGGAGGAAAGAGAAATTATTGCACTGCAGGATGATCCAGAGTGCAGTTTTACGGTGCCAACTCTGCAACCATTTCTTTCCAACATTATCACAGACGATATATATGGGAGACCCTCTGCATTCTAAAATTCTGCTTGTTTCTGACATGAAACTGCTTTAGGATTTGTCACAAAGCTGAGCTTCTGAATTTTAGGACAACATTTGGCCATAATAGCTGAGCCCTGGGTCCTTTATCCTTAGCTGAATTTTTTTCTTTTGTCTGCTAACATTGTTCCTGGGCTGGTCTGCATCCTCCTTCTGGCTAGATCGGATGTTCCATGCAGGGAACGTTACTGGGCTATTTTACGGTTGTCTTCCTGTGTTACCCTTGTGGAACTAGCACCTCAAGGTAGATCACCACAACATCCAGAAAGGTCGTAGGACACTACTCCACCTCTGCCCTTCACCTGAGCCATCTTGGGTTGCCTACATCGTTATCGCTGTTGTGGTACCAAATTCTGCTGACTGCCCCATATTGCACTCCAAGCTGCCCGGAACTGCTTGGTAGGGTTCCTCTGTCTTTCTGATGCCTGGTTTATCCTTGCTCCTGCTGTTCTGGCAGGCAGGTCACCCACCTGACAAGCCAATTCTTCTTTTGGGTCGTCTGGATCCAGGGTGCAAATCCGTGGGTATCGGATCCTGGAAATCACCCTGCAAAAAAGAAGAAGCCTTGTACTAAACGGATTGCAGCGCTGTTCCATAGCCAAGTCTTCCTAATCTGGTGCTGAACTTGTCGCAGGGTCTTGGGTTCCTGGGTTATTCTTCATATTTGCCCCCAGAGGTTCCTTTGAACTTGGAGTGGTGAGGTACCCTCCGCCACAGTTTGTAATTGACTTCCATTGGCTGGAACCCTGCTTTGCTTCCCTCCTTCCTGATGATTCTCAGGATCGAACCTGAGAATGGAGCTATTCAATGGGGTTTAACTCTGGCATCCCTTGCAGTAGCTTGCTGACTTTTCCGCATTGTGGGGTAAAACAAGTACTCACCTTACTTAGTCCAATAACTGTAATTCTGCCTATTGGATTTGTTCTGTTGATTCCTATGGGAAAAATTTACCAACTCAAACTCTCCTGAAGTGACTTTTAAAAAGGTACTTGCCTGAATAGTGACATTTTCCCTGGGTCCCTCTTATGCCCCTGGGGATTTCTACATACACGTAGGAGTTACTACAGATTTCATTGTATTAAACCATTTTTCACGGATTTATCAAAGAATGTACCAAGCCACAGAGACAGTTCAAGGGTGTTTATTAAAATGGTGTGGGGCCCAGGTCTGTCCCTCCTCCCTGACCGAGACTTCTGTAACCCTAGGTCAGTGCTACGAAATGGAAACCCTTACTGTCGAATAGCTTTGCTTACGCTAAAGTTGGTACCAGGTTCTACCCCCAATGGATCAAAAATAGGCGTTCCCCAGAACTGCAGTGTTGAAGTAGTGCAGAAGAATGGCAGGAAGGAACCAATGCAGTGAATCCATTCTCGGCTTACATTACAGCCGCACAGTGAAGGAAGTAGGGAGAAGCACAGAGTAGAAGAGAGCAAAAATATTCCTGGAGTGGATTCAGGCTTGCAGAAGACACCACAGAGGCAGCGCTGGCAACTAGAAGGGGAAAGGACTTCGTGTCAGCTAGGGATGTCAGCGGAGATGGGACAGGCAGCATGGAGTGAAGGAGCTGGGGGAAAACAGAGGGAACGAAGAGCCAGAGTAACTAGCCGGGAGGTTACCGAAAAGTTGCAATGAACAGTCTCTCTTACGCAGCTACCAAATATGCGGAGAAGCTCCCAGATGGCCAGGAAGGCAATAGCAGGCATCTTGCTTGGAGTGCGCATGGTATGTGCAGCCGCCATCCTGGAGCAGGCCTGCAGTGAATCCAATGCCAGCGTTGCCACAGAGACCAACGTGGCAGAAGCATGACACTGTTCATGTCAGATCCCATTCCAGCATGAGCCCCTTCTTTGGAACGTTTCAAACATTATTCCCACATAGACACAAAATTGGTCCAATCGTGGAATCTAGCTCCAGCCCCATTGGTATCCATCCCACATCCTCCATGGAGCCAGCATCAGACAGGTGTAAACAGTAAATGGTCGGGTGAGAAGTAGTCCCCCATCCCCAGCAAAACCCGTGTCAGGCTGTGAAATTTCTGATGTCACACAGGAGCTGATGCCAGTCTGCACTGCACCTCTCACTACCCAAACACTTCTTCAGGAGATAATGTGGTGCGTTAGAGAAACAAGTGGGCCAGAATCATCTGGCCACTACTGGAGCGACAGCTTCCCTCGGGTATTCAGCACAGAGGCTGGAAGGGCTAGGATGGATAGCTGCACAGTGGATCGCCAATTGAGGCTGCAAGAGAAGTAAAGCGTTATCAGTGCCAGACCCTCCCTACTGCCCCAGGTGCTCAGACTCTCACGCAGACTACCAAACTCACCAACAGGGGCAGTCCGGCATCTGACCAACACTGGCAGAGGAATTCTGGTGAGGAGCAGGCAGGTCTTTACAGGGAACATGAGGACTTTGTGCTAGTCTTCATGACTCGTTCCTGCTGATTTTTACAACAAGCAGACGCATGCTTTTGGTGGGATCAGGGAAGCCCATGAGACAATAGTGACTACTTACATTGCAGGGCAAAAGATAGGGAGCATGGAGCTAGCTTTTATAGATGGCAGTCTACACACATGGGCTGCGTCTTCTGATGATAGCAGAGCATGGGCAGAGAAACTGCAGACATGCTAAACACTTGAATGAGCACTGAGGCCTGTGGAGTAAGTGGTCTGTGTCAGAATCTGAGCTGATTCCCGACATCCCTGACAGAGACATAAATCTGATGACACTCAAAGACATCACATTCGATGATATTATCCAGTGTCCTTGACATAGCATGGTGAAGAGGGGAGAGTGCTGATCCACGACAGACCCCTAAGGGACAAAACCCATAGAGGTGTAGGAACCCATCCTTATCTGCTTGAGCCTGCCCAGCAGCAAAGAGGCAATCCGTTCAAGAATGTTCCCCAATTGCTGCAGCTTTTCCAAACATTTTGCCAGATGAGTGAATACCATCTCTTATATAATCCTGCCAAATAGTCAGAAATTGGACATGAGGGTTGGGAGGGGGCGGGGAATGCTGGAGAGAAACATTGAAGTTTAACTTTTTAAGGAGAGTTCAAGCCAGGGCCAAAAGTGATCTATTGATCTCTGCCAGTTAAGATGATCACCTTAAAGGAAAGAAAGACTTCATTCCATTTCATAACTCCCCAATCCATTCAGCCGCTTTCAAACATTTCCCCAGATTGGTGTATACTACTGCCCCAGGCATGGAGAAATTGCATATGCTGCAAATGTTGGAGGGAATGTCAAGTCAGCCTTTTTCAGGAGGATACATAAAGTCTGCTTATATTACTTTGTGCTTTAATGTCACATTTTGATTCACTCTGTAGGGCTCAAAATAAAGAGTTGATAAACCGAGCTAAAAGCAGCCCCTGGGTATAAGACACCACAGAGTGTAAGGGGGGGTTTACTTGAGGACAACAAGGAGCTAGTAGTATTATAGTGCGCAACAAACCTATCTTCATCATGAGATTCAAGCAATAGCACATTTTCTATCAAGTATAATAGCAATGTTATTGCCAGATTATGATCAACAATAAACTTTAAGGTCTTCTAAAACTGTACATTAAAAACAAACGTGCACAGGGTGACCTCGCTAAATCATATTGCATAAATGTGCAGAGCTTTCATAGTTTAAAACATAAATCAGAATTAGAAATGTGGTTAAAATGCACATTTACGGGCTTCCCAAACTATCAACACAACGCTAATGTGATGCATGCATATATTTGATAAAATAAGGTCACCATTTTTTAATACAAAATTAAGGATACCATCTACCTAAAATGTAAAGTCTACAAATGTTGGCACTATACGTGTCAATGTTTAACATATTTCAACCGGTTAAAGATAAAAGTAAATCATGTACGGCAAATGAAACATAGAAGAAAACACATACAAGCAAATACAATACACAAGCAAAGTTTGAACCTCGTTTTGGGATCCTCTAAAAAAACATCTGTGATCCATCCCAACCCAGCCTCGAGTGGCAAAAATACTAGCGATTTCTTCAACCGTTGTGTTTCAGTTATCAGCAGGTCTCTTTTCTACCCTGCCGCCAACTCTTCTTCCTTTTCCTGGGGCTGCTTCCACAGCCATCGCCAAGCATCTCTATTCTTTGGGTTCTTGGTCTTCTGAGTGGAATTTGTGACAAAGTGCTATGTCTTGTTCCAGGCAGGAGTCTGCAAACTGCAGCTCTACAGAGGTTTCCGATTAGGACTCCGATAATCCCTCAACATTGACTATGCTAGCTAGAGCTGGTGGGAGTTGTAGTCTGAAATGTCCAGAGAGCCAAAGTTTGAAGACCCTTGCTCTATGGTTTGAGATGGGGGTGAGAAAGGGGGCCGGTTACTGCTTCACGCTTAGTGATAGAGGATTTAGGGCAGCTCCTGTGGTCTACGTCACCCTCACATGCAAGCTTAGCATAGTCTTGTCACAAGGTCATATCAACATAGCCCCTTTAAAGAGATCAGCTCAGTCTGCAGCGCTGCATGATGGATTCCCAAGTGCCTGCGCTTCTAACGTCACAACTGAGTCAACTTGTTTGCAGGCTCACGAACTCCAAACCCATGCCCACCCCGACATTACCATCAAGGCCCAGGGAAGCCAAGAGAAGAACGCTCAGGGCCCGCAAACTGTGCGTCTGACCAGAGGGATTGTCCGCTAGTCTGAAAATCTAAGATGGCAGACCACTTCTAAGAAGGCTCAGAACGGTAAGGAGATCAACAGGCCTAGGCTAGACGCAAGAACACCCAGGAACACACTCAGAAAAATGCCTGGCCCAATCACAGTCAGGGTCCTGAACAAACATACCTGAAACTCCCAGACCAAAGCCCAACCCGAGGGCAAGGTTGTGAAAGTATGAAAGGCAGCCAGAGGGACCTGGATAGTGTGGGAGTTTGGAGGGAGTGGTGGCAAAGAAAAGAAGCATGCTGGAGGCAAGAAACAAAATGACTGAGATAAATGAAGGAGAGGCGGTAACAGGGAGAAAACAGTGTAGAACATCAGAAGTCAAGAGGAGGATGGGGAAGAGAAAGGCCAGAGGTTGGGGATCAAAAGTCCCCAGAGATTGGGGAGAGAGACAGGCCCCAGAGGTCTAGGAGAGAAAGACTCAGACTTGGGAGGTGGTAAAGAGAGGAATCCAGGAGACAGGGGAAAGTGCAGACTGTGGGAATCCCCTGGACTAGGAGGTGGTGGAAGAAAAGAGGGTGAGACGTGTTGAACGACCCAGAGGAAAGAGGGCAGTGTCCCATAAACCGAAGGAGGTGGGGAGAGCGCAGGAAGGGAAACAAAGCAGGAAGAAAAGACCCTAAGAATGAAGTCTTGATAAAGGCTAAAAGGGGAGAGAAGTACAAACATGTGCTGGAGCAGCTTGAGGTGACATCAGTACAGAGTAAGGATAGTGCAAATAGTGAGAGATGATAGAAAGAGCAGGCACTAGGAGGACAGCCATAAGGGGGTGGGATTGGAGAGTAGTCAGTGACCCTCAGAGAGCGAGCCAGAGATCATTCCCTCCGAGATGATAGCTCACCTGCCAAACAGTGCAGAACAGACGAGACTGCACTTGGTGACCCTTGCCCTCCTACCATTGGTCACCCATATTTTGAGTCCACAACGTTGTGACCCATGGTCCAATCCCACAGAGACAGTAAAGAAGACCAAGAAGACTACAGGACTGGTGGGAATAAGAGTTGAGGAAACTTAAATACCTCAGACTATGAGTGACTGATGATCTGTGTATTTTCAGGAAGGGGGAACCAGACTTTAGGCTTTTGATTCCAGAAAGTGACTTATTGCTTACTTGTTTTCACATCCTTACTGTTCATGGCCTGTAAGAATGTCATTATATTTTCCCTTGTTCCCTCCCTTGCGTTGAAGTGCTTTGAAACACATTGTGTATAGGTGCTGTATAAATTAACTATCATATCATATCATACAGCGGCTTCAGCCTACAAATCGGCTATCTTATCCACTAAAAAAGAATCTTACAACGCCAGAACCCTCAACGCTAAATCAAGCACCAAGGAGCTCTTTAGCATCCTAAAGGAACGAGAATCTCTAGCACCCCTGACTGAGGACTGCACAATGGATGCGGCTTGGTGCACCAAAATCCAGCAAGCACTAGCAGACAAAATAGCGCTACTACAAAGCAAAACAGAATCCAAAAAGTGTAGCCTCATGAGCAGCCACTTCTCTAAGCTGGCGCATGAGCAAAGACTCCCCAAATGCCCGCCTTTTGCTTCTTCCCCCCAAGTTACACCAAAAGAAGTGAAGACATTATTAAAGGTCTAAAACCCTCACGCTGCCAAGGAGACATTTGTCCTGCCTCCATCATTAAGGAAGGAGCTAAATAGCTGTCCCCGTTCATTGCCACCCTGATAAATTCTTCATTCAAGTCAAGTTTAGTCCCCAATAATCTTAAGGAGGCCTGGGTTATGCCTCTCTTAAAAAACCTAATTTAGATCCTAACATTCCCACAAACCATAGGCCTATGACTACCGTCCCTTTCCTTTTAAAAATCCTGCATAGAGTTGCATACCTGCAAATCCAGAAACACTTGGAGGAAAACAACTTACTTGGCCTTAGACAATCAGGTTTCCGGCCCAGACATGGTACGGAGAAAGCACTCCTGGACTTGAAAATCCAGATGCATGAGGCGAAGGACAAAGGCAGTTTGGCGATCTTTCAGCTGCTAGACTTGTCTGCAGCTTTTGATTTAGTTGATCAAATCCTAACTGTCCATTTAACCACTGCAGCTGCCTTCTCCACCAATTGGATCAAATTCTTCCTATCCAATCATACCGCCAGAGTTTTCTCACCTTCAGCCTCAGCAGACCCGAGCCCTATTCACTGTGGGGTTACTGAGGGCTCGTGTTTCACCACCGCTTTACAACATATTCACGAAGCTCCTCTTCGATCGATTGGACAACTTGGGTGTCATGTACACGTACTACGCAGATGACACCCATGTCCTCATCCCGCTTACAAACCACTATGACAAGGTTTTCAAGCTAATTAACGAAATCTATTTAGAAATCCAGGCTTGGATGGCCTCTAATAATGTCTGCCTTACTGACGAATAGATCGAGCTCTTGATCGTCGGCACCCAGGCACGCCTAAATAAACTGGACCAGAGGTATATCTCCTTTAATATTGATGGAAACATGATCAAAGTCGCTAAGGAAATAAAAAACTTTTCAGTTTATCTCGATTCCATCTTATCCCTAAAGAAACAAGTCAGCTCTGTGGCATCCTCTACAGCCTATACGAACAAGTTAATTTACGGCTGTAAATCCTATCTGTCCACCAGCAGTTGTATAATGCTATCTAGAGCCTTAGCACTGTCAAAGATTGACTACTGCAACACACTCATCCTAGGATCCTCTGAACGGAATTTCAACAGGCTACAGGTCCTACAAAAGAACTCATTGAGAGCTGCACTTAACATTCCAAGATCCAGTCATATTTCAACTCTCAGACGGAAAGCCAATTCTGTTTGTGACAGAATTACCCTCCATACACTGGCAATCGCACATAAATGCCTTTCAAACTCGGCTCCCAAATACCTTTCTGACAAATTCAGCAAACACCTACCATCTCGGCATACCAGATGTGCCCTTACCCAATGCCTCTCGGTACGAAGGTTCAACTTAAAAACTGTGGAGGGAGCCAGCTTCCCAGTTCAAGCAGCCAAATATTGGAACTCGCTGCCTCACCATCAGGCTAGAACCCTTCTTCCTTGCCTTCAAAACCAGAGTAAAAGTTGGCTTAATGATAAGCCCATCAGATGAGGCTATTGTCTATATGCTGCTGCTTCTTTATGTGCTCCACCTATGACTGCCTATCTCTCATGCTCTCAATTGTAATACTTGACACTAGACCTACCTGTAACCATTGGTCTTCCCGACTACTTGTTATTATTTATATGGATATGTTTGTCTGTAATGTTTATCACTAGACCTAACAATAACAACTGGTCTACCTGAATGCTTGTTAATATCTGCATATTTGCCTGTAACGCTTCCAGAGCCCAGTTACCTCAGGGATCGGTGTGCAATACAAATAATAAACAAATACAAATACAAAACAAATACAAATACAAATCAAATACAAATCCAAGAAATTCTGGTCTGTAGCAAGTGCTCTCTACCCACGTCTGCTTCTGGTGGGCCACTCTTGAGAGACATCGAAGCACAGGTCAGCACATATGGAGCCACTGAAAAGAGAACCTCTGGTATCACCACACAGAACCTGCAAGGATGCCCCTCTAACCCCATTGGAGGAATGGTAGGAGTTGCAATGCTGCTGAGCATAGATAGACAATACAAACGGGCTGCAGGCTATTTGAAAAGCAATGCCAAAATACTCTGAAGACTCCTGCCCGTCCCGTCACACAGGGTGACAGTAAAGTAAATCCTTCTCCTCCACTTGCACATAGAAGAAACATCCAAGGCTGCTCCACTCCATTTTCCTTCTCTGCATCCAATCTTTCTTCTTCCCCTATTCCCCTTACATGCATATGATCTTTTGCATGTGACAATGAGTGTGTCAGCTTGTATCTCTGAGATGTACACAGATGTTCTGCAACAGTAATAGTGAGTGTCTGCATGTATGTGTTCAAATGCTAGAGTTTTTTAGAGGATGTGTATGTGAGACAGTGAGTTTGCGTGACGGAGACAATGAATTTGACCGAGAAACATTATATCAAAGTGGGGGCGGGGTTGGACAGAATATATGAACACAAACATCAGGGAATGCAAAAACATATCAAGTGGCATATGTATGCAAGTGTGAGGTCAGAGGGACAGAAAATATACAACGCGCATCAGGGATTTGGGGGCTCAATTAACAGGCCCCTGACAGTTATTTGTGGCCTGCAGGGTCCCAACCAGCTAATAACCTAACCAGACTGATCTGTCATAACCAAAAGACGTAAGTCAATGAAGGAACAAAAGAGCTAAATACAATAAAAGAATGAAACAGATTAAGAAAGATTCGAAATAATGCGGGATACACAAAATGAGGAAACAGTGAGGGTGAGAGATAGGAAGAAAGAGAGAAAACATATCAGGGTGTGATAGATGGGGAAGAAAACAGAAGAGGAATAGGAATGTAAATGAATGTATTGGGAACAAAAAGAGAAAAAATACATAAGGCGAGAGGGAAGAAGAATAAAATAGTGGGCAAGTAAAAGGATGGAAAAAAGAGTTAATAAAAGAAAAGTAAAGAAAAGAAAATCGGTTTTCAGTAAAAAAAAACCTGGCAAAGGGAAACAAGTGAAGTGTCACCCAGGCAAGCGTTGCAGTTATACAAATGGAATGCAGAGATGTGGTTGAAAAGTAAAAAAAGACTAAAGAGGGTAGACAGAAAGTAAGAGAAGAGAATGCAAGGACAGATGAAGTACAGATGGGTGGGAAAGAGACATAAAGAGCGAGAAGGCATAGAGACAAAAAGAAAGACAGCAAAAGGACAGAATAACTAATGGGAGGGAAACACAAGGGTGAGATAAAGGGGAAGCAGCACGGAGGAACGAGAAAGAGGGGATAAAAGGCAGCATAAAAGGTCAAATGGAAAGAAAAAAGGGGGCAGAGAGAGAGAGAGACGGAGAGAGATAAAAATAATCAACTGAATAAATGATGACACGCAGGCTACTAGGAGAATTACAAAGAATGAGAAATGGGCAGACAGGATAGCAAGACAAACCTTAGAAGGAAAAATGGGGGAAGGAATAGGAAAAGGCGACTTTGGGGAGACCAGGAAAGAGGGAGCATCATGGAGGAAAGAAGATCCCCATAACAAGGTGGCAACACAGGGGAAACAAAGAGAAAATAGCCATGCAAAACCAAAATACAATTGGGGAGAAACAAAAGCTTGGGATGCTGATATGGAAATGGCATAACACTTACCTACTTTTAATGTAATGTAGACTGAAAGTGTCCTTGGGCTTACTACCAACATGATATCAAACTACAGTTGACCATGACCTACCACCAACCTAATCCTAAATGTATGATGCAGTCTACAGGGTGCAATTCTTTTGAACGGCAGTGGGGAGGAAAGGTAGGAGTAATGGCTGTGTGGAAACAATTTGGGTGTCCTTTTAAAGGTGAGGGAGCACAGACTCTGGCAATTAACTAAAGGTCATGGCTATTGAGAAATGAAGAAATGGCGGATACTGTAAGAGGATGGAATACTAGCATACCAAGTGACACCTCACCTGTTCCTGTGTAAACAAAAAGAGCGATAAGCATGGCAGCTGTCACGACCCAGCTCCAGGTCTTCACCTCAGGACGCTTCATGCTGTTAAACACCGGCACACTGCTCACATGGCACTGCCAAGGCAAGAGGAGGGTACATGGGTAGAAGACAGACAGGGAGAATGGGAAAGGATGAAATAAGTGCAAGGTGGTGGAAAGTTAGGGAGTAATAGAAGGTGTGAACAAGAACCAGAAGTGGGATTTATGGGCACAAAGGGAGGAAGAAAGAAAGGAGAGGGGTAGAGAAGAAGGGATAACCGTGAAAAGGTGGACAAAGAGGAGCAAAGCAAGAAAAAAAGAAAGGCAAGACACATGTAGCACAATATTAAGTTGCATAATGATAGGAGTTGCCCAAACCCAAAAGCACAGACTGATTGAACACAACACACACAAAAATCTGGCTGATGTGGCCAACGATGGCAGAGACATACCTGGAATCCGAAACAGATGGTGGGCATGGCGTTAAACACAGACATCCAGGAAGGTGGACTGGAAGAATGAGAACATGCAATTACTAATACGGAATCACTCCCCTTACATTTTCCTCCCTCCAGCTAAAACTCCTCTCGTTCTTCTCTCATGGCACAACGCTAAAATTGAGTACAGCAGAAGAGAGCAGTCTTCATCCAGGGGCGCTTTCAAATAAAGCCTTCTTTCAAGCATAACTGCATCACTGTCTTTTGGGGTTCTTGAGTTATAGAGAGGATGATACTCATGCCCCTGACGATTATAAATCACAAACAGGCATGCACTCAATTGTGTTAAATAATCCCTAGACTAGCTGAGAGTGCTGCTAGGTGCACTCGTAGTGAGTTATAGATTGACCCAGAGTCTAGAAGATATAGTACATGAGAAGGTGAACAGTCAATAGGCTTTATTTTGTGTGTTTCGCCCCACAAGACAAAGCGTTTCCATTTGTTGAAATAGAAATGCCTTGGGTTAGGCTTGCGCACTTCCTTTAAGATGCCCATACATCACTGGTCTAGATTTAAATGACCAGATTCAATGCCAGGTTTAGTGTTTCAGGGCGTGGATGTAGTTTTGTATACTTATTCTGTGACATGTTGAAAGGGCACAGTAGTTTCTTTGGAGGACAGAGAGATGCCTTCAACAGTGGGAAAACCACGTTTGATATGCCCACATAGAAGTCATTAGGATCATGTTGACTTGTTCCTGGTGTAGCTTGTGGACTATCTTGTTGAGAAGAGGAGTTGTAGGGAGGGAGCTTATGCACATTTCCCGGACCAGTTCATCCATAGTAGGTTTCCTTTGGATTCTGTCTGGAGATACCCTGATGCGTAGTCTCAGCATTGTGCATTTTCTTTGGTCGCAAAGAGATCTATGTCTGGGAAACTCCAGTTTGAGAAGGCGTTGCGTAGGAGATCTGCATGCAATTGCCACTCATGTTCTGATGGATGTTCTATGCTTCTGCTAAGCACGTCTGCCAGAGAATTGTTTTCCCCTTGGACATGTTGAAATAGGAGGAACATGCTGTGTTTCAGAGCCCATAACCAAATGTTCAGGGCTAGCCCTGGAGAATGTGCCCCTCCCTGCTTGTTTATGCAGACCATGTCTGTGGTGCTGTCTGTTAGAATGAGGAATGTGCTCCCTAGTAGCTGTTTGAAAGCTTGATGAGCTTTGAATATCGCTAACAGTAATAAAAAGGTTGATGTGTTTGTTTGCCACAGCTTCCATCCACACATAATGTGCGGTTTGATGAAGAAAAGGTGCTCCCACCCTGACAGAAATTTGTCTGATTTTTTTCTCAGTAAATGGGACTTAATTGGCTCAGGGATTGAGTCAAGATGTTTTTGTACCAGATCCCACTGAGCAGTATTGTAACTGGTAATTACGGTTGATAGCTATGCGAGTACAGCAAGACGCAGCAGTGGTTACCCTCTTGCCTAGAGTCTCTTGCACCCTTTGTCTGGCGGTGCTTCAGCGTTGGACAATAGTATGCCTTCCCTTTTCCTTGATGGGGTGGCAACAAGGGAATCTGGCTTGACGTGACCTCTAATGTAGAGGGGGGGTCTGATGGAGCGGGTTTAAATACTTTTTCAACTCTGAGGTACAAGAAGGTGAAACTAACGATAAAGGCAATTCTTTTTTTAATTGACTGTAGAAGAGGTATTGACTGACTGGCCACTTTCTTTTCATTCAGAATGTCATCTACAAAATCAGTGTCCTCATCTATGTCCCGAGTTTGGATTTTAAAGTGATCAGCAGCTTTTTTTAAGTAGAGTGTTAAATAAGAGCTGGTCGTCAATGGGGGGTATTTTATGATATGATATGGCATTTATAAACACACCTATACACAAGTGTTTCACGGCGCGACGAGGCAAGGGAGGGGGGGAGCAGGAGGGGACAGTGCATTACATGGGATACATAGAATAAATAAAACAATAATAAAAATTACGGCCAGCTGGTGGCAAGTGCAAGGGTAAGTGCAGACATCAGGTGTCAAGTGCTGGTAGGGGGCTGTAGGGATACAGAAAACAGTCCCCAAGTGTGGGGGTTGTCAGGGAGGCAGTGTAGGTGTGCAACTGGTGGGGGCGGTGACCTGGGCCCAAGATCAGAGGGTGGCCAGGTGACCAGTGCAGTTTCAGCATCAGCCAGGAAACCAGCAGGGCAGAGGATGAGAGAAAGCAGAAGCAAAGCAAAGAGGAAGGTTTTGAGGTGCTTCCGGAACCGGAGATGGTTCTCCTCAGGTTTCAGGGAGGCAGGGAGGCTGTTCCAGATGGAGGCCAGAGCCGAAGAAAGATCTTCCACCAACTTGTTGCTTGGAGAAGCGGCTGACCCTGAGGGAGTTGGAGGCGGACTAGCGAAGAGCTCCAGAAGGAAGCTATTTAGGAAGAGTTGAAGGTATGGAGGTCCCATGCCCCAGAAGGCCTTGTGGACAATGCATAGGGTTTTGAACTTCATCCTCGCAGTCATTGGGTGCCAGCGCAGAGATTTCAGTCCTGGAGAGATACGATCCCTGGGCTTGAGGCCAAGGACAAGTCTTGCAGTCCTGTTCTGGATGAGTTGCAGAGGGCAGAGAGTAGAAACAGGCATATTTAGAGTAGGGGCGAGTATGACCTGGCTCAGGTGCAACATCAGGAAACTGAAAAAAGGAAACATTGCGATCATCTGGGTCATAGCCGATAGGCGTATTGGGGTCATTATACCAAGTCCCTTGGCCATCATCCCGTGGCCTTGGTAGTATTGAGGATCTTGAGAGTCTTGCAACATGTCTTGTTGTGCAGACTCAGTAATGGCAATGGTGGTATGGAGGTGAAGATGTATGCGCCCTGGGGGTTTTAGATTGAGGTTCTCCCATTTCTAAATCCAGGGGTTTTTTGCTCAATTGGGAACTTGTCAATAAATTACATAAAGGACGAAACCTTATCCATTGTTTCCTCAAACCGCTCTGTAGTCCAAGTCCCAGTTTTAGGTGTTTCTGCTGGTGGGAACACTATTGCTGTTGGATCTTCCCTTTGCCTCTTCTTTTGTAAAGATTGAGACATGGGTGAGGTGGCCTTAGACTATCTAGGGACCTCTTAAAGGGCACCTGTGGCATCTGTAGGATGTTGTTGAGATGCTTCTATGTGTTTTTCTTTGATATTGGGCGACTTCTGAGATTTCGAAAATGTTCTGTCGAGGGCTTTAGGTTGCACTGTAATTGCGACTGTAGTTTAATCAGCATGTGCTGGATGCGAGATCTGAAGCGCAGCAGGCTTGTGGCACGAGGAATCGGTAGGCTTTGCAGTACCTTCCACTCCCATACAGTCTTCTTTTGACACCCCCACCGAAAGTCAGCTCTGGGTTGTGGGTTTGTGGTGTACATGTGCGTCGCGTGTTGGGCCTGCCTTTCGGGGAAGCGACGGACACGTGCAAGCGAATAGGCTTCTCCAAAACTTCTTTGGCATCCGACTCAGAGCTGCTGCTGCCGTGGCCTTCTAGACCTTATTCAAAGGCGCCAGAGGGGATATTGGACTTGGCTATCATAGCGTAGGCTGCTCACTGTTTGGTGTGTAGCACCTCAAGCGTTTTAGGCTCAAAGAGTTTGCACGACGTGCAACGACCTTCTGGATGATCTCATGGAAGCCAGTGATTACACACTCAAGGAATGTCTTTGCAGGGGAATTTCTTTTACACGATGGGCAGAATTGAAAGGGCGTGCTTTCCATTTTGTATAATATGGAAAACAGTAGCTAGACAAAAAAAGTGTATAAGTGGAATGAAAGGATGCATTCCCTAAAAGTAGTATTGATAATCAGTCCCTCCACTCTCCCTACGGCGAGGCCAGATCCGGTCGTTGCTTAATCAAGGAAACTGTTGAGATTTGCAGTTGAAGGATGCTGCTCGTCGAAGTGTGCGTCAAACTGCATTTGTCGAAAGTACAGTAAAAGTTATAATAATCTTAAAGTTTGAAAGATATGGACTCTGCATTGTAAATGACCGTCCAGAATGGCGGAAAAAAAGAATGAGGGACCTTGACGCGTGAGGGACCATGGGAACAGTACATGTCACACTAGGGATAGTATTAAAAACACGCCCCACCAAAATCCCTTTTTGATCTTCGAAAAACTAACTTAGCAATACTCTGCACTAATTAGTAGATGTCGGCCTATGCAAAGCATGCGATTCTAAGCAGCTCCACAAGCCTCAGAAATTACTATATTACAACATGCTGATCTTGAAAAATATAAACTATAATTATTTTTATTGATCTCGATAATATTGAAAACCAATAATGACTGTTACGGTTTCCCTTTTTTCCCCTCGATTTTGCTTTTATTTGAAAACTGGACAGCATCTTTGGACTAACATATATGATTTTATGATATTGTTCACACAAAAATATTGTATGTAACTATGATATATTCCCCAACTTGACTGCCTTGAAACACATGTTGGCAGTTTAAGGAGAGACAGTTTCAAGAGAATTAAACTATAATGTGTCAATAGTGACGAAACAAGTGAATTGTGTCCCTTCTCCCCAAGGGGGAGGCCTCACCCTTTGAAGCTACGGAAGTGAGCCCACTTCGCAAGACCCTCCCCCTATGGGTCTGGGCAAATGGAACCTCACTGGAAGAAACTCCCTTTTAGGGGACATGGACTCTTGTGAGGAACTCCAAGTTATTTCCCATGGTGGCTGTAAGGAAGGCATGACATAAAACAGTAAGACAGACAAAAGTGATCACGGTTCAAGGGTGTTTATAGTCCTGTCAAAATAAAAGGGCCTATACTAATAAACCTATTGACAATCCTTACTTCTAAATATAAATCGCGTGGGACACAATGTTATGCAAAAGAAGTGTTCAAGAAATGATACGTCAGGATATTCAAGCCGTTGGCCTCCCTTCCCCATGTTTTCAGCACGGGGCAAGGCGGCACACTTGAGCTTAGCACAGTCTCTGGCTTCTCTAGCACGAGGATGCAGTTCAAATCTCAGTAACACGAACTTCTAAGTCAAAGTCTTTGTTATTCAAAGTCTCTTACTTTAGAGGGCCTTATGCGACAAACAAACATTCCAAAGTTCCTTTCTCCTCAGGATTCTCATGTACAACTTCTTGGGTGATTTTCAATTCACCCCGGATCACCCTCTGCCGGGCTTAGATCCACTTTAACACAAAAACTTTCAATTGGTTTTCCACTGCCAGGCTTGGACCAAACTTTCTTCATTTTTTCAAGATCGAAGACTTTAGACTGTACGCTGGATTTTGCTTGACCCGTCGCATGACCATTTCGACTCACATTTATTTGCTCACTTCCAAATGATCTCTGTCTGCCGGGCTGGGATCAAATTGATCTACTTTCGTCACTCCTCAGCTGGGACCTTACAGAGACCTTCGATTGAGCACCCACGTGGTGCTAGACCACTCTGTGAAAGTTATTTTAGCTTGTCTCTAAGTTCAATCACTAATCAGCAGTTTAACTTCACTTGCACCTTTTATCACATGCGTTTTACCAATGTTCCAGCGCTCGTCATACAATGTTGCTGCTTGCAACCTTGGCTTCAACACAGACCAATCTCGTATCAGTCTCCCCAACTCACTGGCTGTGTTGCTTTAACTGAAGCATCTTTATTCTTGGAGCCAAGGACAGTAACAGTAAATCCCACCTGGTATATCCGACACACAATGCAGGATTCTTCAGCCTGGTTTCCTGCTCTTACGCTTTCTGTTCGAGGTTTCGTGAAATTAACGGTACCTTGTCGAAAGGGTCAAGGGAACTTCCCTCCTTGCGACCCCCTTCTGTGTCCCTGTCTTTCTCCTCTTGTTAAACTGCTATCTTGGAACTGCAGTGTTAGGCAGGAATTGATGTAACCCTGTGGGAGACTACACAACACTGGTCCTTTTGGTATTAGGTAAACCACCTTTTGGTATGGGCCTGTACTACATAAATTGGTAGTGTAACTGAGCAGCCAGGCTTATCTCAAGAGGGGTAAATGTGAGCTGTAGAGATGTAGCAATGAAATTCGCAAATACAAGTAACTAAAGTAACACTTAAACTCAGGGTTTTCGTTATAAATAGTTATTTATTATCATTTTCTAAATAAGCATTCTTTAAAAAGGGCAATGTATGTAACAATCGTATATACTTTCAAATACTTTTCCAGAATAAACACAAAGCTAGTAGATACTCTTTAGAGATGCTTTTTACACACTTTCTACACCCTGAGGTGACTTCACTAACTAGGACAGTAATGGCATTTACATATCATTAGTACACTTTGTAGATTCTGAGGTTTGCAGAAAGGAAAGGTTAAGGGAAGGAAAACAAGTTAAACAGGTTCTAAGAGCATGTGAGCACCTAAATGTTCCAATGAAGTCTAGACAAAAAAAAACAGCAATAATAGTTTGAAACCAAGTTATCACCTCTGAGGGACAGTAAATATCAAAGTTAAGTGGACTAGAAGAGTCTGCAGGGAGCCAGGACAGCTAAAGTGAATTGGAGCACCGTCTATGGAGCTGAGGCACTTCTTAGTTAACAAAGTCTTGCACAAAGTTAGAGAGTTTGTGGAAGAGAAATCACTGTAGGGTCACAAGCTGTTACACTTATGAAGGGTAGAGCTGAAATCAACTCTAGCAATGTAGCTACTGCAAGTCTCAACTGAGCAGAGCAAAGCTAAAGACACTCAGGTAAGTACCCCAAGTTGGAACAGTACCTTTGGTTAGAAATAAGAGTGGTCCAGGTGGCTTCCGTCTGGTTGCAGTGATGCAGATCCTGAGCCTCAGTCGTGGAGACAAGAGGGAGGACATCTGGAGGACTCATGCAGCCGCAATTCGGAAGTCGGAGTCAGCTACGGGCTCTTTTTCAGATCAGCAGCATTTCGCAGTTTCAGCACTTGGTAAACAGCACAACTGCGGATCTTGGACACACCGGTTGGGCTTCCTTCACTCCTTGAGTCCTGCACTCTGGTGAGAGGATTCAAGCTCTTGTTCGTCCTACTTCTGGAGGGTCCTGGGGAGACTCCTGAAGCTTCTGGCCGGATTTCCGACGTTGCACTAGACTACGGATTTCTCGACCCCTGGCACTCGGTTCCTGCAGCAGCAAAAAAGTCCAGCCCGTCGGGGAAGATGGTCCAATGGAGTTAGTCTCAGGGTTAGTCTCGGGGTTGGTTGGTCGCACTAACCCAAGGGAAGAAGTTGTCCCTTCAGGAGCGTCTCTTGTCGATCAGAAAAAGGAGTTGCAGCACAGCAGCAGAGCTTCAACGGGCAATTCAAAGGTATATAGTAAGCTTCTTTCACAGTTTCTTTGTCGGGTGTTCTTCCCAGTGATCGACTCTGCCTCAAGTCCCAAACCCTCACCTTTTAAGCAGGTATTTCCCATTCATGTACAGCCTAGCTGTCACTAAAACAGCAGGACAGCCAGCCAGCCAATAAGGAGTGGGTGCATTCAGGCATTCCTAAAGACAAACGACTGGGGAGTTTCGGGAACGTCCCTCACTTCCTGCCCTTCCAGACACAATGGAGCCAGAGGTAGGTTTCAGTACTGAAGCCCGCC
The DNA here is from genome assembly GCF_040938575.1 of Ambystoma mexicanum. Lineage (NCBI taxonomy): Eukaryota > Metazoa > Chordata > Amphibia > Caudata > Ambystomatidae > Ambystoma > Ambystoma mexicanum. The sequence continues at coordinate 994,256,712 of NC_090921.1, forward strand.
AAAGGTAAAATGAACAAAGGGCTGAAACCTGGCTTGGCTAGTAGACTAAAACCCAAGAAAGACCTCACAAACAGAAGATGGCAAAAAAAGAAGACTGGGGCCAGTTTGACAAAATGGTCACCCATCAGTGCTATAATACAGCTGAGGATTCAGCCTGCGGTAGAAAAGCAAAATGGTAGGAAAATTAAACCACTGCCACCAGCCATTTAAAGTAGTGAGGGTAACCTAAATAAAAAATGTTCCATGAGCAGGTAGGATGAGGGGCTACTAAGTAACTCCCCAGCACTCCACATAAAATGGTGTGCGCTGGACCCACAAAGAAAAGGTAAGTAAAGTCAATTTCACTTTACTATTCTTGGGAACAGTAGTTCACACAAGAAAAGGTATTTAAACCTTATGAGAAATCAAAAGGTTTTCTCTGTGACACTGCACTGAAGGTGCTGTGTGTCACCATACAAAAAGTAGATGCATATGAAGTTTGTCAGACTCCAAAAACGAAGGAAATACATAATCCAAATCAGGTCAAAACACATGAGATAGTGAGAAAAAGGGCTCACTCACTCTAGGGTTAAAATTAAAAAGTCCTAAAGTCCAGCAAAAGAGCTGTGGGTCTCTAAGGTTGAAGGGAATTAGCACAGAAATGAGAATTCTCCCTAACATGCGGTTTCCTTGTGTGCTTTGCCCCGCTCAGAGTGTGCTCTCGTGCTCCGCCTTTTATCCATGTGCGGAAGTGTACTGGAAGTCAGGTGTGTGTGGTGATCAGTAATTGCTTGACCTTGCCTGGCCATTGTATTAGGACACGTCACATATACGGCTCGGGCGTTAGTCCTTTTTCTCTCATAGCGGGATGTCCGTGAGAGAGTTTCTGTTGTAAAAAGGGGGTGGGGAGGTAAAGATCCTACGTATTCTAGCAGGTAGGATGGGGTAAAGGTGTTACAGGGAAGAGGATACCGGGTCTCACCATCCGGTGTCCTACTCCCACTCCCCGAAGACCCATCTCCCAGGTGATCCTCCCGCACTGTTCCACCCCCAGGAACTGGATCCAAAAGCGATGGCTGTGTCCTGGCCGCCTGGATGACCGATCCCCGGGGATTAATGGGTGAGACACCTTCTGGTTTCTCACATGGCATACATGAGATCATCAGATGTGAAGAACAATATAAAATCCAGAGACTGGGGTAGAGATAAAACTAACATGTACTGTTATGAACAAGAAAGAGGATCAGTCTCTTTAAAAAGAGAACTCCATTTAACTGAGACTGAAAGAATGGCAAGAGAGCACACGCTGAGGTGAGGTGAAGCATAGAGAGGCAGGCAGGGGAAGCCCCTCACAAACTAACGCCTGAGAGAGGTGGAGCCGCAGAGAGCCGCAGAGCCTATGACTTTCAGAACTGGTCTGAATGAGAGAGCGAAACGCTGGAGGAGAATGACCATTCACCCGGAGAGAGAAACGGAGGCAACAGGAACACAAAACCTCCTGCTGGTGGCAGGACCACAACGACTTTGTAGTGGGCTGTGCGACCTTCCAACGATGTCGAGACCACTGTGCCAACAAATCAGCGAACCATCCGGTTACCCGTAGCATTACCTGGTCACACAGAGAAAGAAGACCGAGAGCAGGACACCAGAGAAAATGAGTAGACAGAAAAGTGGAGGAAACAAAGAGAACCCGAGCAAGCGCAGGCCTAGAGATGTCCCCCTCCTTCCCCCACCGATTCCAAGGTAACAGGGGGCCGCCGGGAATCATTGTGCAACAAGAGAAACTCGGTTCTAGTGAAATTGACGAGACGTTGAATGTGAAGTCGATGAAATGGAACTGGAATAATGTGAGAAAGAGAACCATTGGTAAAGCTGAAAAAGAGGGAATTAAGGACTGGGGCACAAATACCCTGGGAGGAGGGGAAAGTACTAAATATGTTAATAAGTAAAGAGTGGAACAAATCAAAGAAAGAGACAGACAGAGAGAGCGAGAGAATACTCTCTTGAGAGAATGAGAATCACTATTAAACCTGAAAGAGAAATTAGTAAGACTGGACCAAAAGTACCCTGGGAGGAGGGGAAAGTAACCGATACGTTAACAGGCAGAGACTGTAATAAACCAGAAGGAGAAGTCTATGAAGTAAGGGCAAGCAAAGCCCATAAGAGAAAAGATGCACAAAATAAGCCACTTCATTAGAGGGGGGAATATTAACTGCCAAAAAAGCCTATCCCAACTAATAAAGTATATGTTACAAAAGGCATATCCGTGTGGAACAAAGGATAAGATAGAGTTGAAAGGAATTCCTGGAAAGTAATACCCAAAGAGGAGGGCAAACCCAAATAACTTGTGAAAGAGTTGCAAGAACTTGTACAGAAGGTGACCGGAGGCTATGTAAAATTAGCCTAAACAAGAAGGTTGAGTAAAGGAAAAACATTAC